>NW_025999949.1:12627737-12642062 GCF_001458135.2 Marmota marmota marmota
TATATATATATATATATTTCTGGGCTATAACAGAAATCTCTAGGGAGAAAGAAAAAGATATCACATAATTTTTTTCATTACCACAATATGACATGGGTGATAACTAAACAATTCTGTCATAATTATTCATAAAAGAATTGAAGGATTAGTGCTATTTTCAAAACATCTCAATCACAATTCAAGGATAAAACTAAATAAGACCATAAATAATGTTATTAAGGTTCATAAATAATGTTATTAAGGCACAGATGGTAAGTTTAATTTAAAAAATGTCCCTTACAGATACATAATGTGAGCAAAAGATAATTATGAAATCCTCATATTTTTTTCTTGAAAAAAGCAAAACCCAAAACTAGCCAAAAAGTGTATTAACTATTAATTAAATCAAATATAAGTATTCCTTTCTCTAAGACTATAATTTTGGAGGCCCATTTTTAGTATATTTCCATGATAACACATTTTGAAAATAAATAAATACATCCCAAAACATTGAAGTATAATATAGAGCTTCCTTTGTTGCTTATTGAAAGAATTAAACAAAGAGATAACAAGTGAGTTAATCAGAGCTCATTTAGTTGTCAGTCTCATTTAGAAACAGAAACTGAACTCACCATGTTTTATTGATTGATTGATTGTGTTTTTTTTTCTCCCCCTCCTCCAACTCAACATGTTTTAAGTAAAAGTTTACAGCCTCACACAAATGGAACACCAAGGAAAAGTTTTCTCTTTAGGGAGTGCTAAATTTAGGGATTTCAATTATGTCCACAACACTATATTTTTCTTTCTATTTGTCGATTCTTCCTTATCTCTGTTGCAAGTTATTGATATAAGATAACAAAAGATGACCCTCAGTAGCACCAAGTGAAATGACCCTTACAGTTAACAACCTCAGAAAAGAGATTTTCTTTCATCCCGAATCTGTACCAATTGTCCCAGATCCTGACTGATAACTATCAAAGGGAGTTTAGATTAGTTTAGCCCAAACCTATGGAGCTGTACAGAATTGGGATAGATAAGGTTCATCAAAGTCTAAAATAGTTCAATCACTAGAACAAAGAGAAAGGATGGCTAGTGGGCAGGTAGAAAGGCTGATGTAAGCAAAGTGAGTAAGAAAAATTTGCCCTTTCAACATAAACAAATACATATAAATAAACTATTATGATAATATTATTATTATTATTTGCAGTACTAGCGGTGGAATCCAGGGTCTTGCAAATATGAGGCAAGCACTTCACTACTGAGTTGCATCTCCATTTGTATTTATTATTATTATTATTATTACCTTTATTTTATTTATTTATTTTTATGTGGTGCTGAGGATCGAACCCAGAGCTCCCTTGTGCTAGGCAAGCACTCTACCACTGAGCCACAACCCTAGCTCCCCTATTTATTATTTTTTCTCCTCATTTAAAAAAAATTTTTAGAAAGTAGATATGAAATATTCACATACTTGAAAATTACTTTTAATGTTTTATAACAAACTTATCATTAATCCAAAAAGGCTTTAAGAAACATATAAACAGATATTTAAAAAATTAAAATTTCTCAAATATTTACCTTTAAGCAAAAATTTCCAGATAATTTTATAGATAGGATCTTAGTGGAAAAGTCATGTAACTTTTATGCTATTTGAACTATCTACAGCACTGAAAAATTTCCTGAATCATTCTGTGATACTACCAAAGTTGTTCAAACACACATTTTATGGAACCAGCCCAAAAGAAACTATAGCCCAAGTGTGCAAATTTGGGGAAACTGAGTAACTGGGTAATGACAATATTTTTATATATATTTTAAATTTTTTCTGATTTGTTATATATGACAGCAGAATGCATTTCAATTCATATTACACATAAAGAACATAATTTTTCATATATCTGGTGTATACAACGTAGAGTAGTGAAACTATTTCTAACAAAAATTTCAAGTCGCTTTATTGTGGAAGTCAAAAAACTATTTTCAAATGAGTAGAAGATAAATGTACAAGAATTGTTATGAAAATTTTGAAGTATAAAAGTAGTAGCAAAGAGTTTTGGTTGTAAGATTTTTTTTAATTAAATAAAACCCCAAAATAGTGACATTAGAAAAACAAGATTTTAGTAGGAAAAAATTAGTTAAATATATTAAAGTATATGTGAAATCTATGTTATATTCAGTTTTTCTGGAAAATCATGATCTAATAATAATGTTGTTGGTGGAATAATGTTTACATCTAGAAGAAAACATCAATCAAAATACAAAAAATAAATTACAGATGGATTAAAGTATGAAATTTTTTTGTGGGTGGGGGAAATAAGGAAATACACTGTAACTCCGACAAAAGATCTTTTAAAATGCACATGACATACACAAATCCACATGCCATTTTTAAGAAATAGCAGTGTAGATTAGAACAAAAACAAGAGGAAAACTTGTTTTTGCGTAGGATAAATATAGACTAGATGAAAATATTTACAATGTATATGATAAACTAAGTGTTAATATTCTTTATGTGTAAAAAGTACCTACAGTTTGATAAGAATAAAAAGATAACCAAAAAGAAAATTGATCAAGGGTAAACAAAGTTACGTTGTATATCAGTTACAATACACTATGTTGCTCCATGAGCAAATTGATTCAGAAACCATAGAGGCTTAATAAAACAGGCTTTTTTCTTGCTCATGTTATATATACCATATAGTCAGGGAAGATGGATGTGGAGGGGAGCTTTTGGGTATAAATCCATCTTATTTCAGCATGTGTCCTAATCATTAAAAGTCTTGGATTAGGACAAAATAACAGAATGTGTTATCTCTGTAATGAAGCACAGGGACTCTGAGTTCATTTTAAATCATAAAAATTAAGAAGTCTAAATATTTAACAAAAATAAGCATCTTTAATGAAAATGTTCCATTTTAAAATTGTAGGTCATTCCATAAAACCAGATGGCATCATCAAAATTTTACACTTTGGCTATGTACTTTGAGAGTTATTTCAAAATTTAATATCTAAATAAATTAAAATGTATGCTAAAATTTATGAAAATAATATAAATTGTTTTAAAAACAATAGTTAAAATTACAGAATTTAGAGTCTCATTATACCACCTACTAGATAAGTGATAGAAACAAATGACCTAACCTAATGTCCTGGATTTCATCATTTCTTCAGTAGAGATGATATTATTACCTATCATTGGGTTATTGTAGTGATTAAATGAAACCTTGCATGTGTTTACAAAATCACATGGCATGGGATACCTCTCATAGGTGTTTGCTATTAAAACTATGTTGTTGAGGATATGTGTTTTCATACAACAGAAAGTTAAACCGATATAATGTCTAATTTCTAAAAAGAGGAGGTATCACTTTTAGAACTCTATAAAGACTAAGGGTTTTTCCTTTTCAGACTTTCCATGGATTTTCAATTGAAAAATACCATGTAACAACATAGTCACCTCCTATTGGAAATTGGGTGGTTTTTGTCATAGTGTGCGTACATATGTGCATGCACGTGCATGTGCATTTTTTTTATGTGTAGCAAGTGAGACAATGGGAACCCAGTTTAATTCAATCTTTTGGTGCCTTATGCTCTTCACACTGACTAGGACCTCAAGTTTCTGCTTCTCAAAAAACTCTAAATCATCTAGAATATATTGTTTCATAATGGAAAAAAAAACTAGTCAGCAAGCTTAGAATTGCAGCTATATTCTACAGGCAGTTAATGATCTATTGTTAATTTTCACTCATCCATTCACATATGCCCCAAATAAGGGATGGGATATAGCTCAGTGGTAGAGCAAATGCTTACCACACATGAAGCTCTGAGTTCAATTCTCAGAATCCCCCAAAACAAGCAAAAAAAAAAAAAACAAAAAACAAAAACCAAGTATTCCAGAAATATTTATTGATCACTTACTATGTTATGCATTGCAGTAAGTTCTGGGAATATAACAGTGAACAAAGTAAGACTAAACTTTTTATCATCGTTGTGCTTACATCCTAGTCATTTTTCCCATCTGAGAAAATTAGTAATAATTCCTAGCCTCATGAAATCTTAATGAGATTTAATGAGTTAATGAAGACAAAATGATTGTGATATACAAAGCTGTAGCAATTGTTATTTATGTCTTTAATGTTCCTTAGACTTTCTAAGATGAAGATGAGAATACATGCAAAAAGTAGTGCAGTGTTAATGGATGCTAATGCATATATTGGGAACACTAGCTTCCTTTCTGGTTAATGTGGATTTGAATAATGACGATATAAAAACAAGCAAACAAAACAAATGTCTTGAAGGGAAATGGTGCAAGGTGGATAGTGAGGTTATTCTTCGATTTTAGTAGGAACATAAAGTGTCACACCTTGCATCACAGTTATGGCAAACACACAGATCTCCTATAAATCAGGATTGACTTATTGTACTCAACATAAATGTTACTGATTTTAACAAGCTACAGATATTATTAACTTTTCCAGATTCTGGTGGTATTTTATTCACTTTTTTCTATTGGATACAGTAATCAGGACTCCACCATGCACAAGATAAACATTAAATGAATCCTAACTAAATAAAAATTAAACTAAAATAAAAGACTTATCTTGATTTGTGCCATTTGCTTTTTTATTACACTTTGAAACAGATACCATGAAATAACATAGAAAAGCATATAGATAATATCACAGATTAAAGCTGAGGTTCTAAAAGTTAATGATAACCAGATAGTTATAAATTACTTTATATTCATAGATAATTTTTCTTTCTCAGTCTATTATAACACAGACCAATCTTTTAAAAAAAATGTTATTTGGATTCCTATGTGTCTTCTTACATTTATAGAGAATGAGAACCAGTCTGAAGATCGACAGTAACAACCTTCCCATCCACATTTCAACAACTTTTAACCTCTTCTTCTATTTTGGTTTTCTAAGAGAAGATTTTATTTACTCTCCTAATTTCTTTAACGTCCAGTTTCAAAAACTCTATTTTAGGTAATTAGCAAAACATAACAAAACATATTGTAAAAATCAAAATTTATATATTTTAGTAACTACATTTGATAAAAATTTAAAAATTTTTATCAAATCTAGTTACTTAAAAATTTAATAATCTATGCAATAAAATATATGATTAATTTAGAAGAGATATACTATCTCATGTGAAATTTAAAGATGACAAAAAAGAGATATCTTTAGATCAGATCTAAAAAAATTTTTAGCAGGTGTTCCATTTAAAAAACCAACACACCACTCAAGAGAGAGCAAGGTAATTATGGAAATTATTTTTAGTAGGTGAAGTTGCTGAAGATATCTGCACATCAAATTTTGAAACTTCTCAAAATGAACCTTGACTCAACTTTGTGCCATGTTTTAAATTATGGAAAATGCAAAAATAAAAATTTTACAGTAGGAAGAAAATAAAGGTAAACTAAAGCTGTTAGAACATATTTTACCTTATATTAACATATATGTGTTAATATAAGGTAAAAATCCTTTTTACAGTTTAATTGAACATATAATTATGATGAAAGAAAAGGGACATTTGTTATACACATACAAAGACAAGAAAGTTTATTTCCTGTCTGCTTATATAGTACATGTGATACAGAGTTTATTTATATATATATATATATATATATATATATATATATATATATATATATATATGATGGGTAGAGAATAAAAGTGCCACAGAATAGGAAATATGAATTTTTTTTCTTAAAAGTATCAATACCTGACACTTATGCTGATCCTTGGGATTTTTAAAAAATTACTTTTGCTAAAACCTGAGCAGAAAGAATAAAATAATGCTTCATTGTGACACTTCACAATGTACTTCCAGCTCTTGAACTGTTGAGGGACTGTATAAATATCAATAAAGCTCCCCTGCTACTACAAACTGATCAAGAGTTTTAATAACTATGTTTCTTGTTGAAGTACTGCTATTAATGATTAATATAGGTTCCAAGGTTTAAACTACTATAGATTTTCTGAGAGGTAACCCTCAGGGTGAAAAATAATAAACATAAAAGAAATGTAAGAAGGCCAAATTCACTTGGGCTTTTAGAGGGACAAGGGAAGAGAAAAAAAAATCAAGTAGACAGTTATAAAATAAGGGGACCATTCTTTCAATTTCATAACCTTGTTTTATTTACTGGGAGTAGAGATGGATTTTAAATGGAGGAGGAATATATTTAAAATATATATATTTACAATGAGCCTAAGTATTTTTTAAAACCAACATTCACACAGATCTCCTGAGCTTTTCAAATTAATGTAGTACAAATTTAGTCACAAGTAAAATATACAGAATGAATGTGTCCTGTCTCCCTGACAACATCATGCATTGAGCTCAGTGTATCCAGAATCAAAGGCATGACAGTGGTTGAAAAAAGAATTAAAAATTATTATTATGCAATAAGATAATTTTTCAATAGCCCTTGTTTGATAGGGAATAATTTTTACTATGATAGAAGTAATAAATTCAAGCCACATAATAGTCTGATGGATCTTTTACATTTTCCTTTTTTAAATAATAGATTTTAATTGAATTTATTAATATTTACATATTTTTCCATCAGAAATATAAATTTGCATTTCTAATATGTATATATACTGAATTTAATAAAGTTTTGACACATGTCAAAGATATTTATAATTTCATAAGGCTTATAACTATCTCCTAATAATTAAACTAGAACAAAGGATCTTATAATTAACATAGAATTAATCATTCATTAATCTATATTTCCATCAAGTCATGGGATGGGCAGCAAAAATTGTGGTCTGGGATTTATACAGGAGTAAATAAACTCAATACTATGACCATGTATTTGATATGACAGAATTACTAGTGGATTTAAGAAAATAATATACTGGAATATTTGGGGACTGAAGTCCTTTTCTGTTACAGTGAAGTATTTAATAGGCATTTTTCCCAGTAATTATTTAGAATATAAAATTGCATGTTCTATTCAAGAAAAGGCTAGCAGTCTGGAGTGACTGAATCACAGGAGTAGTATAATCAATAGGGAGAGAAGTATGGAATGATAAATAGACACATTTTAAAGAGAAAACAATTTTATTTAAACATAATCAGGACCAATATCTATAGTTAAAGAGGGAATTATTTTGTTGGAATGTATTTTCATTTGTTTTATGGAAAACTTTTTAACTTTGTAGAGGCAATTAAACTTGAAATTTAAAAGTGTTCTCTGTTGGTATTAAGATATTTCCCACAGGAATAGTTCATCATTACCTTTGTAGTTAACCTTGAAGCCAACAGATCCAACACTTTCATCTGTTTGAAGGTGCAGCCACATTTGGCTACTCATGCTCACTATAAGGTCTGGTACAAAGCTTCCAGTCAACCTACAAAAGAGAAACAAAGAAGGGAAAGTTGGGTTATTAACACACTTTGTGCATGAAAATTATGAGATGGATATGTATCTTATTACTTTCTTTGCTAGAAAAAAAAAACTGTCAGATAAATTTACAGATCTATGTGTTGATGTAACAGAAAAGACAAATTACACAATTTAGTGATCAAGGTTTATCATTAAAAATACCATTTTATATGTTTTACTAGTTTAGATCTTTAATGTTCCTGAGGCAAGATTACTAAATTTTAGACTATCAGAGAATCTTATACTTTCTTTTGAACAAAAAAGGAAAAAAAAAACTATATATAAAAATCTTCAAGTACTTTTTAGCACCAAGAATGTATCTGATTTTAAATACTAAAATTTCACAGAGTTTTGTTCTAAATACTGTGAAAAATATTAAAATACTTTTGCAAAAGAAAAATCACAGGCAATATAATCTAGCCCTTTGCAATACTGATGTGATATAACAGAGATTAAACTTATATTACTTACACTATACCCTAGATAATGGCTACATTATGGTTGAACCATGTCATATATGTTTTTTTGGTAAATAAAATTATTTATATTTAAAGAACATGCTATTAGTTTGAAGCAGTATAACTGAATCTAAGCATTAATAAATTTTCATTTACTAATGCATGATTTTTTACCATAAGGAGGGAAATTACTTTTTGTTTCCTGGCATCACATGTTTGAACTGTAGTCACACGTTTGAACTGAAGCCAAGGGTCAGAAACAGAATGAAAGCAAAAGAGAAAATAAGACATTGGAGGGAAAAGTCTGTGAAGAATAAAAAGGGAAAAAAATGGTCTCACTTCAGAGTAATTGTACATATCAATTAAGGATTGTAAAGTTCATACTAAAAGGGTAAGTTTGTTAAACATTTGCCTACTAAATTTCCAAAGCCACAAAGAGAGCTTAAAATTGCATCAGGAAAGAAGATATAAAGTTTTCTTTCATAATAATAAAAAAAAGACATCCTATGACAGTATTAAAAAAAATAATAACTGTCCCCTGGATAGTGGCAACACTATAGTTAACCAGTAGAAGGCAGCATGGATGACCATAACAGCAAAATGCTCTCTCTGGTAAGGCAGCCACCAAAACTGTAAAAAATAAATAAAAAAATAAATAAATAAAACAAAAAATTGTATTAGCTGTATGGCTACATCACAGTGTCTGTTGTTACACAATCTAGGAATTTAACAGAAAGAAATTAAAGTATGATTTAATTATGGGATTATACATGATAAGGAGGAATATTAAAAGATATCAAGATCCTATAAGAGGTTATGAAATCTTAGATTATATTAATTTTGCCTGTCAAAAAAATTAAAATTGTCATAATTAAAAACCCACATCTATAGGCACATTTTTTATTGCTATATATACACATGATCTTTGAAACAGTTTAATTAAACTTTGTGGCACATGCATTTTTAGTGTAGCCCTGGAATTTTGATGAGTTATAGGTATTGGTCTTAGGAGTTACAGTAAAGAGACAGATGCAGTTTCATGAGCAAGCATGAGAACTAAAGCTCAGAGGCCTGACAGAAGGAAAGTTATACTCATTATACAATGGGTATAAGAGCTTAAGTCTATAAAATGTACATCAGCTACATTATAGTGAATATCCCAACAATCTATCCCATAGTGAATTGTAAAAGTTGTTTTTCTGAGATAAATTAATTACTGCTGTTTACTACATTTTCTCATATTATACTCAATTCTGAATAGTTTCTACAGCATGAAATCTCCAGAATAAGATTTTGTCAGTTCAGAAAGAACAATAAACACATGTGGTCTAAATAGCTCCTTTATAACTTATTATCCTATTGACACTGATTTTACCTAGTTCCCTATTCACTGGTGGTATAAAAGTATATTAAATTAAAAATAAGCAATTAAAATAAAAATTTCCCTTGCTATCAAAAAAAGTAAATATAAACTCAACCTACTCCTCTTTAATATTTACTTTAGAAAACTGGAAATTATAAGTTCTCAGTTTCTTTCAAATATATGTAAATATTTTAAAAATTAAATGAGACTCTTTCCAATTTTGCATCAAAAGAATTTCTTTCTTGGAGGACTTGGAGACATTTCTTCGAAAGGTGAACATCAAGGAGTATGATACCCTGCCCAGTGTTTGTGGAGTTTAAGCTGAGGCACATTGCTCCATGAGTTAATTTCCTGGCTATCATAAAAAAAGGAATTTTATTTTCCCTTTTTATAAAGACAAATAACATATATGTGTAATGTATTATATCTGTCTGGCTTTATAAAAGAATAAGAATTATCTGTCTCTTTTGCAATCTCCTTAGCCGATTGTGTACGATGCACACCACAGTCTGGTTTAATCCTTGTTCAATAGAAAAGCTGTTTCTACACTCATTTGTATATTTTGTGGAAAGGATTCATTTCCTTGGTAGGTGAGTTTGTTTTTAATTATATTTTCTTAACACTGGGTATATCATTTAAAACCCTGCTCTTTGTACGTACTCTCAATGACTAATTCTTCTTGGAATCCTTGCAAAGGCCTTGATTTGGACAAATGGTAGGATCCACTTGCATTGGGCAACTTTATATTCAAATTCCAGCCACTATCAGAGTCTTAGGTCATTCTCATAAGATTCACAAATGATTCATCAAATGATTTTAATGTGTTTTTAATACCTTTTTTGGGAAATTATTCTATGTGAATTTGAAAAAAAAAAAACACTTAAATTCCCCAAAGCCAAATGCTGATATAAAAAAAAAATGCTTATATAAGGAGGCTGATTCATAGTGGGATAGGGAGAGGGAGCATGGGGGGAATAGACAAACTCTAGATAGGGAAGAGGGGTTGGAGGTGAAGTGAGGGGGCATGGGGTTAGAAATGTTGGTGGAATGTGATGGACATTATTATTCAAAGAATATGTATGAAAACACGAATTGGTGTGAATATATTTTGTATACAACCAGAGATATGAAAAATTGTGCTCTATATGTGTAATAAGAATTGTAATGCATTCTGCTGTCATATATAAATTAAAAAAAGAAAAAAAATTTAAGAAAGAAAAAAAAACCACGTCTTTAATACACATTTATTTACAGGCTTAGTAACCTCAGTGTGCATTATTCAAAATGCATTGTAATGTTCCTAGTTTGTCACTTCCCACTAGAGTAAAAGAGTAAAATACCTAAATAAATGAACTCAGAAATCTTCCTCCAGCATGAAATAAAAAGATGGAATCTATTAAATTTATGTTAGGTTCTATACCTGATTTTCCTTATAAACAGTAAAGTATATAGTGGCATCCATTAGAGATGAAAACTACAGTACTACATTCCAACAGTTTTTTAGTATCATACACATATGTAACTTTCATTTTAAATGAAAATGCATTTAATATTCTCTCTTCTAGCACAATGCTATCAAATATTACACATATATTTATTTGGAAGTATATACAATTCACTAAGAATGATGATGGCTTGAAAAATAGTTTTAAAATAACAAAACAACAATCTTGAAACATCACTATATAATATCATTTCAGAAGGTAGGTCAACATCCTATAAGTAAAATACTTTATATAGTTTCAAAAGTCCAAATATTTAAAGAACAATAGCATGAAAAAACACATAAATGTTAGAAATTTATGTAACTAGTTAATAATTGTAGCTTTAATTTCATTTATAAACATGGGGCTCAGAAGTTCTAATTACTAATCAATTCAATGGCATAAATTACTTCAAAGGCATAATTAATGTATTTTTCATAGTTCTTATTACATCTACAAATGGGTTTGTATATAAAGATCTGTTTATAGAAAATTAAATTTGGTGACTAAGATTTCAGCACATATATCTTTGTATTAATATATGGATATTTCATTGTTGATATTTAGCACTCTAACAATTAACTGATTATAATATTTAGTATTTGTGGGAGGAAATTCAGCTTATTTGGGTACTATTCCTATATTTTGTCCTAATTTATTATTTTGTAACCAAATTTGAAATGCTTAACACAGTAAATATATTCCCGAGTAAGAAGGAAAGAAAATAAAGTATTTTAAAATTTATTTTAGTCAATCCAATTCAAGTAACAACAAATACGCAATATATAAAACAAACGAAAGCAAAACAGAAGCAAATTGGTTTTTGCCAGTGATAATCAGTGTTTTCACAATAGACAGATGTAGCAACAATCACAGTGAATAAAGAAGACCCACAAGGAATAAGCTATCTTCTATGATTAATAACTGATGGTTGATAATCACAAAGTCACAGAGACTATTTTCATGTTGTAACCTAAAGTCATTCTGAGTGCCAAAAGCATGTATTTATTATTGCACAGTGACAGATAATTTGAAAGACTACATGTCCAATCTTGTCCACATGATAAAAATTATTGCTGCTCTCACTTTGATCATTTTCCATGATGTGGTTTGAAATGCTATGGTAGAACGAGCTCTAAGGCTCAAGGCATGTTCATGCTAATGACTGCAAGATTTCCTTTTTGCTGAGTCTACATAGGTATGTCTTGGTACAGAAAAAAAGTTCCCTCTATGATTATAATTCATGTTAACACCTAACAATGTTAACATAAATCTCTGTGTTAGATATTTGGGGCAATATAAGATAGGTAGAAATGGGTCACATAATGAATATGTGTGTATTGAACAGTATGATGCATGTGTGCATGCACATGTATATGTACAGCAGAAAGAGAAAGTAGGGATTTGTAGAAGAGATATATTTTTGTTGTTTTTAATAACTCTTGCATAATGGTTGAAGTATCTTTTTGACCAGCTAATTCTCCAAATCTTTTTTTACTGTGGATATTAATCTTTAAAAATATATCTTTGTTGCTAAATCTAGAATATTTTTTCATTAGCTCATGGTGTTTTATGGCATTCAGTAAAGTCAAGAGCAAAGCTGGAAAGATGAAATTCCCTGAATGTAGGGGAGTTTCTTCAAGGCAAATATCATGTACCTAGAATGATAACAAAATGAGTAGAGATTTTGAAATAATGAATTATTGAGTAATTAAAAAAAGATAATGTCTTGTCAAAGATCTAAGAACAATAATAGAAATAGTAAATAGTTATGTATTATAAGCCCAATGAAAATAGAACTTTTTCATTTTGAAAATAGTTCATTATTCATTAAAATATTATTAAAATAAAAATATTTGTTATAAAATTTATGTTAACTCAGAAATATGTATGTTTAAGAGAAAAGAAAGAGTTTCCAGGGAAGAATATTGATAGTTCATTCTAACATGTTTCTGAGAATGAGATTTTATAATGTCACAATTGTTCCTGAAGAATGTATATAGAAACACATTCATATAATCAGACCAAAATTTTCCACCATCTATTCAAACATAATGTTATTCAACATTACTGCATACTCACAATATTTCTAGAGGTATCCTAAGAACAGAAGACAATTTTTAATCTTTTATTTCACTAGTTTTCACTTCATTAATCTTTACAGTGCTACCATGAACCTGATAGTGAAACATGCAAAAAAAAAAAAAAAGGCATGATAGAATGTATCTAAACCTTCCTAGTCTGCTGCTATACAAATGAGAAGGGTGCATTAATAAACAAATTTCTTCCCTCCATGTTGGTGAAATAAGGGTTGAAAGTGACCTCAATGTCAGTAATATACCATCATCACTCTTAGATCTATAAATTACATTCATTTCCTCTATTGAATGAATTTATATGTAAGTATGAAAATGAACATGGAAAACAATTTGTGAAAATGTTGAAGTGTTTTGATAGCCTTAAAAGGTAATAACGTGATTGTTCAAATCCATTACCAGAATTACTATCAGATAACCACATGCATATTCTGATTTCTACTGACCGTTGTAATCACACTGCCATAGAATTGTTAGAAATGAAAAATGCTATTTAAAACTGGGGGAAAAATTCTGCAAGTAACTCCATCCAAATAAAAATGAAACAAAGAGCAAAGAGAGAGAAAGTATACAAATGGGCCATAGATATTTCACAACAAATAACAGAAAAAACAAGTGTTCAAACTGCAAGTTTAAATTTGCATTATTTTAGGAATTTTCATTTGATAAAACAATATAGAGAATTTAGTAATAGATGTGATGTGCAATTACGGTATTTTCTCTATTGTAAAATAATTCCATTGCTCATAACTTGGTCATAATTATTTCTTTGTACTTAATGAAAAAATATTATTTAGGATTTATTTAAGAAAATGTTTCATATTTTCTTCTTTAGAGAAAGTTTTTCACCTATTACATATGTTATAACTTTATTAACTACTTTCTTGTCGCGACCTTTCGCTGGCAAGGGAAAACACGACACAGGATTCTTCTTTCAGCAGTTTATTCAGGCCTTGATGCATGTATCATCTTCTAGTGACCCGTTGCCGAGCGCCCAAGCACAGCCTAATAAAGCCTCCAGCATACCAATCTTAAGCTGCCACGTGGACCTTTCTCATAGGGTGGTAAGGGATTGCGTGCCAATTCTCCATATTAGGAGTTGTTTATCACAGGCCACAGTGGAAGCCGGCGCCATCTTCTAATGGCGGCCTCGGTCTAATTAGAACGGCTCACCACAGTTCCCCCTTCTATTTTATAAAACAATGCAGGCGAAAGTAGAGGTCCTATCCCACTATGCAGAAGTGGCTGCAATGTATGGTTCAGTCCTAAGGAGGGCCCTTCCCTAGACCTGGTCCCATATCAGCCGACGCCTTTTTTCGTAGGGCGGGGCGTGGACGTCAAACCGGCATGCAATAGGACATGCTTTCCTTGAGGTCCATTGAGGGATCACTCAAGTGCAGTGCCTTGCCTCGCATCCTGCATCGTGACGACGGTGAGAAGTAGGATAACACAGGTAGCCTGACGGTAATGACAAAATTTAAGTTGGCAACACAATCCCTAAACCCCAGAGGAAGGTAAAAGGTCTATAGCCGAGAAGAAA
>NW_025999949.1:12643858-12660404 GCF_001458135.2 Marmota marmota marmota
CCCATCTAGGGCCAACAAAATTGGGCTTGAAGAGGTAGCGCCCATAATGTCTCCAAAGATATAATGAAAGTGAAAGTACAAAAATCCCCGCTCTCTCCTTATTTACAGGGGAGCGTCCTTTTTTCCGCTCTCTCTTTATTTACAGAGAGAGTGCCCCGCTATTTGCTTGCGGATTCCCACTTTACCTGGGAACTTACCGGTGCACCACCCTGACTGCTGAAAGTTCTGGATCCTGGGTTCGAGGAATACAATTCCCCATACGGACCACCAATTGTCGCGACCTTTCGCCGGCAAGGGAAAACACGACACAGGATTCTTCTTTCAGCAGTTTATTCAGGCCTTGATGCATGTATCATCTTCTAGTGACCCGTTGCCGAGCGCCCAAGCACAGCCTAATAAAGCCTCCAGCATACCAATCT
Source organism: Marmota marmota marmota (assembly GCF_001458135.2). NCBI lineage: Eukaryota > Metazoa > Chordata > Mammalia > Rodentia > Sciuridae > Marmota > Marmota marmota. The sequence continues at coordinate 12,644,278 of NW_025999949.1, forward strand.
TAAGCTGCCACGTGGACCTTTCTCATAGGGTGGTAAGGGATTGCGTGCCAATTCTCCATATTAGGAGTTGTTTATCACAGGCCACAGTGGAAGCCGGCGCCATCTTCTAATGGCGGCCTCGGTCTAATTAGAACGGCTCACCACACTTTCTATTGAATAGAATAAATCACATATTTTACTTTTTAGAGCCTAAGTATTTAAAGAAAGGGAATTGCTTTATTCAATCCTGGGTCAGAATAGAATAAGCTTTATGTTTCATCAGGTTAAATATGTATCAAAGTGATGCACCCTATGTTACTGATGGTATAAAAATGCATTTCTACTTTTTCTTTTTAAATGTTTTTTAGTTGTAGATGGCCACCATACCTTTATTTTAATTATTTATTTTTATGTGGTACCAAGGATGGAATCCGGTACTTCACACTTGCCAGGCACATTAAGACAGGGACTAACTGAGTTGCTTAGTACTTCACTTTTGTTTATTTTTAAGAGATTGGGTCTTGCTATATTTCCCTGGATGTTCTCAAATTCTCAGACTAAAGCAATCCTTATTCTTCAACCTCACAAGTAGTCAGGACAACCAGCACATGATACCACGCCTGGCTTAAATCCATTTTTAAAAAACGTTTTTGGTGCCCCAAATTAGTTCTAGCACATGGATCAAACCTGTGAGTACACAAAAAGAATCCACATATGAGTAAAAAGATTGCTAAATAAATATGTTTAGATGGAGACTAATGTTTCCTGTTATAAAACATTACTTAGAATACATTTCCTTCAATTATAGTTTTAAATAAGTTCATGAAAATTTATCAAGTTCTTAAACATCTTAAAATATGGGCTGTTTCCCTGATTCTTTCCCTGTAGTGTGCCTTGCTCTGACTTTTCTCTAGCCCAGCTCTTTTCAGGAATATACCTTCCTGATGAGACTCTACATCTCTCACATCACTCTCTTACAAAATCCTATACTAGTTTACAGACCTTAGTGTATGTAATTGGGAGTAAAACTTTAAAAAAACTGAAATTGGGAGTAAAACTTTAAAACTTCTAGAGCAATTTGAAAGAGTAATTTTTGTCTCAGGAAATTCATAATAAAAAATTAACAGAAAAAAATAATAGAACCATATTTATCTGTTTTTATTTCATTTAACAAAAAAAAACATAACAACCATATTTATCTGTTTTTATTTCATTTTTCTTCATATTACTAGTTATCAGTTCAAGAGAAATTTGGGATCAAACCAAATCTATTTTACTTTTTGTTTGTGGAGCACTATTGTAAAATATTTCTGTATCTTGAATCCCAGAATTTCCTGCTTCTTGGACTTGCATGGGCCTCTTTTCCAGTTTCCTATTGTCAGCCCCAGAACATACAACCTATGTGTGCTCCTACATCCAAGGCATGGTCTTTGTAGGTGGTGTGGGCAGTTTTACTGTGCAGGCTGAGATGTCCCCATCTATTTCATCTATGAAAGATGAAGCTAAGGTTGAGGAATGAGCTTGGCCAGTTGCAGACTGGGGGCCAGACTTCCCAATGCCTCTATATGCCCGAAAGGAAGGCTGTTATAAAAGTGATTTGTCAAGGTAGGAGGATGGAACTTATTGCATTTAATAGTTTTTAGCTTGATATAGAAATTGCAATATGTAGACATGTAAGTTTCCATATGAATTCTAGCTCTAGGCCTTGCAAGTGTCCTGGGTAGGTCTATCGTTGAGAAAGCTAAACTTATTAAGAAATATGCTTCAGGTTCACTAAAATTTACATCAGCTTCTTTGGTGGATACAAATCCAGTAAGTTCTCATATCACAGAGTCTTAGAGTTCAAAGGAAATTTTGATCTAATTCAAAGTCTGTAAAATCTGTTGGCTAGTCAGCTTGCTTCTATTTGAACACCTCTAGAATATAGACACTAGCAAAGTTCTGCTGTAGTAATCCTTACTCAAGGAAAAAATATATTTTCAGAAAAGTTAAATTTTGTTTCTGACGGGGGAAAAAAAAACAAGTTTCTGAGAGAGAAAAGCAAGGGAAACATGTTCCTTGGTTGTAGACGGAAGAATGCAGGACAAAATTTGGAATCATATAGATTTTTCACAATTATTTTGATTTCTCAGAATGAAAGAAATATGACAAGTGACAAAGTACATATGATGCACAAACTGACAATATGAAAGTGGTAATATGAGAATAAGAAAAATATAACACCATTTCCTTTCCTAAAAGCAGCAGAAGAAACAAGTTCCAACACTAAGATAGCTTTTTCTACTTGACTGCTCAATTGGGATATGATTTCTTCATATATATATATATTCATATATATATGTATATATGCACAATTATATACATAATTGTATATATATATTAAATATTAATATGTATAATTACAATAAGGTTTGGCTCTAAATAGACTTATCTGTATATGTTACTTTCATACTCATGAATATTTAAATATGATACATTATTTCTTCTTTCTCTTTGCCAGCTCTCCCACACTTTTCCTAATATATATATATATATATATATATAGAGAGAGAGAGAGAGAGAGAGAGAGAGAGAGCGAGAGCACTTCCTATATATATATATATATATATATATATATATATATATTCTTTAATTGATTTTATATTGACTAAATAACCTTAGCCTCATCTTCTTTTTCTTCAAAAAATCATTTGTAGGCCTATTTCTTTTATTTAATTATGACATGCATCTTGCTTCATCTGCTACTTGATCTCATTTATTTGATATGAGATTCTTAAAATTCAACCCACTCCTGTCCTCCAATATGAAAGAAAATACAGACATCTTCTGTACTTGATACTGAGAACTTTCAGGATGACAAAACCACAAATAAAATATTTAGTAGATTTTTTGAAGCAATTGAGGTCAACTAAGAATAGGTTCAAAACTCTCTAAGAAGTAGGTATGAAGAAAGTAAAAGACTGTGGAGTGTTTATACAGAGGTTCTTTTGATTAAGGAAGAATGTAGTTCTTAGATAATGAACAACTATATTTAAAATATATAGGGATTTTCCTCTATGTAAAACATACATAGTAAAGACTATTGCACTAATTTTGAGTTTTGTACAAATATTAATATGTCTAATTACAATAAGGTTTGGATCAAAATAGACTTATCTGTATATGTTACTTTCATAGTCATGAATATTTAATTATGATGGATTATTTCTTCTTTCTCTTTCCAAGCGCTCCCACACTTTCCCTAAGGGGCCAATTTAAATCTATTGAGTGAGTAGTCTAAAAGGTAATGGTCACAGAATGAAGCTTTAATTTTTAATTGTCTCCTGGAGATGCAGTACTCACTGGAAGAATGTGATGGTGTCAGCAAAGATATTTGGTACTTGGTATTCAAATAAGAATTAATATTCATTCTATGTCATTAATACAATAATTGGTTCTAAAAGAAGAATACCAACTTACATATCAGAATTCACACTTGCTTTATAACTTTTCTTACATTGGAATAGGATAATATGAATGGCTCAAACACATTATTATTTATGTGGTTGGTTTTTTTTTAAGATCCAAGATTGTTAAAGATGACTGCTTAATCCCAATAAATGTATGTTATTACCTTTTGCCAGTTCTAATGGTTGAATATTTGAAGTAACTCTGATATCCTTCTTACTAGAATTCTGTAAAGATGTATGACTTTGTAATATTTATACCTCCAATTACATGATATTTAGCTCAAAGATTTCTTTGTCAAAGGTTATGGCTAAGGACTACATAGCATCTATAAAGTGGGCTGTTAATTATACAAGAAGATATCTAATATTTAATTCAATGCTGAAACACTTTGTTTTATATTAGATATGTGAATCTTGAGAAATACTTTTTTTTAGTTAATTGACTAGTCAGCCTGCCTCTTCCTGTTCATATTTTAAAGAATCAATATTTGAATTCCAGACCATTATCTTAAGTAGAAAAAGGGAAATATGTCCCATTTTATATGCATTTTAAAATCTCATATCTAAAGTACACATGGTGGACTCTAGAAACACCTAGAAAAAGATATTTCAAATGTTTGATGATCAAACACCAAATTTGGTGCACATTATTAATTCCAACAAACTTCAACTTTTAAAAAAAATTTTAAATTTATTTGTTCTAATTAGTTATACATGACAGTAGAATGCATTTTGACACATCATACATAAATGGAGTATAACTTTTCATTCTTTAGTTTGTACATGATGTAGAGTTACACAGGTCATGTAATCATAGGGTAATAATGTCTGACTTCATTCTACTATCATTTCTACTTCCATACCCCCTCCTTTCCCTTCATTCCCCTCTAATGCAAAGTACCTCTATTCTCCCCCTCCACATACACACTTATTATGAATTAGCACCTGCATATTAGAGAAAACATTTGGCCTTTGGTTCTTTGGCTTATTTTGCTTAGAATAATATTCTCCAGTTTTATCCATTTTCAGCAAATGCCATAATTTCATTATTTTTTGAGGCTGAGTAATATCATATATATATCACAGTTTGTCTATCCATCCATCTGTTTGAGGGCACCTAGGTTGATTCCATAGTTTAGCTATTGTGAATTTAATTGCTATAAATGTTGATGTGGCTGCATCACTGTGGTATATTGAATTTAAGTCCTTTAGGTAACTGAGGATTGGGATAATTGTGTCAAATAGTAGTTTCATTCCAGATTTTCTGAGGAATCTCCTTACTGCTCTCCATAGTGCTTGCACCAATTTGCACTCCCACCAGCAATGCATGAGTGTACTTTTCCCCCACATCTTTGCCAACATTTATTATTTCTTGTATTCTTGATAATTGCCATTCTTACTCAAGTGAAATGGAATCTCAGTGTAGTTTTGATTTATATTTCTCTAATTGCTAGAGATGTTGAGCATTTTTTCATATATTTGTTGAATGGCTGTATTTCTTCTGTGAGGTGTCTGTTCTGTTCCTTAGCCTATTTATTGATTGGGTTATTTGTTTCTTTTGGTGTTAAGTTTTTTGAGTCTTTATATATCCTGGAGATTAATGTGAGGTGTTTGGGCTCTTTATTCACATCATTAATTGTTTCAATTGCTTTTTAGTTTGATTCCATCCTGTTTATTGATTCTTGATTTTAATTCTTGTGGTTTAGGAGTCTTATTAAGGAAATCATTTCTTTAGCCAACAAGGTGGAGATTTGGGTCCACTTTTTCCTCTATTAGGTGACAGGGTCTCTGTTCTAGTGTCTAAGTCATTGACACACTTTAAGTTGATTTTTGTGCAGTGTGAGAGATAAGGGTTTAATTTCATTTTGCTACATATGGATTTCCAGTTTTCCCAGCACCAATTGTTGAGAAGGCTATATTTTTTCCAATGTATGTTTTCGGTGACTTTGTCTACTATGAGATAACTGTAATTATTTGGGTTTGTCTTTGTGTCTTCTATTCTGTACCATTGGTCTATCTCTGTTCTCGTGCCAATACTATGCTGTTTTTGTTACTATTGATCTGTAGTGTAATTTAAGGTCTGGTATTGTGATGCCTCCTGCTTCACTCTTCTTGCTAAGGATTACTTTGGTTATTCTGGGTCTCTTATTTTTCAAAATGAACTTCATGATTACTTTTTTCTATTTCTATGAAATATGCCATTGGGATTTCAGTAGGAATTCCTTTAAATCTGTATTAACACTTTTGGTAATATGGCCATTCTGACAATGTTAATTCTGCCTATCCAAGAGCATGGGTGATCTTTCCATCTACTAAGGTCTTCTTCTGTTTCTTTCTTTAGTGTTTTGTAGTTTTCATTGTAGAGATTTTTCACCTATTTTGTTAGATTGATTCCAACAGTTTTTCAGGCTACTGTTAATGGGGTAGTTAAATAGAGCTTCATATTTGGAAAACAAATTTATGCATAAAGCAATCTAAATTTTGTGTTGTATCAGGTGTCACATGCTGGCTTTAAGCCCAAACAGGGAATACAAAGAATCCTAGAAGGTCAAAAATGATAGTCTCTATGGAGAACCTATGCCTTCTAATAATTTCAGAATTTTTTCCATGTGAATATCTAGGCCTAGTCTTAACAGTTTGTCAAAAGCAACTACAGATTCAAATTTTTATACAAAACTTTCAGTTTTTTTAAGCATTAAACTGACAAACAAAGCTAAAACCATTTGGACTGATCAGAAGTAGATCTATGGCTGATAATTTCTAATAGAGCTGCATTTAGCACAATGGAATCTAAGTTATCAGTTATAACACCACAAAGAGATATAGGAGGAACTGTAGATAATTTCTGGGAAGTATCAGCCCAATATGGCCACATTAGGCTTAACATAATAATAAAATGCTAATAATCATTGGAAAGAAAAGTGTTAAAAGTGAAGTTAAAAAAAGTTTGGTCACAGATTTGAACACATGGATCAAGCAAATAGTGGTTCTTTTGTCTATCACACCTTAGCATAGAATGAAATTCTAGTAGGCCAGAAAGAGGCAACAACCAAATTGTCTAGATCAATGATATCCATGTTACAGAGGAAGGGAAAAGGTTGAAGTTGAGGTCTAAATGCAAGAAGAGTAGGGTTTTTTGGTTTTGTTTCTCTGGAAGACAAGAATTCAAAGGTAATAATATTGGGGACTATAATAATCTATATGCAATAATTGAACCTTTGTTTTTTTTTTATAGGATTCTGGAACAATCATAATTCACATCTTCTTTTAAAATTAAAAAGAGACGAAAATGAAAGGGGAAAAAGGGAAGAAAGAAAATTTGCTTACCTTCAGTCATTATACAATAAATATATACATAATAAGGGTATAAAAGTCTATATAAGTAATTCTCAAACTTTGGCATACATATGAATCATCTAATGAGTGTATCAAAATATGTATAGTTGGGGTCTACATCCCAGAGATAATGATTCAGTAAGAATAGTTTAGTGGTCTCGAAATCTGCATTTCTAAAAGTGCCCTAGATTATTGTGAATCATTAGTGATGCAAGGAGATTCTCCTTTGAGAAGCATCAGGTTAGATAAGAAAAATCCCCTGTCAAACATTGAATCGACTGGCACCTTGATGTTGGATTTCCCAGTCTCTAGTATAGAGAAATAAATTAGAAATAAATTTTTGTTGCTTATAAGCCATCAATTTAATGACTGCTGTTACAGCAGCTCAAACGGGCTAAGAAGATAAAGTGCCTCGACCTTCACTGAAGATGAAATAACAGATCATGTGTACATTGGTGATTATAACTAGACACTGTGCTTCTTGTTTGTGGTAGTGGAAAGGATCAATGTAAAAAACAATTTGAGAGAGACTGGGGCTGTGGCTCAGTGGTAGAGCACTTGCCTTGCATATGTGAGGCACTGGGTTCAATCCTCAGCACCACATTAAAATAAATAAACAAAATAAAAGTGTTGTGTCCATTTACAAATATATATAAAGTTCAAAAAATAATTTGAAACTACAATCTGATAAATACCTGATAGGTTAAGGCAAAAATGAAATATTGAGAACTTACACTTGAAGTACTGTCCTGGGGTCTCCAACTTCACCTCCATCACCAATTGTCAAGGTATCATAGCCAATCTCCAGATCAAATTCTTCAAAATTTATCTGTATAACCTAGCAACAAATAGAAATGCCTTGAACATAATGTATTATATAATGTAAACAGGAAAGAAAGCAATAACAAAAATATTCAAAACACATATTCGGATATATACAATTTCACAGAATGGTAGCAAATCATGTCAGAGTATTCCTAAAGTTCATCTTCATATTGTCATGGCTTTTACTTGCTATATTAAAACTTCTTTACTAAGTTTTCAATGAATTATATGGATTCTGTTCATGGAATACTCTTATTTGAAGCATCTGAAGCATGATTAATACAAATCTACTTTGAATAGACTTTATGAAATGTACATGTAGGTGGAGAATGGTTTTCTACATATTTGCATATAATTTTAATAAAGTTAACATGGAAAAACAATGTGCTATTTCCATTAAGTAGTAAAGCTTAAAATATGTTAGGGCTAAAAATGAATCTTGATGTTTACATTTAATGGTATCAGGTTTATTTTTGTGTATCCTTTAGTAACAAAATCCCTCAAATATATTAAAATTTACTGGTAAAACTGGAAGCACATACTTTCAGAGAAACATTGTACCATAATATATAATTTAAAATTAGTTTTTACTGAAATACATGTATTTGTACAAAGTTTATACATATATGAAAAAATCAAATTTAATTACATTGCATTTATTAAGTACTATAATATAAAGAATAAGGTAATTAAGTATCAGTAAAGAAATTATATAAATACTGTTCCATATACATCATACCTTAAGCAAACAATAAATTACAATTAAGTATTATTCATAATTTGATAAAATATATGTCTGAAGTTAACAACATTACTAGAGAATAAATAAAAAATCTCTTTAGTAGTATTCATAATCATTTCTTTGTTATGTGAATTATTGAAAGATTTTATGAGCTGTATTTTTAAACAGGAATAAAAAAACAAGCTTTGAGGATGCTTATTTCTTGTTTTTAAAATATTTTTATATTAGCATTGACTAAAGCAATTTCTTTAATATAAATAACATACATTAAAAAACTAAATTATGCATTTTATGTGGTAATAATTTTTGTATTGTTTCTTCATTCTACTTAGAGTTGACTATAGATAGTTTTAATTAATAATTGTCTGTCAATAGAGACGTAAGTTCCCGACCCCTTGCATTCATAAGCATCATGAGTATAAGCAATATTATACCTTTTCTAGTTCAATTTTCAAGTGTATCTTGGTGATATACTTGCTAAAGGTAATAATAAAGCTAAAAATCATTTTACAACCATTTGCCATATGATTTTCCAAAATTGGCTTACCAATTCAGATATTCAAAATTGTAACATTAGATGTATTTATTTCTACCAATTTTATGGGCACAAAAATCACCTTCTTTGCATTTTTCATTACTAATTGAGTTGTCTATCTTTTAATTGTGTTAATTTGTCATTTATGTTTTCTGTGACATGGTCATTTGTATTGTGGCAGTTGTTTTTATGTTTGTGTGCTGGTTATTGATTGCAAGAACTGCTTATGTCTTATATTAGGTAAATAGATAATAAAATTTGTAATTTTAACCATTTGAACTGCACATTTCAGTGGCATTAATTACATTTACAATGTTTTAAAACTATCTCTAATACCTATTTCCAAAAGGTTTTCAGCAGACCAAACCCAGACTCTTTTACCATTAAACAGTAACTCTCCATTTCTTGCTCTCGTAGCATGTGGTGACTTTTAAACTACTTTCTGAATTTTCTTATTCTAGTTACTTTAAATACATGGAATCATGCCATGTTTGTCTTTATATCTAGTTTATTTCACTTAACATGAGGTCTTCAAGTTTCATTCATATTGTGGCATGGATCAGAAGTTTACTTATTTTTATGGCTAAATAATATTTCATTGTATTTACACTAGAGTCCCTGGCTAAAGAATAGGCTGCCATCATCAAGATTGCAGACTCGTCTTGAAGTGGATGGCCCAAAGAAGGTCAAATGACACAAAAACTTTTCCAGTATTTTTATGTTTTTTTTTGTTTGTTTGTTATTCAGCATTTGGTTGTTTGTTGCAAACCTTGGACTACTTTTTAGAGTGTGAGAAAGTTGATTCTAACAGTGTGGTTACTATTTTAATGTTTCATTATAGGAACTAGGTGCTGCTTATTCTGTCATTGTGTGTCATCAGCACTACAGTATTTTTTAAATAGTAAATCTCACCAAAAAAATTATTCATCTAATCTTTCCTAAGATTTTGTATTATTGATTCGTGGTATAGTATTGCTGGTGGGTGTGCTGTTATGCATATAAGGATTAATGCTTAAATAATTAATTTTCTGATTTTATTCTTTTCAGATTAAAACTTTAAAATCATCAATATTTCTCTGATACCATTTTGGAGCATTCACAATTTTTGGTATATAGATTATCCTATTTCTATATTATTTCTAAGCATTCTTGAATTTCCTTTATCTTTTCTTCTTTGACAAATGAAATACTTAAAAAGTCCTAATTATGTTTTAAAAATGAAAATGTACAATCTTCATTTACTTGTTAGCTTCTAATTAAATTTCACTGTGTCAGAAAACAAGTTAAGGTAATGATAATTCTTAGAGTTTTTTGAGATATTTTTATTAGTACAGTATGCCTACTTCTGTTGCTATTTTTGTTTTTTATTTATTCTTTAAATTTATATATGACAGCAGAATGCATTACAATTCATATCATACATTTAGAGCACAAACTTTTCATATCTCTGGTTGTATACAAAGTATATTCACACCAATTCATGTCTTCATACATGTATGTAAAAAGGGAAATGTAGAGGGAGCTCATAAAAACTGAAGGGAAATCAGTAGAATAGAAGAAAAGGAACAGGAGGAGTAAGGAGAAAAGAGACAGGAAAAACAATGAGGAATGTTATTGACCAAATTATATTGTTAGATTTGTGCATGTATAAATATGTTAGAAGAAAACCCCACCATTATATATAAACATAATGAACCAATAAAAAAAATGTGGAAAAATACTTCAAGGAAATAGGCAAATAATAAAAAATAAAAATAAAAAAATAAAGTCCATTATTTGATAGGCTTTTATAGCACTTTTGTCTCAGTGATTTTTAAAAAAATATTTATTTTTTTAGTTGTATACAATACCTTTATTTTGTTTATTTATTTTTATGTGGTGCTGAGGATAGAACCCAGGGCCTCGAATGTGCTAGGCGAGCACTCTATCACTGAGCCACAACCCCAGCCCAGTGATAAATTTATACATAAAATGTCTTTCAAGACTTGTTTCTGTACTTATTAACATTTTTATGATTATTTTGTAGTAACTGTAGATCAATGTTACATTGAAGTTCATGTTTTCTTCCCTCCTTCCCTCCATCCCTGTTTGCTTCCTTCCTTCCTTCATGTCCTCCTTCCTTTCTTCCCTCCTTTTTTGAGAAGCAGCCATTGAAGTAAGTTTTCTAGTGTGAATCTATTAGTGATAAGTATTTTTATTTTTTGGTCTAATCTGAAAACATCTTTCTTTTACTCATAGTTCTGCTGATTAGTGTTAATTATATAATTTCAGGTTAGTAATTATTTTTTTCCATATATTCTGCAGACACTGTTCACTTGACTATTAGTGTTACTATTGTAATTCCCACTCTTACACAAATTATAATTGTAATTTCCCTTTGGCTTTTTAAAGATTTTCTCTTTGTTGCTTATTGTTCATTAGGCAATGCTTAGGTGCACATTTATTCTGCTGGTATGAATTATCATTTCTATGCTTCTGAACTCAAGACAGTCATTAATTATAAAAACCTCTTCAAATTAGTTTCCCTTCTACATTCTTTCACTTTTTTTCTCTCTAGAAATATGTATTGATATAAATTAGATCTCTTTATCTCATCTTCTATGTCATTTAGTTCATCTTACATGTTTCCATTTTCTTATTTCCTATCTTCTAGTTACATAATTTCTTGAGATCTACCTTTGGTTCATTAATTCTTCATTAGGACACTTATTGATTATTTAAATTTCAAATATATTATTTCAAAAAAGTTCTATTTTATTTTTTTAAACTGTGAATATACATTTTTATAATCTTTTGCTCTTAGTCAGTTTTTAAAATTTTATTGTTAACTTTTAAGCCTTTCAAATGTAGGTACTATTTTTCTTTTAAAAATTCACTTATCTTTAATTTTACACATTTTTGATATACAACATGATAGCTTGAAGGAAATTAACATATTCATCACTTTACATTTACCTTTTATTTTTCCCCTTGAGGTTTAAGAGGACCTATGATCTAATTTTGTAGAAAATTTACAGTATACAATAAAGCATTACTAATAATATTCCTTAATTTTTAATGAGTCAATATTACTGAGTCATTATAAACTTTGATCTCTCCTGTTTCCTCTATTCCTCCCTCTCATTCTACTAACTATGTTCTAACCTCTCTTCATATATATTTGATTTTTTAAGATTCCACATATAAGTGAGATCATGTAGTATTTTTCTTTCCATTTGTGCCTTTTTTCACTTATCAAAATATGAGGAACTCGAACAACTCAGTGGCCAAAATAAACAAATAAATAACCCAATCAAAAAATGGGCAAATTACTTGAATAGACATTTCTTCAAAGAAGGCATAACAATAGCCAACAGGTACATGAAAAAGTGATCAATGTCACTAACCATCAGTGAAGTGGAAATCAAAACCACAGTAAGTGAGACATCACTTCACACTTATTAGGTGGGCTACTATAAAGGAGACAATATATTGGAGTGCAGAGAAAGTAAATCTTGTACACTGTTGGTGGAAATGTACATTGGTGTCTCAAAGAAAACAACATGGATGTTTCTAAAGAAATTTAAACTAAAACCCTGAATAGAATGCCAATATGATCCCCAAGGATGTAGCTATACATGCCTAAAATAAATGAAATTGCCACCTGAAAAAGATGTCTATACTCCCATGTTCATTGCACATTATTCACCATAACCAAGATATGGTCTCACTTTATTCCAAGACACTTCACATTAGATCCACAAGTGAATTGCTATTAAAATTAAGAGAATGTCTCATTTCATGTGGCTAAAAATTCTAATAGTCTAGAAGATACAAATTAAGTGTCTAATAAATGACTGACTGCTTTATTGCCAGTGCTATGCCAAACACTTGATATCCATTATTATATAATCATGTCCTAGAGAATTTGGACACCGATTTAATGGTACATTTTATTGTTCCTGAATTGTAACTGAGACTCATGACTGCATGTGTGTAACAATAAGAACACTACACCATTTTAAATTAAGTGATAAATTAATTAATACTAATCCATATACTTTCACATAAGCAATAAACTACTGAGCTGTCACAGAAATTTTAGACACTTATAATTCTTGAATACTTTCAATGACACACAATCACTAAGAGGCCAGAATAGTATGACTGAACTTATAAAACACATTCATTTTAATTGATTCATTTATGCCTAGTTTTAACATTACTATGGAATAGCTCCACAGAAGTAGAATCTATGCATTAGAAAATAAAAACTAACTTTGCCTCACTTACACTCACTAATATAAATAAAGCATTATAGTAGAAGTAAAAAAAAATAGTCTATCGAGATAATTCTAAACAAAGGGAATTTAGAAAAAAACAAAAATCTTACATTTGTGCTATAATGTAATAAGCAACATAAGAAAGGAGGCTTTAATAAGTAAAGAACTAAATGTGAAGTTTCCTTTATAGATCCTATGCTATGGAATGTTTACCAAATAGCTATTTTATACTCACTGATTTCTGTATAATGTGGAAGTAAAATGAACAAATAAAAAAAGAATACTAATCAATGTAGTATGTATTCTTTCTCTACATATTTATTTGTTAATTAATTTATAGTATGGTATAAATTTGGTAGTATGGCTGAAACATTTAGTTAGGAAATCATAGAATATCATACATAGCAGTATAGAAAGTGCCATAAATTTTGCCTATCTTTTCCTAATCATTTAGATGAGAGAACAACATGTGTTTGTTTTGGGACTGATGAAAGAAAAGTTTGAATAAAAAAAAACCTCTAAAGTATTGAAATAATTTATAATTATCTCGCTCTTTTAACCAAATAAGCCACTTTCTTGATTTCCATTATGGAATGGTGATTTCAAATTGCTTATATTTTGCGACTCATAAAAGAGTCTTGTCAGACCATCTAAGTTTCTAAAAAAGCCAATTGCAATTAAAATCATATATTTTAACATTGGTTATCTTGGGGTAAAAAAATCCATAAGTAGCATTAAAATATTAAAAATGCTTAATTGATCCACTTCCCATAAGGCTCAAGACATGGATTTTTGTAGTATATTTTGCTAGCACTGAAATAAAAGCAATGTGTCTTATTTTTTAATTCCATGTATAATTTACAAAGGGTTGAATATCTTGAGTTCTACATCACAGTATTTTGTGAATATAGAATTCCCACCAAAGACCTGCAACTTTCCAGCCTTATCAAGAAAGTTACTTCACTTTTATAGAAGCTAGTCTTCACCAGTGTTGTCTATCAGGATATGATATTGGTCCATGAACCAATGTAGTTTCAATTCTCTCATCTTCTGAATGGGAGCTTTTATTACAGTTATCCTGTTTGTTTTCTGTCATGCTTCATTGCTCATGATAACCTGTTCTTTGAATTTTAGGCATTTAGATATTCAGGAACAACATCTTGATATAATGGAGAACCCAGTATGTTGCTAAGGGTTCTGGACTTGTCCTTGTAGCTGAGATTTTAGATTTTCTCTATGAATGTAGGTAGAAAGTATGTTTCATATAGGTATTTTTCCAAGTAAATGCAAGAAAGCAGGATGTTTCTGGATGGATATTTGATAACCTCTGGGAAGGATCCTAGAAGTCATTATCTAGTGCCTTAATAGCCATTTTCCATCTTCACTTTTAGCACTTTACTTTTTAGCATGACACTTATTTTATTAAACAACCTTCCTCTTTACATCCTCATATTTCAGAGAATGCTGGTCCCAAACCAAGTTCCATGAGATGGATCCTAGTTGTCTATGGTCCCATTACATTTACATGTAATTTGACTGTATATATGTGACCTGGTTCTCTTCAGTGGAAAGTGAGGAACAATCTGTTGTGGGGGCTTTTGTAAAAAGATGTCTTGATGCTCAAGGAGATTAAAATAATCAGTCTGATTTATGATTATAAATGAAAGTATTGACTGGAGCTACTGAAGCCATATGATTATAATATGTAGTTTGAGGAGAAAGCCCAAACCAATATATTGAGATGACCAGAGTCAAGAAAAGGTATTTCCTGTAGAAATGCATTTACTTTAATGAAGATATTTAATTTGAGCTTTTTCATACTTAAATTTAAAGCATTCTAATCAATAAATCAATATAATCATTTCTGTTTTTTGTTGTTGTTATTGTTGTTTTCAGTGATGCCAGGATCAAACCCAGGGCCTCATACATGTTTGGCAAGCATTCTGCCACTGAGCTACATTTCCAGTCCTCAATCTCAGTTTAAAGAAATGTTGACTCCCAGGAATTTGTCCATGTTTTTGGCTAGTAGTGACTTGACTATACTTGCATATCAGGTTTACCTGTGTCAAAGTCCATGTGCTTAGTCATCATGCTATTTTGCATTTCAATAGTAAAATTCTGCAGTTAGGAAATATTTTCTGTGCCACTCTTACTGGAGTGAGATGGTATCTTAGGGTGGTTTTGATTTGCATTTCTCTGACTGCTAGAGATGGTGAGCATTTTTTCATGTACTTGTTGATTGACTGTATGTCCTCCTCTGAGAAGTGTCTGTTCAGGTCCTTGGCCCATTTGTTGATTGGGTTGTTTGTTCTCTTATTGTCTAATTTTTTGAGTTCTTTGTATACTCTGGATATTAGGGCTCTATCTGAAGTGTGAGGAGTAAAGATTTGTTCCCAGGATATAGGCTCTCTATTTACCTCTCTTATTGTTTCTCTTGCTGAGAAAAAACTTTTCAGTTTAAGTAAGTCCCATTTGTTGATCCTTGTTATTAACTCTTGTGCTATGGGTGTCCTATTAAGGAATTTGGAACCCGAGCCCCCAATATGTAGATCGGAGCCAACTTTTTCTTCTATCAGACGCAGAGTCTCTGATTTGTTATCTAGCTCCTTGATCCACTTTGAGTTAACTTTTGTGCATGGCGAAAGGAGGGGATTCAGTTTCATTTTGTTGCATATGGATTTCCAGTTTTCCCAACACCATTTGTTGAATATGCTATCCTTCCTCCATTGCATGCTTTTAGCTCCTTTATCAAATATAAGATAGTTGTAGTTTTGTGGATTAGTCTCTGTGTCCTCTATTCTGTACCATTGGTCCACCCGCCTGTTTTGGTACCAGTACCATGCTGTTTTTGTTACTATTGCTCTGTAATATAGTTTGAAATCTGGTATCGCTATACCGCCTGATTCGCACTTCCTGCTTAGAATTGCTTTTGCTATTCTGGGTCTTTTATTTTTCCATATGAATTTCATGATTGCTTTATCTATTTCTACAAGAAATGC
>NW_025999949.1:12664452-12678989 GCF_001458135.2 Marmota marmota marmota
GAAATAAAAATCTTTCATGATAAACAAAAGCTAAAAGAATTTGCAGCCAGAAAACCAGCATTGCAAAGCATCTTGAGCAAAACACTACACGAGGAAGAAATGAAAAACAATAACCAAAACCATCAGTGGGAAGTGCCTCTGTAAAGACAGAGGGTGGGGGGAAAGCTAATCATGGAAAAACAAACTAAATTAAAAAAAAAGAAGATAAATAATCAAACATGGCTGGAAGTACAAACCATGTATCAATAGTAACTCTAAACGTTAATGGCTTAAACTCTCCAATAAAGTGACATAGGCTGGTAACATGGATTAAAAAAACAAATCCAACAATATGCTGCCTCCAGGAGACACATCTGATTGGAAAAGACATACACAGGCTGAAGGTGAAAGGTTGGGAAAAAAATATACCATGCACACGGTCCTTGTATGACACTTTCAAATCCATTATTTAGTCATTTGAAAGTAATTGCTCATTTTAGAGGAAAGAATTAATCTCATATTTTAGAAGTATTATTCACTGAAATATTATACTTTGATATTTTAGTGCTAAAGATATATTGAAAGACTCTTGGCTAGACCATTAAAAAATGAGAAGTGCTAGTTCAGGGATTTTCTAAGTTCATCTATTTTGCTACCAGCATCAGGTTAATAGTTTCAATTCTTAAGAAGCCTTATATTTTAGACAGGGGAGGAGGATAGTCTGGGGACACAGGGAGTTATTGATGGAATAATAAAAGCTTTTAGCTTTGTTTTATTTTTCTATGTATTTTATATTTGTACACTAGTCTTCCCCTGGAGGGAATCGCTAGTGTGTAGCAATGACAGATTAAATAAGGCACTACAAATGTTTCACCAAAGGGAAGAAGCTACATAAAATGAAAAATGCATCAAATATTAAATCTATAACACAACAGTACAAAGCTCCTGGTGCTTTTTCATCAGTGACTCATGGTTATCTACTAGAGGATATAAGTTAAATTTCACAATACATATAAAAATCAATTTAAATTTATGTGTTTTGAAAAAAAATCCTGTATATATTTGTTTTAGTAGGATATTCATTATAAACTTGTATTGGTAGGTTATACATACACAAAGCAGGTTGAAAAACAAACATGTGTGATTCTCATTAAAGTGAATTTGAGGGCTGGGGCAGTAGCTCAGTGGTAGAGCATTTGCCTAGCACATGTGAGGCCCTGGTTTTGATCCTTAGCATCACGAAAAAAATAAATAAGAAGAATAAAGGTATTGTGGAAAATAAATTTGGGTATTCATTATTAATGAAAGGGGGAAAAAAGCTTGTCTTATCAAATTCATTTTATTTATTTTTTTAAAAATTTATTTTTCACAGTATATATATATTTATCCATCTGCATTTGTTTTTATATAAATACACCTTAATTCTAGGCTTTAATAAGAATGTAAAAGATTTGTTAAAAATTATTAAACATGTAATCATGGTAGTGAAAATCAGACACTATATATTTTTATATAATAAATCATTCAGTGGGTTCTAATTTCTGTCCTTTTTGTATATGTTAACTTTTATTTATGTAATTGTTGTAAGCAT
The DNA here is from genome assembly GCF_001458135.2 of Marmota marmota marmota. NCBI lineage: Eukaryota > Metazoa > Chordata > Mammalia > Rodentia > Sciuridae > Marmota > Marmota marmota. The sequence continues at coordinate 12,666,023 of NW_025999949.1, forward strand.
AGCCCATATTAGTGGGTTTTTGTCATTTTACATCTATGTATGGGCTTGTTTATGTTCAAAAAAACTTTCTCACAACAGCAATTTAGGTAGGAGCCCCAGGAAGTTATAGTATAGGAAGAATCATTTGCCATGAAATTGAGTGCCTTCCACATTTTTCCAGGGAGAAAAAGTTTGGAACATCAAAGAATTATGTCTGAGAACAGTGTCTAGGATAAGAATGGGAAAATGTAGATAAACTACAGGTTCCTGATTCGTGAATTTTACACATGTCCTTTAGGAATCCTCTACTTTTAAGTTTTGAATGTTAAGTCAAAATACAGATCAGATAATATACTCTCCTTGCCCAAAACTGTGAATTTATTTAATTCACTAATTCACTCTATAAATGTTTACTTAAGAGTATAGTCTTTACTAGACACCATTTTGTGTTGGGGATGTAGACAGACTTTCCTCCCTTCATTGGAAGAATGTACTAAATTTAAAAGGAACATATAAAATAATTCTGTATGATGTACAGTCTTTAAAAATTCATGTATATTATTAAGTGTTATGAAGAAAAATAAACCAGGGTAAGCTGACAGTGATAGAGGTGACCAGTGATAAAAGAGATGAGGATATGGCATTTGAAAAAATGTGGATGAAGTTAGAGAGCAACCATTTATGTTTAATGCCTCTCAATGACTTCCAATTCCATTTCTTACATGATTCCAGAGGGCCTTTTTGGTCAGGGCTTTATTTAGCCATATAGCATTAACATAATCTATTATTTTTACTCAGTTTACCACAAGACTCCTGTCATCTTTTTCAGTTTTTGGAGGACATCAGGACTATCAAGGGCCTTTGCAAGTACATTTTCTTTTGTCCCAGAAGCTCTTCTCTGCATTGTTAGTCTCTTGTCATCCTCCAATATTGGCTTAAATACCACATACTCAGAAAGTTCTTCACCGACAATTCTAGATAGATCCCCTTTTGATTCCACAAAGGGTGTTTTCTTCAGATTGTTATTGTTCATTTCTGTGTTCCCTTGTATTGTGCAACGTGGGTAGTTGTACTGCTAGTTCAGGAGGGGCTGAGAGTTCTATACATGCTAACTAAAGAGATGAGCCAAAATTGTACACTTTGATGATATGTATGTATCCTGCATGACTCTGGCTATATAGGATAATCAAGTCATCCCAGTGACTCTTCTTCATATTGATTAGAGATTCTAGGAGCCCAAATACTACAAAGGGCAAGTGCTGGTAACAGAGTATTACACAACTCTCTCTTCACTACCTAACTGTAACTGTTGTTGAGTTGCTTGCTGCTGGGGCAGGAAATGATTTCCCAGGAGATTGAGTGTGGTCTCTCTAATTCTAAGGGTATCATTAAATTTTTCCATTCTGCACCAAACTATCTTGGTGACAGGCATTAAAAGTTCACAAGTCTCTTTTCAAGATCTCTTGGCAGAAGCCTATTCTGACTTATTATAAGCATCTGCTAATGGCTTCTGATGATTAATATCAGCAGGGAGTCTCCACAAGGAATTCCAAGTTCTGAACTGAGTGAGAGCTTTGCACAGTGGGAAACTAAGCTCAAACACTTGTGGAGGTGTTGTGGCTAACCACACTACAGGAATGTAGTGGTGATGGTTGTAGTGGTGGTAGTAGTAGTATTTTTTTATTAAGTATTATTATTATAGCTAACATTTTGACCAGGTAATGTTATAAGTCCATTGTATGTATGACTACATAGAATTCTTTCAAAAACCCTATGAAAATGTATTCTTATTTTATTTCTGAAAAAAAATAGAATCCCAGAGAAGTTTTTGGTAGTGATTCATTATACAAATATGCAATGTGCATAATTTATAAAGTCCACAAATGTGTGGATACAGCATTAAGTTTACTTGCCATTTCTTCTTCAGCCATGTGAGGACGCAGTGTTCCTCTCCTGAGAATTCTCCCCTGAGAACAATGGAGCCATACTGAAAGTGAAGGATAGCCCTGACTAGACAACTGAAACTACAAATGCTTTGATCTTGGACTTTCCAGCCTCCAGACAGTGAGAAAATAAATTTTGGTTCCTTCTAAATTATCTTGTCCAGGTATTTTGACACTGCAGCAGAAAATTGACTAAGACATCATAAAAATAAATGTTAAGAAGCTAGAATTTATTAAAAAAAGACATTCTGCAAACTACCCTATACAAAGAATTATTTTTAAATATTACACCTAAACTCATTCATAAATCACGAAGAATTATTTTTAAATAGTTACAAATAAACTCATTCATAAGTCACAAATAAACACAGCTTTTGTATTTTCAAACTCAGGACACTCTCTTGCACACAGTAAGTTATAAATAAATATTTCCTTTGTTTGGTAATATTTGATTTACATTAGTTAAATCTTAGGATTTTTGCTGTTAAATTTCTAAAACAATTTGCTGACCAACTCTAATGATTAGCGGAAAATTTTGAGGAGCTACTCTGGACCTTATCACTCTCCATAAGTCTTCCCCTAAACTCTAATTAGATATACAGTCCTTAGGTACTAGGGATAGACAGAGGAATAGTGGAGTGATATGGAATCTTTACAATAATTATGTGAAATTTAGTTCTGTCTACTAAGAAAATAATCCCTTCGAGAAAGAAAAGGGACAGACTGGGACAAAGGTCAAGATTTCAAACTTAACCTGTGACATTTTATATGCCTTAGATACAAATCATAGAGCCATCCTTCATAACATCCAACAATCACAATATTAATTTTCTGTAGTATAGTCACTGTTACACCATGAAAATTTGGATAAGTCTCTGAAGTTTTCCAAATTTGTTTCTGTACTTATAAAGTGGACACAATAATAGCAACTACTATATACAATTAAGGAGAAGATTAAGTGCAATGATTTATAAAAGACCTTGACATAGTTTCTAACACATACATTCAATTCAGATACAATTTAATGCTATTAATTATTACTATTTTAATGGTAACAATATTGTGGTTATTATTTTTGTAATATCTGTTTTATTACTAGGTGGCACTTAAATGGAAATACTCCTTGTTCACTTATCAATTGTTGATTAAATCTGTGAAACAGTGATTGTTTATTTTCTCAAGTAGCTACTTATATCTTTTTTCATAGTAGTAGAATTACTAGCTATTACCAAGTTCTTGATTATAAAGATTTTGTCATTATCTTTTGTAGTTAAGTTATGGTAAAAAAAAAAAAAAGTTATATAAGTAGTAGTGTTTTGTAGAAGATTTAAGAAAATTTAAAAAGATGGCTTGCATTTGCCCTTTGCTCTCTATCATTACTTTCTCCAACATAGATACCATTCTGGAACCTGCCAGAAAGGGCCACACTCTAGTGTTAAGAGTAGTGAATTGGGGCTGGGGTTGTAGCTCAGTGGTAAAGCACTTGTCTAACATGGTTGAGGCACTGGGTTCAATCCTCAGCTCCACTTTAAAAAATAAATAAATAAATAAAAAATAAATAAATAAAAACGAAAGGTTAAATTCTAAAAAAAGGGGGCGGGGTGGGGAAGTAGTAATTGTCCCCGAGGAGCTACTTCTGGGGTATAGCCACCATCAGTCTTGGACCACATACATTTCTTGTTAAGAACCTGTTGTAATGGGTTTATTATCACTGACAGGCAATCCCAATCCCAATATGTAAGTCTGTATAGCCTGGTAGTTTAAATTAAAGATATTAAAGGTTTCCCTCTCCAGTCTCTCTTTTTCCTGTCATTCAAAGAAGTATATTTTGCTATAAAAAGTATAATAATTGTCATTGTTTATGGGAATGCCTTATCATTTGTGCCAAATTATCATGCAACAAATATCTCATAATTCACATCATTTGAAAACAATTACAATGTTGAGTGATTACAACTGTTAGTGACATTCCATGGTTAGAAGGGGGAAAAACAGTAGAAAATGCAAATAAAAATACTTTGCTGTTTACATACTTTGCCTACTTTTTGGGTTTTGTGGAAAAGAATCAGGAAAATGCCTAAACAAAACATGGAAATAAACTCACAAACATGTTTTTCCTAAGAATAAAAAATTATGTCAATAAATACTAATTTAAAAACTCCAATATGGAAGCTACCTTATTAGATGTTAAAGATGCAAAGACTCAAAACTTGCTTTTTTTTCCAAGAGTCAAAGGAAGGGAAATAGATGAATAAACAGATAATTAAAATGTAATATGACCATAGTTGAATTAATATTCAGAATAGGCTTTCTTAAGTCAATCTAGTAGGAAGAACAGGACAAGCTTCCATGAAAACATTGAAAGATAAGTTGAATCCTAAAGAATGCCAGTAATAAAGAACATCATGAATTTATAACGGTGCAAACAAGTGAGGAAGTATATTCCCCAGCATGTTCCCAAGATAGTGGGCTCTGGAAGTGCACTGAAGTGAAGTAGAGGTGAAGTTATGTGAATATATTTAAATCTTTTACCAAGAATGAGACATTACTTCATTTTAAAGAGTAAGACATCACATTAGATTTTTGGATAGTCAATAGGCTTTGAGAGAGGCAGAAAAATGTGATCAAGATTCACTACTTAGGAAGTTGGTTGATACTCCAAAGGAGAATTATTGAAACCCAGATGAGAGGAGTTAAACAATCTCAAAGATTATTAGTTATAATATTGATTAATATTATTAATTATGGTATAATGATTTCATTGGACTTTGCATTTAGATGTATGAAGAAAAATGTAGAATAAAAAGTATCTGGAATTGCTAATACTGAGGAACACTGGTTTTTAAGGAGATGGAAGGAAGATGAGTACTAGCAAAAGACTTCAGAGTGAGGAAAATTCAGGAAGACAGATTTAAAAAGCCAGGAAAGAAAAAGCTTCAAGAAGTAGAAAGTAGTTAATAAAATTAATCACTCTATACTAATACCTTATTTTTATTTTTATTTATTTATTACTGTTTAAACTAAACATATAATATGTATTATCATGGTTTAGATAGAAGCACAACCCAAAAGCTCACATGAGAGTCAAGGCAAGCATTTTCAGAGATGAAGTTATTAGATTCTGAGATACAACCTAATAGATGGATTAATCCACAGATTTGGATTTACTGAGTGGAAACTGTAGGCAGGTACAGTGTGGCTAGAGGAGATAAGTCACTGGGAGCATACTTTTATGGTTTATATTTTGTCTCCAGTGAGTAAAACTCTCTCTGCTTCTTGACTGCCATGTCCTGAGCTGCTTTCTTCAGCCTCATGCTTCCACCACAGTGTTCTGTCTCACCTTGGGCCCAGAGCAATAGAGTTGGTCATCTATGGAAAGAGACACCTGAAACTATGAACCCTGAATACACTTTTCCTCCTTAATTGTTCGGGGCAGGTCTTTTGGTCATAGTGACAAAAAAGCTGACTAAAATATGTATCACTGAAACTTAACACAGATTTTCCTACTAGCCCCAAATAAAAGGGGGAAAAATACCTGCCATTCTATACCTAGAGGTAGTCCCTTTAACATCTGTAGCATTCCCTTTCTTTTTTCTTTATGGATATTTGTTTACTTTTTGATATCAATTCATTGTGCCTGTGCAGAGTAATTCATTTTAACTAAATATACTTCAAATGAATACACCATTTGAATGAGAAAATGGGTTCTAATATCAGCGGCTGGGCATAGTCCAGGATATGCTATGATTCAATCAGGAGGACAAGAAATTAAAAGTGAGCTCCTTTAATAGTTCCCCAACTGTCAAGCCCAGTGTGTTTAATAAAGAGTGACCTCAGTTACTTTTATAGAGTGGCGAGTCTTCTAGTTGTTTTTCCTAATTTCTATTCTGGTTTTTTTTCTATCAACATCTTCATGACATTTCTAAGCTTTCTCTGCAGCATGCCCTGGTAAGACTACAAATCTTTGATTTCAATTTATCCATGAATTTTTCTGCTTCAGATTGAATGCTTTTATAGTCCCTACTTCACTGTAAAGGATATGGTCAATGGTCCATTCAGATACCCTTAAATGCCTCTTGTTCTTCGTGTTATTAGTCCACTATATTCCACATACATTTACCTCTATACAACCATAGCTAGAAGTCTTCTTGAGACTTGCTCTTGGGCTTCAGGAGACACTTAGACCACACATGAGCCCAAAACCTCTTTGCCTATGATCATGAGAAGCAGAAATATGAGAGGGCAGCTATCTTCCTTTGAGTTAGGATGGGTTCTTGGGTAAAATTTATACAGCATGGGATCAGGTTGAGACTCGGATTTTACCTAAAATTGCACTTTGCTCAATTTCTTTTCTATCTTGCCTCCCCTACTCCATAAACAGTTTCTCCTTCCTTAGTACATCACTTGAATGCAGTTCCTTACTTTGGGTGTGCTTTGGGGGAATCCTGAAAACTAAGACAGCTGTAGTCTACAGAAAAGTGAACTCTCCATGCTTGGCTAAAGTCACACACCTGGTACTGAAGCTGGTCATGGTTCCCAAATCTCCAGATATATAGGGCAAAGAATTGTGCTTATAATTGGGTAGGTTAAATGAAGTGGCAAAAGCCTAGTGCCAGTGATGGAACAATAGACCAAAAATTGCTCCAATTTCAGTATTATCAGTGGATATCAGGATACTATCTGAAGAGTTTATGGGAAAGAGCAATGAATGGGTATTTCATGGTTCTAAAGAAAAACTCATGGGCTTAAATGTTGTTGTGAATATATGAATTTAATACTTCACAATGTAGTTATTTTACTTCATTATAATTTTGGCCTTTACTACATACTTTTAAAATTAGAAAAAGAATGAGATGAGATAATGTGTTCAGATATAAATTCCTCTGCTAAAACAAAAGGTTGATCTTCTTTACCTAAATCGAAGCTTGGGATAGGTGTCCTTTTCAAGGACATCTATCCTATAAGGAGATAAAGAAACCCACCTCTCTTATCATTTCAACAGAAACCAACACAATTTGTTAGTGTAGTTTCTCAAATCTATTTGAAAATCCCAGCAACCAAGTCTATAGTAGCTGTAGAGACAAGAATATTGAAGTATAAATATTATCAACATAATTATTGTTAACATTTTTTATAAAGCATTACTAAAGCTGCCAAAATATTTGTTAGTATTGCTCACTAATTTTACACTATACTTGAACAAGGTGCCCAAAAATATCTTTATATATTCCATACATATTTTTTATCTTATTTATTAACGAATTTATTTATACAAACATTTTAACTAGGGACCCCCTATGAGCAACACATTAATCTTTTTTTTTATATTTCTTTTAGTTGTCAATGGACCTCTATTTTATTTATTGATACGTGCTGCTGAGAATCGAACCCAGTGCCTCACACATGCTGGGCAAGAGTTATTCCACGGAGCCACAACATCAGCCCAACAACAACAACACACTAATCTTATCCTTACTCATACTAATCATTTATCTAAATATATGTATGTGTATATGTGTGTGTGTGTGTATATATGATGATGTCTTTTACCTAAAACCATCTTTGGAGAGACTGGCATAAATAATAGTTATGTGCCACACTTTAAATGAATAAGATAACATTCTATGTATCAAGTATTACATATTTGTTAATTTACATGTTCCTTCAACATTTTTGTGACATGGAGGTCAGGGACAATTATTTTTTCTTTATACTTGAGAAAAAATGAGATTCAGAGATGTGAGGTGATCTGCACCGGTATTCATGATTTTGACTCTGGTGGCTAAGTCATAAATGATATTCCACAGTGGGTTTTGAATATATAATCTATAAAATCATGCCAGGCCCTTGACTTTCTTCACTAAATCACATAAGTCACACTATATTATACATCCTGAATTATAAGATGCAAATGTGAGCCAAATTTAGAAACAAAATAAATAGTAATAACCTTGAAATAAATTTTTAAAAGGTGCATCTGGCTACTGCTATCCAACATTATTTTTTAAAGGCCATAGTCAATCCTTATTCTTTTAAGAAACTTTTCTTTTTTATTAATGTCTTCTGATTCTTAAGGCTTATGTTAATCCAGTGAGGGTTATAATTTGAACTGAAATAGACTTCAGGTGCACATCTTCAACTTCTTTCTCTCTGAATTATACTTCTCTAAGATAAGGTAGTCTTTCATTACTAACCTCTCAAGGCATTGAATTTTCTTTGTTTTGAGATTTGTTGACATCTTAGAGATATCAACATTATGCTTGTCACAATCATTCAATATGGAAAAAATGCAATATGTACATTTTAAAGTGATGATAGGAACTGATCAACAATTCATAAAAATTATTTTGCAGCTAAGTTCTTTATATTATATGAAAGAATTATTTAATTAAATTTTGAATTTACCAATAATTTAGGTTTTTACTTTGAGACTCACTTTTCAAAGCAAAAAATCTAAGAAAGTAAAGATAGACAAAACTACCATGTGTTTTAGAGAGCTAGATTTTTCTCAAACAGATATAAATAAAGATAAAGGACATAGGATATCATCAATTTAGAAGATATGGTGAATTATGCCAGAGAATTTCTGAGAGAGAGCACACTGGGGTGCTAAACATTGCAACAGGTTTTTTTCATACAAGACCAGTAGATAAGGAAAAAAGTGATGACTATCATCTTTTTGATTCGGGGTTCTTGGGTGACAAGTAACAAAACAATTGTGGCAGACTTAGGTGGAAAAAAAAGAATGCTTTTGTTGATGTTTGCCTACTTTTTTATTTATCTGTAGTTAACTTGTGGTTGCAATTAAATGAATGATTGTAGTTCTCACAAGGATCAAGGATGTTGATTGATATTTCATTTATGGTAGTGAGTGAAAAACAATTGTAAAAAATAGTACTTATATCAGAACATCATTTGTTTGCCAATGATATGAATGATTACATTACTGGATCATTTAATAATTCCTGAATATTCTAAGAATACTTCCTCATTTTTTTGCAGTTTAGAATGTCGTTACTACAGAAACAATTACTTTGAAACTAAATCTTCATTACTAACATTTTACTTCATCACTAACATTTTACTTCATCACTTTCTATGTCTGTATGATAAACAAAAGTTCTGATTTCTAGTGTTTTCCAATTCTATTGTTTAATTCTCTTAGCATGTTCAATTGCAATCTGTCAGGGAGACAAAATACAAAGTGGAAAAAGATGCACAAAGCACATCATTATATGGTGGCTCTATTATATGGATAAAAGAAATATAACATCAAGAGCATGGTTAATAGAACAATGTAGTAAAATATTGGAGTGATGATTTTTAAGTAACTATTCTTGCTTTAAATATAATTAATTAAATTTTTTGTTTAGATAATTTAAATTCTACTTTGGAATGTGCTTAATAATCAATTTGCTATATTCCTAATAACAATCAGCTCTCTGGAAGTAGTAAAAGTTAGTTTCAAAATACCATTGTATGGTATTTTCTTGGCTAATAAAGTTGGAGGGGATATTGCAAGGTACTTTGATCGAAGTTATCTCCAAGATCATGCAGAATGAAGGGAGGTACTTCCTTAGCTTTTATAAACACTGAGAAACAAATGATCGTTGTATAAGCAAAAACACAACATGGGTCAAAGATTACTAAAGGCCCATTTCCAGGAATAAGTGGTTGACAAAGCAAGAACGTTATGTGGAGAAAGAAGGCTGTTAATAGAAGAAAAATTAGGCCCTGAACTTCATCATGTGGGATTAGGCCCCAACTTCCTTAATAAGACTCATATAGCACAAGAATTAAAACCAAGAATCAATAAATGGGATGGAATCAAACTAAGAAGTTTCTTCTCAGCAAAAGAAACAATCTGTGAGGTGAACAGAGAGCCTACATCCCGGGAGCAAATTTTTATCCTTCACATACATCAGACAGAGCACTAATCTCTAGGGTATATAAAGAAATCAAAAAGCTAAACACCACAAAAACAAATAACCCAATCAATAAATGGACCTGAACAGACACTTTTCAGAAGAGGATATACAATCAATCAACAAATATATGAAAAAATGCTCATCATCTCTAGCAATTAGAGAAATACAAATCAAAACTACACTAAGATACCCTCTCACTCCAGTCAGAATGGCAGCTATTATAAAGCAAATGACAATAACTGTTGGTGAGGATGTGGGGAAAAAGGTACACTCATACATTGCTAGGAGGACTGCAAATTGGTGCAGCCAATATGGAAAGCTGTATAGAGATTCCTTGTAAATCTGGGAATGGAACCACCATTTGACCCAGCTATTCCTCTCCTCGGACTATAACCAAAGGACTTAAAAACAGCATACTACAGGGACACAGCCCCATCAACGTTTATAGCAGCACAATTCACAATAGCTAAACTGTCGAACCAACCTAGATGCCCTTCAGTGGATGAATGGATAAAAAAATGTGGCATATATACACAATGAAATTTTACTCAGCAATAAAAGAGAATAAAATCATGGCATTTGCAGGTAAATGGATGCTGTTGAAGAAGATAATGCTAAGTAAAGTTAGCCAATTCCAAAAAAAACAAATGCCGAATGTTTTCTCTGATAAGGAGGCTGATTCATAGTGGGGTGGGGGGGGAGCATAGGAGGAATTAGATGAATTCTAGATAGCAGTGGGAGGGAAAGAGATGGGGCAGGGGATTAGCAAGGATGTTGGAATGTGATAAACATCATTATCCAAAGTACATATATGAAGACACAAATTGGATGTCAACATACTTTATATACAAACATAGATATGACAAATTGAGGTATATATATATATATATATATATATATATATATATATATATATATATGTAATAATAATTGTAATGCAAAAAATTGGTGTCATGAATTGGTGTGAACATACTTTATATACAATGATATGAAAAATTGTGCTCTATATGTGTAATAAGAATTGTAATGCATTCTGCTTTCATGTATTTAAAAAAATAAAATCAATTAAAAAAAGAGCCAAAAAAAATGATGAGAGTTCCGGAGACGCTGGAGGCGAGATGGGACCTCCAGGCCCAGGTCACCCTGCTGATTAATTCAAGCTCGGCCTATTCTGCGCACCTGAGGATGGCATCAGCCTCCGCACACCAGGCAGTGTGAACGGCTCTTCCTCAGAGACCCGTGGACACACCCACAGTGCCTCCTCACCTTTGGAAAGGGCATGCCCCATGCCTCTGCCCAGGAAGGCTCCGCTCAGTACTCCTGTCACCCCGGTCCTTGAAGACTTCCCTCAGAATGATGATGAAAAGGAGCGGCTGCAGCAGAGGCGCTCCCGGGTCCTGGACCTGCAGTTCAGTACCGACTCGCCTCACCTGTTGGCCTCCCCCACCAGCAGGAGTGTTGATGCTTCCACTACAGTACCGAAATTCACAAACACACAGATCACAGAACATTACTTCACTTGTATCAAACTATCCACTGAGAACAAAATCACTACCAAGAATGCTTTTGGCTTGCACTTGATTGATTTTATGTCAGAAATCCTTAAACAGAAGGACACGGAACCAACCAACTTTAAAGTGGCTGCTGGCACCCTGGATGCCAGCACCAAGATCTATGCTGTGCGGGTGGATGCTGTCCATGCTGATGTGTACAGAGTCCTTGGGGGACTGGGCAAAGATGCACCTTCTCCGGAAGAAGTGGAGGGCCATGGTGCAGATGGAAGTGCTACTGAAATAGGAACAACTAAAAAAGCTTCAAAGCCAAAGAAGAAGCATTCGTACAAGACCATTGAGCAGAACATAGACAACCTCAATATCTCCGAAGCAGATCGAAAGTGTGAGGTCGATCCCATGTTTCAGAAGACCGCAGCCTCATTCGACGAGTGCAGCACTGCAGGGGTGTTCCTCTCCTCCCTCCACTGCTGCGACTACAGGAGCGAGCTGCTCTTTCCTTCTGACATCCAGAGCCTCTCCACCGCAGAGCCTCTTGAGTTGCCAGATTTAGGCTGGGTAGAAATGACAGACCTCAAAGCGCCTCTGCAGCAGTGTGTGGAAAATGGCCAGCTCTGCCCTTCCCTGGCTGGGTTCCAGTTCACAAAGTGGGACAGCGAGACACATAATGAGTCTGTGTCAGCCCTGGTAGACAAGTTTAAGAAGAATGACCAGGTATTTGATGTCAATGCTGAGATGGAGGAGAGTGGCTGCGGGGACTTCCTTGATGGGCCCCTGGAGGACAACTTTGATGCCAACGATGAGCCCGAGCACACCTCAGCTGGGGACCACAAGGAGCTCCGGAGCTGGAAGGAGCCCTGCCAAGTCCAGAGCTGCCAGGAAGAAATGATTTCCCTTGGGGAGGGAGACATCCAGACCATGTGCCCTCTTCTCTCCATGAAACCTGGAGAATATTCCTATTTTAGTCCCCGGACCATGAAGATGTGGGCTGGCCCAGATCACTGGCGCTTTAGACCTCGACACAAACAAGATGCTGTTTCCCAATCAGAGAACAAGAAGAGGAATTCAAAGAAAGATTTTGAAATGGACTTTGATGATGATATTGATTTTGATGTATACTTTCGAAAAACAAAGGCTGCGACTGTTCTGACCAAGTCCACTTTGGAGAACCAGAACTGGAGAGCCACCACTCTTCCTACAGATTTCCACTACAAGATCGACACGCTGGTCCAGCTGCACCTCAAACCAGGCTTAAGGTTACTAAAGATGGCCCCAGGCCAGAAGGCAGAGACTGAGCATTATGACAACCTAAACAGACCAATATCAATTGAGGAAATAGAAGAAACCATCAAAAGACTACCAACTAAGAAAAGCCCAGGACCGGATGGGTATACAGCAGAGTTTTACAAAACCTTTAAAGAGGAACTAATACCAATACTTTTCAAGCTACTTCAGGAAATAGAAAAAGAGGGAGAACTTCCAAATTCATTCTACGAGGCCAACATCACCCTGATACCTAAACCAGACAAAGACACTTCAAAGAAAGAAAACTACAGACCAATATCTCTAATGAACCTAGATGCAAAAATCCTCAATAAAATTCTGG
>NW_025999949.1:12679731-12726015 GCF_001458135.2 Marmota marmota marmota
GTAAATCAATGGATGTGTAACTGATGTGATTCTGCAATCTGTATATGGGGTAAAAATGGGAGCTCATAACCCACTTGAATCAAAGTGTGAAATATGATATATCAAGAACTATGTAATGTTTTGAACAGCCAACAATAAAAAATTAAAAAAAAAATGATGAGTAGGCCAGAAGCAGGCAGTAAGCTAATCTGTGCAGAAAAGCTGTTTTGATGGGTTACAAAGCTCCATGCAGGACATAGAACAGCAATAGGACTTCAGTTTCTGAGAAAGGGACTAATAATAAGAGAAGACTGCATCGTAGAAAACTAAAGATAATAGAATAGGCATAGTGACAGGAAACAAGACAGATTTCTAATTTCTAGGATCAAAATCAAAGGTAACACTCAATATCAAATACCAGATTTTAATATCTTTATCTGGTACAGTAAGGGATTAGTTTTTGGGTAACTTCAAACTGAGCCCTAGAATACCAGCTTAGGAATTTACAGTTTTCTGCAAAAATCAAGATGTGTGTTTAATTGAAATCATTTGGAGTCAATGATATAAGAAGGACATGACAGAATTACATGATAATTTTCTTATTTGATTATTTTTTAAAATTTATTTAAAGAGGATATGCTTGAGGGAAGCTGATCACATTATTTTAATCAGTAGCTCCCAACCTCAAATACAAGGAGTACTTTTTTAATATGCATAAAAAACTGATGGAAACCTCATATGAGACAGTTATTCACTTATCAATTCATTAAGGAACAAACTGAATTCCTGGTGCACACCTGTAATCTTAGTGGCTCCGGAGGTTGAGGCAGGAGGATGGCAAGTTCAAGGATAGCCTCAGCAACTTAGCAAGACCATGAGCAATTTAGTGAGACCCTGTCTCAGAATAAAAAATAAAATGGGCTAGAGATGTGGTTCAGTGGTTAAGTGCCCCTGGGTTCAATCCCTGGTACCAAAAAAAAAAAAAAAAAACTGAATATAAAATGTTGTTATGAACACATTAATATTATAAATAAATTTTGTAACTTTTAATACTGATGGTACATATTTACAAATAAAATACTGCAAATATGCTTTAGGCATTTATTATAACTCTTCCCTGAATGTTTGGAACCTTGATTGGAAATAGGAATCTTTCAATTATATAAAAATGTAACTTATACATACAAATAGACAAACATGTTTTCAATTAGGTATACTAATAATTAGTCTTTATCAGTAGTTTACCTACTATTTGCTTAACCTATGGTTTTCCTTCTAAGAGTTACTCACTGTGTGATCTCAGTATTTAAATAACATCCATAGCTGACAACTTCCAAATTTATATCACCATCCCTATTTTTTTGATCTTTCGGACTTTATCCTTAACTTGGTATCTAAGCTTCCATCTCAAACATAACTTGTCCACCTCTAAATGAATTTTACCAGCAGCCTTTCCTATATTACTTGACAGCAATTCTGTGCTAATTATTTATGTGCTGTGTCTTAGCTTTAAGTCAATTCTCACATATTCTGCCCCTTGATGTTTAGGATGAAATACTCCAAATGACATTTTTCAATGTTTTTCCAGTTGACTTTAGAGTCTGTCTAAACCTGCTGGCTCACATCCTTTCCTTAAAGGTCTCAGATCCTCAACATTTGAGAACCAGTTCTACAAAATCCCTACTTCAACCTCTTAGGTTTTGTTAACATCATATTTTCCCTTTTCTTTTTCTATCTGCATCTAATTATACAGTTTTTGCTTCTCTAAAACTGCATTAAATTTTGCAGTTTGCATTATAATACCTGTATAACAATTGTCCAACTTATATTTCATTTGTTATGATAGCTAATATAAACCTTTTTATGATTTTACTAGACATTAATTTATGCAGTCTTCCATATCAACAGTGAGCCCAAGAATAGTTTCTCAAAGATGGGATTTTGGAAGGTGGTTTGCTCATTTTTTGGCCTTGAACATAGTTGAATTGCTCGTCAGTAGAAAATGGCATGCACAATCATCTATTTCTTGTGATTTGGATGAAACACCTATTGAAGGCAGGTTCATTGGATCACAGGCAAAGGGTTGCTGCACTAGATGGTTAACTCAACACTATAATGACTATGGTGGTCAATGATTATTGATGATTGCAGTGAAGTAAAAAGGAAACTAAATCATAGCTGAAGTTAAAAGGAAACAAAGTCATAGCTAAGGTCCTGGTCAAAGAAGAAGAAAACTATGTGCATCCTATAGCACTGACCTGGTATAGTTAAGAAATATATCCCAAATTTAGTTGTGCAAGTTACATAACTAAATGTTTAACGAACCTTATAGACTCACCAAGTTTCCCATGTGAAAATTAGGGGAAAAAATCAAGAAGGAAAGAGATCCTGAAATTTGAAGTAGAAACTTTTGGATTCTCTTTGATAAAGTTGAGAACCTTAAACCTCAAGTCTTCCAGTGACTTTGCCAGCAAGAACATCCTATTTTCCCAAAAGGCTTGAAATCCCTGTCAAAACTTCACTTGAAGCAATAAACATGTAATGAGGCATTTGTTGTTGTCAATATCCAGTGCCATCACCTTTCATACTTTCCAGATTTCATTCGGTAATATAACAGAATTCTCTATGGTGAGATCATGTTCAACATGGTAGTCAATAGTAACATGTGGCTATTGAGAACCTGAAATAAGGCCAGTCTGAATTGAGCTGTGCTGAAAGTGTAAAACACACTATTGATTCACAGATTAAGAATGAATAAATGACAGCAACATATTTAATTAATTTAATCCAACTCTATGTTAAAATGATAATATTGGGTTTAATGAAATATTAAAATTAATTTAAAATCTTTCAGAATATGGTTACTAACAAACTTCCTGTCAAATATGTGGCTAACATTATATTTCTGTCTGACAAAGCAGCTCTAGACTATTAAGACTTCAAATTCTTGCTCACCTAAATAAAAAAAAAAATTTGAAAACTATACTTCTTCCTACTATATTAAATTGACATCTATTTCAAAAAATTTAATTCTGAAAAACTACAAAGGATGACATTTCTGTCATACTCTAATTTACAAATACTTTAGAGTTTCCTCAAAATATCATGCCTTTAGTTCACTCAATTTATAGAAACTATTCATCCCTAATAGAAAAACTGTAAAATCAACAAATTAGAAATGCTTTCTGTTAAAATAATTCATATTTTGTGCTACAACTCAAATTAGCATATAATATCTTTCTATATTATATGCATCCTATTTAATATAGAGATAAAATGAATAAAAATAAGTAGATGGATGGATAATTGACAAATACAAATACAAATATAAAGGTTGGTGCTTGTCTGAGTTTACTGAAGATAAACTAAAATATTGCTCCCTTCAGATATTTCTAGTGAAGCTTTTGCTTTTCATTTTTCTGAAGAATGCTCCTTCAGGAGCTATGACTCTGAATTTTTATGCCCTTATTTTCCAGTGTTTTACTTACTTTCAAACAATGTAATATACTAATATTGCATCTAAGAAAGTAATACATGTTTTTCTTTTGAAATTAGAAAAAGTAATTATAAAAGGAAAAATAATAAATGGATACAGGTGGGCCATCAAAGCTTAATTTCACACATGGAGCTAGTATGAATGTATTTCTTAATGAAAGAAGAAAAGTTAATTCAATGAACAGGTTAAAGAATCAATTGTAATGTTTTAACTTGCTGCTATTAAGAGATCCTCAATTTTATTAATCTTTCAAATGTGATAATTAAGGAAAATATTCTCTTACATAAGCTTGTAGAATAACCATGAAGCAACTTTAAAATGCATATTTCTTTAAGGATGTAATGCTGAGATACTATATTTTATTTTTAATGAAATTAATTGCAGTGTTCAAAAAATCAATTGCAATGATTATGACTTAATTTTTAATATTTTTTGCACAAAACCAAATCACCTATAAATTAGTAAAGCAAGAGTCAAGTATAGAATTTTATTATGGCATAAATATATAAGATAAGCTAACATAACTAAAGAGAAGCATGTTTCCTAACATTTGGCAATAATATTAAGTATCATTTGATGTGATCCTACTTGGTATCAGGAATTTCACATTTTCTTATGTGTTATAATCTCTAATAAATAAAAAAGAAAACCGTGGCTTACAAGACCAAGTGAGCATAGCTAAAATATTATAATTAGTAAGAATGACAGTCAAGATTTGAAATCAGGTGCATTTGTTTCATCCTGTTTCAAATTTCAAAATTTTTCCAATAATTACTTTTAGATATTTATGACACCAGGATTGCTTTTAAAGTGATCAAATAAAGTATAAAATGGGTACTAATTATTTAAGAAAATTGGAAATATTGAAGAATTAATATGGTTAATTGAGATTATTTTTAAAAAATTGGAGTTACTGAAGGATTATTACGGTTAATATAAAGGATTAATATGGTTAAACTGAGATTTATGACAACTAATATAACTGTGTGTTTATAGTTTGTGCTAACAATTGCCTTCTGAAAAGTGTCCTATGTGCTATAATGCATTAGTGCATCATGAAATTAATTTGGTGAAATATTATTAATATTTAAAAAATCAATATATTACAATAAATAAGAATATACATACAGAAATAAATTTATGTAGAAAGGGATAATGTTCTACATCTGGAATTGTGTGTGTGTGTGTGTGTGTGTGTGTGTGTGAGAGAGAGAGAGAGAGAGACAGAGAGAGAGACAGAGACAGAAACAGAGAGAAAGACAGAGACAGACAGTGACAGAGAAAATGTGTTTGAACTCGGCCACTGCATGGAATTCTTACTGAGGATCATGGTTCAAAATGATTAAAAACCAATTTCTACAGAATTCCTTAAAATAGAGATAAACTGATAAAAAGTTAATATTTCCAATCAGGTATTTGATAAAAATAGCAAATAAATAAAAGCAATTATGTCCTTCTTAGAAAATGAATTGAATGTTTTTGGTGGGAGGTAAAAGAATAGATAGAAGTTTGGCAGATTGGGTAATATTAACAGGTAGAAATGTGATAATCTCCATGAGAATGATGAAAACTTACTAAGGCATGTATCTATAGAACATTACATAATACCACATTTGATGACAATTACAGATAATTAATGTAACATAAAAGATTTCTATGGCCATGCAAGATTAATATAATGTGTTTGTTCCATACTTTATAAAGGATTTACTCCATGCTTAATTTAAACAAAGATAATTATATCTTATGGTGAAGCATATTTTCATACATACATAGACCTTATAAAGTAAACCACTCTGACATTTACTAGCTATATGATCTTAGACAATTTATTTAGGCCTTCTCTTAAACATAGGCAATGAAAGTATCTTCCTTATTAAAGCCTTAAGAGGATTAAATAATTCACCAAATGTACTCAACAACAGTATTGAGGATAATGCCTAGTATGTTGCTGAGTGCTCAGAAAAATAGTTTGTTTTCCAAGTACTTCTTGATTTTTTTTTATTTTCTAAATAACCAAAAGTTTGCACATAGAACATATTCAATAAATATATGTTTCATTGAATTAAACTGATGACACATGTTGGGTGCATAGAGTGATTTTCATTTTACAGATGAGGGGTTTGATTTAGTGATCAACTTAGGTTTAATTCCCATTGCTCTTAGGATTCAATTTCAAGAAATTGATGGAGATCACAGATATTTCTGGCACATAGCCATATATTTTCTCTAATAGCAATTAGTTAATGCATTTCAAGTACTTAGTAATTCTATGAACTATTCTACATGCATTATCTTATTTCTCACAATACTGTAAAATAATTATTTACATTTCAAAGATAAAACCAACTTTAGAGGTTAAATAACTTAAAGTTTTTGGTAAATTACAAATATATATTTGATTCACAATCTGACCCAACTTTATGATCTTTACCACTAAATGGATGGAACTGGTGATTATAATGCTAAGTGAAATAAGCCAATTCCAATAAACCAAAGGGCAAATCTTCTCTCTTTCTCTACTATAATGTGGATACTAACGCACAATAAAGGCAAGGGCATAGAAGTTCATTGGATTAGACAAAGGGGAATGAAGGGAAGGTGGGGATGAGAATAGGAAAGACAGTAGAATGAATCTGACATAATTTTCCTATGTTCATATATGAATATATGACCAGTGTACTCCATATCATACAAACACAAGAATGGGAAGTTATACTTCACATATGTATAGTATGTCAAAATATGTTCTACTGTCATGTACAACTAAAAGGAACAAATGAAAAATTTAAAAATTTCTTACCCAGAGAAGATATCACAGAATCTGTTTCTGAGAGAAATTTAGATTCTTCATATTTAAATCATTTCTTTTGGTATAAAATCACATTTTACAAAGAGGAGAAAAATAGAGCTGGAAAAAATAACTAATTTTTCAGCTGCTCTCATTCAGTGTTATAATTTAGTTTGAAGTATGGTGGTACATGCAAATTTGATGTATTACTCATTTTAGAATCAAATAGAAAGATAATTTAACCTTTTGAAATATCCATATATGAATCCTCTATTATTACAGAGAACATCAACTATGTAGCAATAGAGAAATAATGAAATGAAATTCATCTATGTATAAAAACATGATATAACCCAAAGATGTGTCAAACAGAAAAAAATTCAACAGAGAAACCATTATTCATTGTTCCTTTTTCAGTGAAGAAATCTGGACTCACAGTATTCAAAATGTACTTTGGAACACATTAATTTTGATGTGTTTTCATTTGTATGTTAGAAACTAGGACAAAGGTTTTGTATTATTTTTATATTATTTTTTACCAATTTCAGAAACAAAATTGTTTCATAGGATGGATAAGTAAGAAATATTGCCAAAACCATACTTTAGTTTCAAATTGTCTATACTGCACATCTGCCTTTGTTTTTTGAGTATGGTTTTAATGCACAGATGGTTTTCCCTTACCTTATTTGTGTTCACTGCTGTGATGACCCAGACGCACTGGGCATTGCTGTCATACTGGAATGGAAAGTTGGGAGACGTAAAGGTGCCACTTGGTCCTTGAAGATTAGAGCCACATGTCTTCACTAAAAGAGAAATGGTAATGTGAAAAATAAGCATGCAACACAGCAATAAAATATCTTTCAATAGACTTGAAATTACACAATTATAATTTATAATAATTGAAATGTATATTATGGTGTTCTAATGTCACTTATCAAAATTAGAATGTTTGTTATGTTCTATTTTAAACGAAAACTGGCTATCAATAAAATTCTGAGGTATACTGAAATGTACACTATGGCACTTTAAATATCACTTTTCAGAATTAGATTCTGATATCCTGAGATTTGCAAACATGATATTTTCAATATTAATCAAAATTAGTTATGAATTGTGGTGTGAAGCATGATAAATTGTCTCCTGATGGTAAATTGTTTAGTTTAATGAGAGGAATTTATATTAACCTAATATGCTAATTAAAAATATACAATGAAAAGAAGCAAAGCCTTGGATGGATTAAGCAATCTATAAATTGTTTTATTTCTATTTATTAAGTAGCCAAGGACTCATAAAAGCACAGTTGCTAGTCATCAACATTAAAATGACTCATTCTGTTCCTCTAACTGTGAATCACACACCACTAAGACCATATTATCTAAATTTCTGAAAGTTAAACATGATCTACATTTCATTAAAATTCATTTTAATGAATTCCCACAAAATTAAAAGTTGTAATACTTTCTCAATGTTCTACTTCTTCTTTATTCTTCATAAAACAGATAATCAACACACTGGCTGTTTATTAGTTTCCTTCTTGGCCACCACAAATTTCTTGGTGCCATAATTTTGATATGCATTTATTTGCCCTATCCCATTAGAATCCTAACTATGTAATTATTTTCTAATTAATGAATAATAATCTATCATATTTTAAAATATGTGTAGTTAAACATGTTTTCATATGTACTTAAATCTTTACACAGTTGTTATCATCACCACTTTGAAGATGAGTTTATGAAGGTGCCCAAAGTTTGCTTGCCTTGACCAAGGTCACTCTGGTAATAGGTAGAACACCAAGAAATTGAGCCTTGGTCTTCTGACTACAAGTCTTGTCATCTTATCAGGGAAAGTATGTTTGCATAGTATATTAAATTTATCTTTTCCACTAATTTCTTCCCTTCTGCTTATATTTTAGTATGAATCCAATCCATACATATTTTCTTAAACTTCAAAGTTAAACTTTGTGGTCACTTTTCAGTCACATTTAATTTTGTTTTGTGTGTGTGTGTGTGTGTGTATATATATATATATATATATATATATATAAAATTTTGTTTTATATATATGATCTCTACATACTGAATAACAAAATTATATTATTTTTTCAGAAAAAATAATAAATGATATTTTTCTTCATTCAACATTGCTTACCATTTTTCCTCATTTACTACCAAACTTATCACAAATCTTTTTTTCCATGCTCACTAATCCATTTCCTTCCTCTGCTTTCACTCTTCAAATTACTTCAGTCCAATTCCTACTCTAATCTTAATATTGAAACTGTATTCTCAATGCTAGCAATGACATGCTACCTGCTAAATCTAATAATCTCTTCATTTTTCTCTATATTTGACATCTCAGCAATAACAGAATATATTGAAAAGCTTTGAAATCCTCTTGTTTTCCTTACATAATATGGAACACTCTTATTTGCCTTTATGTTTTAAATAGTTCTGTTCCACCATATCCTTTGTTCTGGTCCTATTTTTTTTTTCCATCTGACCCACAGCAGTGTAATCCTAAATTGATTCCATAGCCTTTTCTATTTTTTCTATATTCTCTGAAAAGTTAAGACTAATTCACTTCTATGACTTGAATATTCAGTTCTATGTTGATAACTCTCCAATCTATATTACCATCTTTGGCATTTCTCTTAATTTAAAGGTTTATTATCTGTATACTGTACATTCTACCCATCATTTTAATGTAAATTTTAATTAAGTATTTCTTAATTTGCCCCTCCACCTCCCTGACAGTAACAGTAAGACCTATGTATTGCTTTTCTGAAACAACTGTTCTCTTCTTCATCTCTTCACAATACCCAATGCTTCTGGGTCCCTTTTTCTGGTCTGGTCATAGCTATTTAACTCTTTCTAGACTCTAATCTTTCTCTGTTAAATATCTTACTGTATTTATCTTTTGAAAATACATATTTGATTGCTTTTCTTAATTGCATGTAAGCTTGGTATCTATTTTCTACAGGATTAATTAGAAACTGTCTTATATATAATATAAAATTATTTCTGTGAGAACCTAAATTCCTTTTCAAATACAATGTCCTGCCATTTTATATACTCATATACTTACTTGTGCCAGAATAGACTTGTACTCTCTTTAATATATCATACTCTGTATATTTTTTTTTCATTCTGTTTCCCAATCTAAAATACTCCTTATTAAATTTCCTGAAAAGATTCTATTCATTTAAATGAAATCAAGTTTTTTGTGAGGTCACTTTTTTCTTTCAAAAGGGTTCCCAGCTGTGAGGCTTTAAGCAACTTAGTGAGATCCTTTCACAAAATAAAAATAAAATAAAACAAAATTAAAAGGGCTGGGTGTGTTGCTCAGTAGTTAATCACCCATGGGTTCAAACTCTGGTACCTATATAAATAGATAGATAGATGGATAGTAGAGAGATAGATAGGTAGATAGATAGACAGACAGGGTCTCAGTCAGCTTGGTGGTACAAACCTGTGTTCCCCACGACTTGAGAGAGATTGAGACATGAGGATCACAAGTTTGAGGCCAGCATCAGCAACTTAACAAGCCCCTAAGTAAGTTAGCAAGACCCTACCTCAAAAAAATAAAATAAAATAAAAAGAGCTAGGAATGTAACTCAGTGGTTAGGTGTCCTGTATTCAATCCCTAATTCCTCCACTCAGGATTCTGTAATGGACTAGTGCTCACAACCCATACCCTATTATTCAAAGAGTACATGTATTAAAATGTTTGTGTTAGACCTGATACAGAATGAAGTTATAAAGACTAAGAACTTTATAGCAATGAGAATTTTATAGCAATAAACACATGATTGGTTTAATGTTAGTAGATATAACTTTCTTTTATTTCTTTTTTCTATTTTTGGGGAGCGGGGGAGGGTAGGTACTGGGAATTGAACCCAGAAGTGCTTTACCTTTGAGCTATATATCCCCAGTCCATATTATTATTGTTTTTAAATTTTGAGACAGGGGCTCATTAAGTTGCTCAGGATTTTGCTAGTTGCTAATACTTGCCTTAAATTTGTAATCCTGCCTCAGTCTCCCAAGGATATAACTTTCTAATAGGACATACTTTGAGTGGTATTTCATGCTTGGTAATCCTCTGGAATAATTTATCTTCGAAAATGTGTACACAATTACAGTCTTCTTTTGAGGACAAGGCTTTACTTATCATTTCTGTTAACTCCTAGTACTTGATTTTCATGGAGAAACGTTTGTTAATGGAACAAATATACAAGCTCTTTGGCACAAATTTTAAATGAACTATAAAATAAATGGTCTCTTTGTGATGATGAAGAATTCTTGCAACTATGAAAATGTCCGGTGGAACATTATTTTCTTTTTATATAAAAATAGAGATGACACACTTATAAAATGGCAGGTAAAAATCAACTTTAAATATTTTGGGTTTTTTGTCTGCTTCCATGCAAACCCGATAATGACCACTTAGCAAGGTTGGATATAATTCACAGACAATGTCCATTTGTGAGTGTATATGGTTTTACATGTTTGTGTGTGTGCATGTGTGTGAGTGTTTGCATATTTTAAGAAACAAATTTAAGCACATACACATTCTTATGAAAGCTTTTGATACACCTATACATCAGGAAGACTGTTCTAGTAAATACACTTAGATTTTCATAAATTTTAATAGTCCCAAAAAGTTGGTGGAAATATTCCAAAGTTTTTAGTCTTTTACTCTGAGAACAGTAGATGATGACTGGGGCATTTCCTTTATCTCTGGGTGGAAATGAGAAGACATGTAAAACATATCTGCTGTCTGAGCAGAACTGCAGCATTATCTCATAGAAATCAGCATAATATACAACATAACTAAGTAGAAATGGTACTTTGTTGTAAGCCACTGAGATTTTTCTGATTGATAATTTTCACATGATGTTGAAAATTTGTATGTTTTACCTATAATGTCTTCATAATACCTTTTTTGATAAAGCTTTAATAAAGATATTAATACTATATCTATATACTTGTGCTATTATTTGTGCTTTACACTTGAGTTATCATTGCAGTATGAATTTGAAGAAGATGAAATCCTTAGTCACAATATGTGAGCATCAAAAAATTTGATAAATATGCCTAAACTACTCTAAAAAGTTTGTTCAATATACTCTCAAAAACAATCTAAGAGAAGTAAACTCTCTTACCATAATAGAAGTATCAACAACCATTTGTGCTTTTGTCATTCTGATCAGTATGTCCACATGTTTTAATTTCCACTTCTTTATTTATTATATTGTTATGGGCCAGGCTATCTGGGCAATGACTAAACAAGTCTCCATTTTACCCTAAGACTCCACTTCACGTAAGAAATGCTTCTCCCATGGGAAAGCCCCTCCTTTGTATCCATCAACAGTTGCTTAGCATAGCATGTTTGGCAACACAAAATGGCAATTCTTATATAACATAAAACTATCCCATTTTTCTTGGATGATGTATTCTGTCAGAGATTGATTGTCTAGATATTAGTAACCATTCTTTAACTTGTAGGCAACTAGGGACATTGGGAACCACCTTCTACTTAGGATTTTAGATCTCATGACATTTATTTATGGTTTCAAATCAGAGCAACAGCCACTTATGATTATTATGGTTTTGGACTATAGAGGTGTACTCAAACCCCAGGAGGACTGTAGTGGCCCACTGGCTGGTGAATAAAGATTCTGTCTCCTGCTTTAAGATCAACTCATGGAATTATTGCAATCTTGCCATAACAATATGGCCTAACACAAATTTTCATTGCTGCTTCTATTTCTTTGTTAAAATTTTCTAGTTGAGTACTTTTTTCTGTTTTCAATTGTTCTTTATTTATCTATAGGAGGCTCCTGTATACTATCTATTTTAAACATTTTTTATGTTCTAAGAATATTTTCCCACAGTTTATTATTGTTTTTTAATTTTTTTACTTTGCTTTAAATTTTTTTTTTGCATACATTGTTTTAATATATGTTAACAAAGCAGATTTAACATTTAGGAACTGTGTTTTATGTCTTGCTTTGGAAAGCATTCTTCAAAAGTATGGTCAAAATACTCTCTTTATTAAAATTATCATACCACCAAAGTGGTATTTTGCAATATTTAAACTTTTCATTTATTTGAAAGCTATTTCTATATGACAAGTTAGGGGAGTATTTACAGTAAATGCTATTCTCCACTAATTGAGAATGTCATTTATATTATATTATCATATGTATGCACATTCACAAATATATTTCCACATAAGAAAACTATACATAGATATACATGGATATGGGCCTTTATTTTTTTTGTATTGTTTGATCCATGATTATTCCTCTGCCACTGTTATACTGTTTTTAATCACTTTTAATATAGATATTGTACAAGTTTCTCCTTTGTTGTTCAGTTTCAAAATTTTCTTGATTATTCCTGGATATTTTTTATTCCATGAAAGTTTTCTGATGTGTTGGGTTGTTCAGGTAAAAAGAAAAGTTTGGTAATTTTATTGAATTATATTCAATTCAAGCATTATTTTGATACAAATTTTCTTTCCTGGTATAGCCTATAATAACATAAAGGAGAAAAGTAAACATGATTAAAGTAGACAACTACAGTGAACCAGTACCTTTGATATAGTTAGAAAAAAATTCCTTAATGAAATGCTAAGAAAAATAAAAATAGGAAAAAAAGGTGAAAATTTCTAAATATAAGAATGAATTATGAAACCATAACAAATATTGGTTTAATAAATAAAATATAAAAATTTTTGCCATTTAAGTTTAAAACAAAATATGGTTATCCAAAATTAGTGATACCATTTGACATGTCTTAGTTTTTAGCAAGGCAATAAATTAGGAAAAATGAAAGGTTTGGTTAGAAAATATGAAAAAGCAACAAAACCATCATTGTTGGTATGCAATATAATTTTTGCCTACTTAACTAAATGTACTTTATTGATCTACAATATATACCTCATATTTGAGTCCTAACTAGGTTGGCTTTGAAGAATATATATGTGTGTGTGTGTGTGTGTGTGTAGATAATTATAGTTTTATTTTATGACAGCAATAATCAGCAATTCAAATGGAATGATCCAATTTATTCAAATGACTAAATTAATATATGATTTTGAAAAATATATTTTGTAAGAAAATTCCAAGACCTCTATGAAGAGAACTATTTTAACAAGAAAAGGAACATAGAGGCGCTAAATAAAACCTGTAAAATGGAAAAGCAGACCATGTTCTGGTTGAAAACATAATAACATTTTGGTTTGAGCTGTTTATAATAAATTAATAAATTAATTGTTATGGCGTCTATTAATTTTTATGATATCTAGGATTATCAATTCTTAGCACTTTAGACAATTAGCTATTTTATAATATTCTGCTTGTTCTATTTATATAGCATCTATGTTTTTTAAAAAGAAGAATAGCTAACCATTTGTGGAATAAAATGAACACATATATACAGAAACATGTCCAAATATTTTTAAAGTGTTATTTCTTTGAAGGAAAATGATATAAGAACAAAAGATAAAACACTTTACCCCTAGTTCTTTGTCAATATATTCCTTCCCACCCCCCCTCAAATTAAACACGTACAGCTAATACTTCTTTGGAAAATGCTCTAAGAATAAGATTAAGTATGATAAACACTGCTGCAACTGTAACCTTCAGGCATTTAGATTTGTGCTAGATAGAATGATTCAACTATACAAGGAAGTCAAACTGACATTTTATTTTTTGATTGGGTAAGAAGGATATGGTTCACAGTTTAAAGATTATTTTGAACCAAATATACCAACTGAGTTCTGTCTGTAGTTGGCTCTGAACCCATCATGTCCTGAATACTAATTTTACTCTCTTCTACTAGTCCATAAAGTTCACAAAGTTTTCATAATATTAGAGCATTTGTGTGACCATGCCCCAACAGATTCTCAGGATTTGCATATTCCCTAAAACTCATTCCACTTACTTACTTGCAATTCCTGAGAATGTTTCCACTTTAAGGCCTTTGCACTTGCTATTTTTCTTACCTTACATAAATTTCTGCTGAATAGTACTTCACAGATGGCCTATTATGATTAATATCTCTAATTTCTTAAATATCACCTTAACACACACACACACACACACACACATACACACACACACACACTTGCTTATTGTCCTCATTCTTCATTAGAATGTCAAGTTCATGACAGCCAAGACTTGCTTTGGTTCAGTCATGGTATTTCCAGTGCCTGCAATAGTGCTGGCCACATAGAAAACACTCAATGAATGAATATGTTGACAAATATCAAAATAATCTTTAAACAGATATTTAATTTTGCATCTGGGTTTCATTTTTATAATATGCATTTTTTTCCTTTGGATTTTGTGATGATTCAAGCTTCTACTCTCTGTTGAATGATTTCATCCATCAAGAATTCACTCATGTCATGTAAATGACTACAGTCTATGCCTCTATGGCTATTTCTGGGTTGGTAGAATATTTCTGTCAAGAAATGTCTCTTTTTTAGGACGTGTATAATGTCTTATATTTTTAAAGGTATCATTAGTTTGAAGCACAAATACATTTGTACTTCTTGATCTTCAACTATTCCTGCATCTTCAATTTTGTGTTTGCACTTGAGCAAATACAAATCATCTGGACCTTACTTTATTTTCAAACTTAGATAATTGTAATGTATCATACATAGTCTCTAATAGGTCTAAAATTTTTCTATGATTAAATCATGCAGTTATCTATGTGCTCTGTGTGGCTTCTCCCAAGAGGTACAAGGAGATTAGCAGAGTCTGAAAGTATATTCTCAGAGAAATGTTATGATTAATACTGAAACTGTTTACTGACATGTGTGGTATGGAAAATGATGGATCCACTAAAAAAAAAACAATGTGAATTTAAATGTGTTTGTTATATTTACCTTTTATTGTTGTTGTTCACCTATGAGTTAGAAAACACTGTAGTCCACTAGAAGTAGACTAGCACATTGGCCTCCAGTAGAAGTAACTCCATTTCTATCTACTGTTATCTAGAGTTACTTCTTTGCCCATTAGCCAAGCAGGAGGATAAATATCCAGAGAGTAGCTTTACATTCTCTGATAGTAACATGGAATTAGCAATGAAATAAATTATATTTCTTCTGCTGCAGGGCATGTAGCAGAAAATACAGGTATTATTCATTTTAATTTAATAGTTGCTATTGCTTCTGGAAACTCTAACTTGTACTTTGGAAAATGCTACATAAAAATAAGCTGTACAGGGGCTGGAGATGTGGCTCAAGCGATAGCGCGCTCGCCTGGCATGTGTGCTGCGCTAGGTTCGATCTTCAGCACCATATACAAAAATAAAGATGTTGTGTCCGCCAAGAAATAAAAAATAAACATTAAAATTCTCTCTCTCTCTCTAAAAAAAAGCTGTACATATTAAGCGTGTACAGCTTAATATGCATATGAAACATACTAAGGCTATGGGAAATGTACCAACAACTACCCACCACAACAATAAAAACTTATTCAAGGGTTTCTGATGGAACCCTACCTGTAAGGCAGGACAATAGATATCCTTAGGAAAAAAAAACTATTAAATGGTTGAAAATAGATTGATTTTGGTACCTAAGGATGGACAACTTTTAGCAGTCAATGGTATTTAGACATTTAAAGACATTGTGTGGTTACATTCCAGTTAGGAAGGGAGCTATCCCTGGTCTCACAAAGTCAGGCTAAGACAAGTACTCATAAGTTTCAAATTTCTATTGAATCTTTCTTGCCCATCCACCACCAGTGATGTCTGAACTCTACACTTTGCTTGCATCACACTTTTCAAGAAAACTGACAGCTCAAGTTTCTATCGTGATATCTCCCTCACAATACCCCACTCCAGAAGCAGTCTTGAGAAAGAAGAACAAAAGTGAAACCATCATATTCCTTGATTTTAAACTAGGTTAAAAAATAGTAATGAAAACAGTGTGTATAGGCATAAAAACAGACACAGAGACCAATGGTACACAATGGCCAGACCAAAAATAAATCTACATGTATATGCTGAACTAAGTGGGGTTAAGAGGAGCCAATGGAGAAAAAATAGCTTCTTCTATAGATGATGTTGAGAAAATGGGACATCTACATGCAGAATAATGAAATTGGACTTTTTCTTCTGCCATATATAAAAATTAAATTGAAACAAATTTAAATAAATACATAAGGGTAAAACAACAACAACAACAAAAAAAAAACTCCTAGAAAAAAACACATAGGGAAAAAAACTTCTTGACAGTTATCTTGGTAATAATTTTTAGATATGACATCAAAAACATAGGAAATAAAACTAAAATTAAATGAGTGGCTTTATCATGATAGTAATGGAGAGTGAGACATTTGGTGAAGTAATTTAATCATTTATTTTATTTCCAGAAGGCAAAACATTGTCTCCTGGGACTGAGTACACCCAAGAAAATAAAATGGGGAGAATGCTAATAGAGTGTTCAGCTATTTTATTTTAATATTAAAAAGGTGAATATATTTTATATTCTAAGCTAGTGATTTATGCCTATTATTTGTTATAGAGGAGAGCTATTTAATGTATATTTTTAAAGAGGATTAGACATTATAGCTATATAAACTTCAATAATAACTTAGGACTTAAAACTCTCCATGTTTATGTTATAAAGTTATATTAAGCATTTATAACTGGTGCCCCAGTGCAAAACAAAATATATATTTTTAGTATTTATTGATCAAATATAATTTTCTATCTGGAAACAAACCAGCACACAGAAAATAAAAATAAATGAAAACTGAGATATGAGCTAGATTTCAAAGTTAAATAAATTTGTTTAGTGAAATATTAAATTAATTTTTTCTTTGTAAAATGGATATTCATATTTAATAATAACTGATGAGTTTCACTCATTGAGTATTAGGCAATACATTTGTATTTGTTAAAGCTGAATACCATACAATTTTATCTTACAAAATTATGAGTTCTACAAACACTAAATGAGGGCATATTCTGTTTGAAATACTAAGTTTGGCATTGTAGATGAAAAGGCAAAGATAAGAGTCAAGGTTACTTCCCTCACCAAGGTTACATTCTAGAAATAAGGAGAAATACTAAAACTTTTAGATAAAGTTCGATTGAATTTACAATAGTTTATAGAAATAACTAACAGTTTAGAAAAGGTCATATAATTAAGAAACATATCAGGAAAGGCTTTTTTTTTTTTTTTTTTTTTTTTTTAGGAAGGGACCTAGAAAAGGATTAATTTAATTTATATATTTTATTTTCTTCCTCTAATAATTTTCGGAGTCTTTCTCCTGTGGCTTTTGTAGAACCTGTCAAAAAGTAACTCATTCTAACCAAATAAAGGCAAACTTGTACACAATAACAAGCTGTCCATTTCTGTGATATCGTTTCAAGGAACATTATTTTTTTAAAACTAATATGTGATCATTATCATTAGATGGTAATAATGCAACGTTTTCAGGATATTATAAAAAGTATTCCCATGTTGGCAGATAAAAATGCTCTGAATATAAATTAACACTCTGATGGAAAATTGACTTTGAGAAAATAAAATCACTTAAAAATTTGCATAATTTTCCCATAGAAATTATAAGATTTTAAGCAGAGAGAAGTTCAGGCTGTGGAGGACAGGACTGCCCTCTTTAGTGAGGAGCTAGACCCATCATATAGGGTTTACTGAGGGCACTAAATATACAAGTATTGAGACCAAGGCTGAAAGATTGTTTGGTTCTTACAGCTGTCCCTGCTCTCATATAAAACTCAATCTTCTGTTTGTTTCCCTCACTCTGAAATATATTTTTAGATATGTCTTGGCTTGGACATCTGTCATGCCAATGTGTGTACAGACTGAGGGCTTCATTAGTAATTGGGTACATTCCCAGAACACATACCATAAAGCTAGTGAAAACAGGCAGTGGGTCTAAGGGTGTGTAAAAACAAAGTATCTGTAGTGAATTCAGCCCTGCTGCATACAAAATAGTACTAAGAAAGTCATCCCAGCACCATCATCAGGGCACAGTAAAAGATAAATCTTACTACAAAAGTAGAGGAGCAAAAGAGAAATAGAGAAGTATCAAACATGATTAATTTAGTATAAGATGAATTAAAAAAAACCAGATCATTCAAAACAACCAGAGGTAAATCAACAAAATGAAAGGACTGGTACATATATCTTCAATAATAATCCTGAATGTAAATGATCTGAATTCCTTAATTAAAAGATACAAAGTAGCTGACTGGGTTAAAAAACAAAATCTAACTGCTTGCTGTTTGCAAAAAATTCATATCATTGGCAAAAATTCACAAAACTAAAGTAAAAGAATGGAGAATGATGTTCCAATCAAACAAACTCTGAAAGCAGAAGTAACTATACTCATATTAGAAAAAGCAGAATTCAAGACAAAATCCATTAGAAGCCACAACATAAGTCACTACATACTGATTAAGAGAACAATTCATCAAGAAGTTACAAATATAGGAAATACATATGCACTGAACATGAGAGCACCCAATGTTTTAAAGAAAACATTTTAGGACACAAACAGATTCAGTGTTGAATTTGACCAAACTTTTAAAGAAGAACTAATAATGATTCTCCTCAAAATATTTCAAAAACTAGAATGGGCATTCAGTCCCAGAGACTCAAGAGGCTGAGGCAGGAGGATTGCAAGTTTGATACAAGCCTAAGCAACTTGGTAATACTCTGACTCAAAGTAAATTAAAAATGTCTAGGGCTGGGGATGTAGCTCATCAATAGGATTACTATGTGCCAATAGCCAAAGTGCCCCTGGATTCAATCTCTAAAACGTTTATATAAATAAATAATAAAAATTACTATTTTTATTTTTTATAAATTATGAAAATTATAAAATGTTGAAAAAGAAATTGAAGAAGACACAAGAGGATGGAAAGATATCCTATGCTTACAAATTGAAAAAGTTAATATTATTAATTTTAATATTACTAATTTGGTAATAATATACAAAGGAATCTACAAATTTAATGCAATTATGTCAAAATGCCAATAGCATTTTTCACAGAACTAGGAAAACAGTTCTAAAATTAATGCAGAAAAGACCCTAAATATTAAAAGTAATCCTAAGCAAAAGAACAATGCTGAAGGCATTAAAATATTTAATTTCAAAATAGGATATAAATCCATATTAACAAAACCAGCATGGTATTGGCACATAAATAGTCATGTAGACAAGTGGAAAAGATTAGAAAACCCTGGAGTAAACCTACAACCATCTGATTCTCAAAAAAAGTTCCAAAAACATATATAAAAGAAAGGACAATAGCTTCAATAAACGGTGTTGAGAAATCTGGATATTCACATGTAGAAGACAGAATCTACATCCCTATCTCTCACCCTTTAAAAAAAAAAATCAACTCAAATTGAATTAAAGACCTCAATGTAAGACCTGAAACTTTAAAACTACTAGAGGACAACATAGGGGAAACATTTCAAGATACTGGTATAGGCAACAATTTCCTGAACAAGACTCCATTGGCTCAGGAAAAAATAGCAAGAATTGTGAAATGGGATGAAATCAAATTAGAAGACTTTTGCACAGCAAAGGAAACAATCAACAGACTGAGAATGGAGCCTAAAGAATGAGAGAAAGGTTTTGCTACTATTCATCTGACAGATGATTAAAGTTCATAATATATAAAGAAGTCAAAAAAGTTAACATTTAAATAACAAGTAATCCAATAAATAAATTGGCAAATTAATTGAATATCCACATCTTAAAAGAAATGAATATTCACATCTCAAAATGGTCTATAAATAAATTTAAATAAAATGCCCAACATCTTCAGCCATCAGGGAAATGCAAATTAAGACTGCACTGAAATTTCATCTGACTACAGTTATAATGGCTATTTTTGAGAAAAAAATAAAAATTCTAGTGAGGATATGGAGAAATAAACCTTTATATCACCATTGGTGGGAACAGAAAGTAACATAACTGTGATGGAAATCAGTATGGAGATTACTTTAAAACTAAAAATAGAATTACCATGATTTAGCTATATCAGTCCTAAGTATATACCTGAAGAAATCAGTCAGTACACAATAGATATACCTTCATAGCCATAGTTGTCTCTGACTATTCACTATAGTCAGGTTACAGATCAGCTGAGATAACTAGCAATGAATGAGTAGATAAAGAAAATGTACGTAAACTCAATGGAGTACTATTCAGCCATAAAGGAGAATAAAATCATGTTATTTGCAGGAAAATGGACAGAACTAGAGATCATCCTGTTAAGTGAAATAAACCAGATTCAGAAAGACAAATATAGTGTATTTTCTCTCGTGTGTGTGTGTGGGGGGGAAGATAAAGCAAAAGCAAAGAAGGTAAAATTAGAAAAAGGGTAGAAGGACAGAAGAGAGAGTTTAATAGAAAAGGTGAATACAATCAATGTATATTATATGCATATATGAAAATATCACAAAGAAACCCATTATTTTGTACAAAGAATATGTGGATATTCACATGTAGGTTGTTTCCTTTCTGAGATCTGGAAATGGACAAAATACCCACTTTGGGTACTTTTATTGAACAAAATTTTTGGAAAACTGGTCAAAGCAACCAGGCAAGAGAAAGAAAGAAAGGGCATACAAGTTGCAACACAGGAAGTCAAATTTTCACTGTTTGCAGATGTCATCCTCTTATATATAGAAAATCCTAAACTATCTACCAAAACTTTTAGAATTAACAAATCAATCCAGCAATGTTTAAGAATATAAAATCAACACAAAAAAACATTAATAGGATAACTATGTGCTAATATAATAGATCTAAAACAGAAATCAAGAGAGAACAATAATACAATTTACAATAGCTTCCAGGAAAAAAAAATAGTAAGAAATTTAACACAAAATGAGAAAATCTCAACAATAAAAACTATAACACATTGATAAATGAAATTGAATAGAATTTACAAAAACAAAACAAAAAATGAAGCAAAAGGAAAGATATCTCATGTTCATGGATTAGAAGAATCAATATTGTTAAAGTGTTGACACTATGAAAGTGATCTTCAGATTCAATGCAATTGCTATCAAAATACCAATGACGTTCTTCAAAAAACTAGAAAAGAACTTCTAAAATGTATATAAAACCACAAAAATCCTTGTATAACCAAAGTCATCCGAGCAAAAAAGAACAAATGAATAAGCATTATATTATCTGACTTCACAACCTACCACAAATCTGTATTCATCAAAACCAGTATGGTATTTGTATACAAACAGTCAAATACATAAATGGAAAAAAATAAGAGACCTTAGAGGTAAACCTATATACTTTATAACCAACTGACTTCTGACAAAAGTCCTGACTCTGGAGAAAGGCCTCTATAAATAGTTCTGAGAAAACAGAATGGAAATAGACCCTTATGTAGTTCCAACAGGAGTCAACTCAAAGTATATTAAGAATCAAATATAAGACCCATAACTACAATACTAGTAGAAGAGAACAAGGGAGACACTTCAACATTGGAATGAGCAAGGACTTTTTGGACAAGACCAAAAAAGTAGAGAAACAAAATCAGACAGATGAAATTAATCAAATTTAAAGACCTATGCACAGTAAAGAAAATAACTATAAGAGAAAAATAGTCAATCTACTGAATAAAAGAAAATATTTACAACCTATACATTTGAAAAAGAATTCGTATCAACAATATTTAATTCAAAAACAAAACAAAAACAAAAACAGGTGTAGAAGAACAGGCCTCCAGCTATTCAAGAGACTGATAAACAAGGACCACTTGAGCTTAGGAGTTTTGTGACCAGACTGGGCAACACAGCAAGATCACTTAAAAAAAACAACCAAAAAACAAAAAAAAAACCCCAGACACCTCCAAACCTCAATCCTCAAATAACCCAATTAAAAATGGGTAAAAGACTTAAATAGATATATCTCAAAGAATCCATACAAATGGGCAACAAATATATAAACATATGCTTAGAATCACTGATCATTAGGAAAATGCAAATAAAATCTTAAGGCAGTTATGAAAAAAATCAAAAAGACTGAAGGACATGCTGAAAAGGGAATAAAGCAAAGGGGACATATGTACACTTTTGGTGGGCATGTACACTCATTATGAAAAACCATATAGAGTTTCCTTTATAAATTAAGAGTAGAACTATTATTTAACAATTCCACTACAGGTATATATCCAAAGGAAATTAAACTGGTCTGTCAGACATATGCACTACTATGTTCACTAAAGTACTAGTAAAAATAGTCATGAAATGCAAAACATATTAAGTGTTTACCAACTGATGAATGTATAAAGAAAATGTGGTACATATATATAATGGAATACTAGTCAAACAGTAAAAAAAAAAAAGAAACCTTGTCATTCCTGGCAACATGAATAAAAATGGAAATCTTTATGTTAGATGACATAAGCTGGTCACAGAAATTCAAATATTACATAATCTCACTTACATGTGAAATATAAAAAAATTAGATCCTATAGAACTTGAGAGTAGAATGGTGGTACCAGAAGTTGGGGAAAATTGTGGGGGAAAAGAGATGGAAAGATTAATCAAAGAGTACTAATTTATAATTAGAGTCAGAAATAAGATGTTATCTTGTGCTATTGCACAATAGGGTGACAAGAGATAATAATGATGTACTGTAAATTTTGAAAAGTTAGAAGGATTTGAAATTTGTTATACTAAAGAAATAATCAGCGTTTGAGGAGATATATATTATTAATCTGATTTAAACATTATACAATATTTTCCTGCATCAGAACATCACATGCTACTTCTTACGTATGTATAATTTTTAGATTTATGTGTATCAGTTAACATGTTTAATTAAACTATACACTATACAATCTACTTGAAAAATGCTGAATTATTTACTTAAATACCAAAAACCTATTATAAGACTACATATAAAGTATAAAAACTCTAAGTCAGTTAAAATTACCTCATTTTTGATACTGATCATCAAATACACACACACACACACACACACACACTTGAATGTGAATGATTAAGCCCATTTTAAGCAAGTGTCTAGAATCATCAACAAATGGTTCAGTTTTATAATATTTACTTAAACATCCTAGTCTGTATGTCTTCATGAGAAACTGATAAGCTGTCAGAAATGGGGTATTCAAAATAATCTTCAAATACATCTGAGTGCTTTCTGCATAAGAATGGGAATCTAATCCATGTCCTCACTGAAAGGAAGCATATAAATGTTGATTAAAATGTATAAGTTAAAAGCAGGTAACTAGAAAACAAAAAAAAATATGAAAGGAACAGAATTAAAATCATTAAGAAGCATAATTCACAGGATCAATTAAATTTGATTAAAACTGAACAGATGTAACTGCTATTAAAGAGGAGAAATAGAATATTCAGATTTTAAAGGCAATAGAAAAGTAAGCAAATTCATTTTTTTCTATTATGAGTTCTTCATTAGTAATTTAACTTAATCCTGAAAGTCATATATTATAAACAATGCTGCCTCTCCTTGCTTCTTGTGTCACTGAATCATCCTATTTGTATTGATGAGAACTTATGTGGCATTCATCAGTAAAAACTGACTTATGAATTACAGATAAATTTTTTTTTGATAAAAATAAAAATCCAGGCCAGCTACAATGGTGCATGCCTGTAATCCCAGTGGGTCAGGAGGCTGAGGTAGGAGGATGGCAAGTTAACGGTTTGGTAATGTGGCTCAGTGGTTAAACTCCTCTAGGTTCAATCCCTGGCACCAAGTAAACAGATAAATAAATAAATAAATAAAATAAAATACAACTTATTTTTTTTTTTTTTGCCAGTAAGAAAATTATACAAATTAGAAGGGGAAACAGAATGAGAAGAATTGCTAGGCCTAATACACATAGGAAGCATAGCATTCTTATGACTGTCCAGAAGGTAAGGAGTGTGGAAAAGAGTGGGAAGTAAGAAGATAAAGGAGAAAAAGATAGGCTGAGGAAGAAGATGGTGGGAAGTTGTGGAAAGTGATGATCAAAATCATGGCCTGTCTGACTTTCCTGGCTTCTTTTGTTCTGGGAGCTGCCTGTGTGAAAGTATAGGTCAAGATGCTCCAGTTGCTATGGTAATGCTGGCCAGGGGTGGCTACACACAAAGGCTTTGAGTTCAGCACCTTCTCCCAGGAACAGAGAATCCTGAGCCAAGCAAGATGACCCTAATGCCTCCCCAGTCCTATGTCCCTCAGATTGTCTGCTTTGCTGAAACTCTCCCACAAATCATCTTTTCATGAAACCCATATAATAAACTTGCTGATCTAGGTCTGGTGTCAGTCAAGCCTCATCAGGGCTTGGCTATCCACCTGGCCCAAGCTTTTTCTCGATACATATGTCTGCCTGTTTTTTCTTCATCCTCTTATCACCCCTCAGGAAACTTCTTTAATTAATGGCCTTGGTCAAAAGAGATGAGAGAGTCAAGGCAGGCAATGAAGTCATTGGGCAAAAAGCTCAAACAACTGGTCAGAAAAAGGATTTAACAAATAGTGGTGTTTATATTCAGTTTCAAGGTATGATGCAGAATGTCTTCATCCTTTCCTAAATTACCCATATTCATTGTGTGATTTATCACCAGCAGATTTAAATGCTTTTGTTTTTTTTGGGTGAAATTGGGGGTAATATCTCCTTGAATTTATGTAGAATGGACTAATCCTATAAAAGTAAGAAAGCATAAATTTGGAGCTGGAATTATTTAGCACACATTAAGTTTCCACCTACTGGTTCAAAAACTCCACTGACATTTTAGGGAATATTGAATACTGAATCTTCCTAGAACTGAGAGTTAGACTAATCTACATCTGCAAAGACAAGAAAACTCCTTTGACAATTTGTAATTTCAAAATGTACTTCCAAAAGTTACTTCCATAGTTTCTCACATGTTTTTCTCCTTCATATAAAATATTCCTTTTTGGCTCTGAATCTAAAATTTATTCTTCCAAATCTTACTTCTATTAGAGCATTTTAATATTCTATTAATTATCCACTTATCCAAATTTTTTGTATCTTAATGACAAGTAAGTTGACTTACTGTTTAGTACACAGTTAATACTTAAAAAGATTTAAGATTCCTAAATTAATAAAGTGAACTCTACCTAAATAAAAGGAATATAAAAGACTAAAGTTTATAATTTAAATGTTTCTACTAAAATACAAGAAAAAAAGGCAATTTATGAAAGAGGAACACTTTGCTTAGTACTTGTAAATCTAGACAGACTTTCTAGAGAAAAGTCTAAGGCATATTTAATAATGATTTATATTAAATTTTTAGAGATAATAATATAACACATTTATTTAGAATATTTCAATGTAAAATGAAATGATAGAATTCTATATATTTAGGGACTTGCAGTCCTCAATCATTGGAATAATATATTCTAAATGCTAAGATAAAGATAAGCAGGCATTAGGGAAAGATAAAACAGTGGATGTTTTTGCTACTTGGAACTGTAAGGAAGTCATCATGAAAGTGATGTTGAAATTAATTGTGAAAAGTTGGACACCTGTACTTAGAGAAGAAATTCAGGTTGACTTTGTAGGAGAAGAAAAAAGGGAAATAAAACAGCACATTGTATATAGGAAGACTTTGGAATTTCCAAAACATCTAAGGTTGTTGGAGTTTGGGAGATTCCTCAGATAGAGCTTTCAAGGTAAAATAAATGCCTATTCAATGAGGGACATATATGATAGTTTATGGAAATTATCAGATTTTTTTTTCTGTCAAGCTAAGCAAAATACTCTGAGGGTCTCAGAGGGAACTTGAGTTAAGCATATCTATATTTACAGTTTGAATAGTTCAGGTGCCAAATACAGGATAGATTTGAGGGTAAATGTAATAGGCCTAGATATGAGAATGAAATATCAAGTTATAATTTTTCTCCATGTAATTTTAAAATGTTTAAAAAATGTACCTATATTGTATTTCTAATTTACTTATTTGTCAAATAAAATAATTTATATATTTATTGTTTATAACCTGTTATTTTAAAATTAATTTAACTTTAAATGTAGGAACATAGCACATTTATTCACTTATTTTTATCTCTAGTCATCCATTCAATCAATACTATGTATTAAACAATTATGATACACTTGAATTTTGGAAAATTTGTGATCACACATTTGTTGACTAGGCTCTCCTCTCACGCCCCTTACATTACAGGGAAAAAGAGAGACACAAAACAGTTGATTACTGGCTAGATAGATAATCATGAAAATGTTACAAATGAAAAGTATGGGTGCCCTGAGAGTTTGTATTTGGGAATATGACTATAGAAGCATTCTTCCTTAACAAAATTAAAGGCTCATTAATATAAGACAATTTAAGTCATAGTAAATAGAAGCAAAGTAAGTTAAAAATCTCAATTAAATACGTTTTAAGGAAATAAAAATTTTATTTCTTTCAAATGAATCCTGAATTAAAGTAAATCTTAATACTTTCTCACAATTCCACAAATGCTTTTATTGATTGTTAGACATTATTATAGACAGATGTAGCTCTTAGTATGGAAATGATACTGCTAAGCATTTTTTTAATAGTATCTCAAAGTAGTTTATTTTTAGGTAGCTTCATTATCTTTTGCCTTCCAATCTTTTTATTCATACTAACAGGCTTAACAAGTCATTGGTAATATGAAGGCAGCATAATACCCAACCATTTTCCCAAATAATGGAGTTTTATTAGAACCTTTTTTTACTCAAAACCAAGTAGAATATTCCTCTAATGTGGCATTCAAGGTCCTTTAAAAGGCAAATAAGAAAACAGAAAAGGAAAAGAAAAATTTTACAGACTAGAAAACTTCTGGGAATTGGGTCAGTGAATTCTATAACATGAGAAACACTTAGATAGGGGAGAATCTAGTATTTCATGCAAAAAAATAATACTTTCAAAATTATTATTCATCAATTCAAGAAAAAACATAAAAATCCTTAGAATTCCAATTGCCAGGATTTCTTGTTCAGTTCATTTTACTCATTCCTTTTTCTGTAAGACTGGCAAATAGGATGGCATTATTATATCAATTTAAGTAAAATTTCTGAAAAATCAAAAATAATTAGAAAGCAGAGATGTTTTAGCACAAAACTACCAAAGTAATTTATTAAAAATAAATTGATCCCAAATGATTTAGGCATTGGATAGAAAATAAAATTAATCCATTCTTTATCAATCACACTAAAACAAGCTGGATGAAACTTAGAAAATTTTGATCACCATACAAAGATTACAACTCCAGGAAGTAATTTCTTCATTATGATATGTTGACAGGCAAATTGACCTAATTGAATATCTCAAAATTTTAAATTAGCAAAATTTATAAAAGCTCATATTTTTTCAAGAGAGAAAAGTAAAATAGAAATGTCAAAATCATTTATTGCATGCTCAAAGGCCCACAGTTGACCAATTTGGTGATAGGGATGGGAGTGGAGAAGAAAATAGAGGGATTGTGTGGACATCTGGCAAGCATATACTAGGATAAAGAAGATATCTTTACTATAAACTTTCACACATATCCTAAGCTGAATAACTTTTGCCAAATCTTCCAATTTTTTAAGAGAATCTAGGAATCTGGATGCTTACATGAAATGTTTAATTTTTCAATGGTTGACAAATAATTTAAAAATATATCAGCTTATAATAGCCTATAATATTTATGAGATACTCTTGGACTATAGACCTACAACTGTAATGCTTAATCCACATACTCATATCATTTTGATGTGAAATTAAAAGTAGACTATGATTTCAATGAAATGAGAGTTGGAGAACATAATTGCAAAGATATTTCAGTCATAGGATTTGCAATTAACTGTTTTAGTATTTCTAAATTTCAAACAGATATTTTGACTTAAACCACTGACTTAATAGAATATTTTTTTTCTACTAAATCTCTTTAATTCTCACTCATGAACTTTTCTTCTTTTTATTCTTGACCATGAAGTCTTGGTAAAAGAGAATTACAGGAATAGAATAAACTTCAGCTTCCATTAGAGTAGGAAATAATTAAAGCTGGTTAAAAAAAAAAGATTGTTTAGACACTCAATGAAGAAATAAAATCTTTTTAACTCAAACTGAATTAACTACTGTTCTTCCCAGGTTGTTTCCTATCATTATCCCTACATATATTTTAGGATTTCATTTGGCATCTCTCTAGGAAGCTGTTTTGTCTAAATCTGAAAGATCTCCCAAAGGCCCACAGGTTAAAGGCTTGGTCAACAGACAGTAGCACAGTTGAGAGGTGGTGGAACCTTTAAGAGGTGGGGCCTTGTTGGAGAAAGTTAGGTCACTGGGTATGAGCTCTTGAAGGTGATACTGGGACCTTTATCCCTTCCCCTCTTTCACTTTGCTTTCCAGCTTCCATCAGGTGAACAGCAGTGCTTCACCATGTGCTCCCTGCCATGATGTTCTCCTCACCCTCACTACAAGCCTAAAAGCAATGGAACTCACTGACTACAGATAAAACCTCTGGAAACAGAAACCAAAATGAATCTTTCCTCCTTTCCTCATGTTCTCTGGTAGATGTGAAGCCAAATCCTAAGGCTTGTTAATAGCAATATGTGATAAAGGTTATTGTATAGAAACAATTACAATATTTTTTCTTAGTTTTTTTTGTTTGCTTTTTATTGTATTCGTTTCTTCTTAATAGTTTTTATAATCTCCATCTATTTATTGGTATAAGCCATAATGAAGTATCTCAAGGCAGATAAGCCATCTGAGAAGAGGAAAGTCTGAAATACTGAAGAAACAAGAGGCAGAGGCAGAAAAATAGGTTTTAAAGGATGGAGCACCTGATAGACCCAGTACACACAGGAGCTGAAGCTGGACAACTAGAAAGAGTCTCTGCTATTTATTTAAGGGGGTACATCAAAGGCAGGGAAAAGATTTCAGTGGGAGGAAGCTTGCTTCATGGTGTCTTGCAGTTAACAGGTTGATTGACTTGCCAATCAACCATCTCTGAGAGGCTGTGTAGTTATGTGGCTCCATCAGGTCACCTTTTCTCTGGTATTGTGTGGAACCTGGCAGAGCTAGGTAGAATGTCACGTGTATTTTGGCAGTCTCACCAGCAGGAGTGCCACTGGAAGTTCCCAGATACCAGACTTTCCGACCCAAAGGCTTCCATGCTGATTTGGTTCATGCACTGTACACGGATGGCTTCTGACAATGAGGAATACATTGGCATTCTCAGTGTTTCTTCATAGTCATATATTTGAAAGAACAAAATTTCTAACTTATTAGCACACCTGATATTGAAAAGCCCACTTCTCAATATTTTAAGAAGATGAAGTTACATTGTGTCTAGGCTGTTAATTAGAAGAAAAAAAATGTCAGTGATGAACCCTTTCAGCTAATATGTCATTCCTATATAAATACATAAACATGTTAAAACAAGTATTCCTAAACATTTTAGAGGAATTCATAAAAAATTTGACACTTTATATATGCTAAAATTTTTGTATCAATCAAAAAGATGTAACTCCCAGGTTTTTCAAAAAACAGGATTCTCTGTTTAATGCTTGTTTGTTTTGTCTGATATTTGATTTAGAATAAATGTTAAGAATAATTGCAAACAAATATTTAATTACTTTAGTATAGAAATTTTACTCAGAAATCAAATTGTTTAATAAAAATTGACTTTGACATTACTTTTTTTGCAGTGCTGGGTATTAAGGTCATTACATTTTTTGTATATGTAAACTCTATGTATTCTTTTAACTCCCCACATAGTATACATATTAAAATATTTTTTGCCTTAAACTTGGTAGTTGTTTTAGGCCTGCCTGTGACCACACCGGAATGTTTCTGGGTTTGTCGTTGTTGTTTACTGATCTTTCCTTTTGTTGCTTTTTCCCCCAAAGGAAAATGAGAAGATTTTTAAAATCTAAAGAAGGTTGGATCTATTGTTCATTCTAAATATGTTGCCATTTCTTTCTGTGGTAGAATCTTTATTTTCCAGCAATTTTTAACCTGGGAGATATATTGAACAGTTCAATGCCACAGTGTAAATCAGCAGTTCTACTCCTATAAATAAAAGGAAAAACAAATAACAATAAGCTTATAGTGATGGTATATTAAATATAGGATATTTGTAGCTTTACCTATTTTGGAATATTTCACAATTTAAAACAAAACAAAAAAAACAGTACCTGTGAGATAAATATTACTTTTGAGCTCAGACTGTGAAATTCGATGGACACATTGCCTCCCTCATTAAAATCCTAATATTAAGACAAACAAGTAACAAAATTAATTCCACTGAATATTCTTAAATTATTTAGGAAGTGACTTGTGTTAAAACTGAAAACCAATCTCTGGTTCATAATTTTATATATTCTGATGGTAAAAATGGAAGTTAAGTGTGCACTGGGTTTCTCTCCAAAACATTCGTCTCACTGCCGCTACAATTTTTTTTTTTCTAATTCTTATCATTGAAATACCAGGAAAATCCCCTGCTCTATTTTTGTCCCAAATAATAGATTTAGAGTGCAATAAGATCCCATCATTACCCTGATGACACTCAGCTGTTCCATTCATTTCCTCTGGACTCAGATGTCACTGAGCCTCCATGCAACTTTCAGCAGCCAAAGCTGGAGAAGAGATGAGCTGGCATCCTTCCAAATAATTAAAGATGGAA
The DNA here is from genome assembly GCF_001458135.2 of Marmota marmota marmota. Taxonomy (NCBI): domain Eukaryota; kingdom Metazoa; phylum Chordata; class Mammalia; order Rodentia; family Sciuridae; genus Marmota; species Marmota marmota. The sequence continues at coordinate 12,710,665 of NW_025999949.1, forward strand.
AGACCTAGCTATATGCTTGAGAAACACCAAGGGAGTTAAAAAGAGAAAGTTTTGGGTTTTTCAAATGAGGTGACTCACAGAGACTAGCCTACCATATGTCTATACTAACATAGAACTGCCTGGCATTGGTCTATTTCTAGAGTTAGATCTGCAAGAATATTCACAGGCAGCACCTATGGAAATGAATGCCTTTTGTCTTCTTGCATTTTACTTGAACCCTGTAATCCCTGCACAATTATCCCATGTTTGCCAGAGAAACATTCAAACTGACTATAAGCGTGTGAACCAAACTTATATGATGGTTATGCTGATCCTGTAAAACAGAAAAAAAAAGTTGTATACCTAGAATATTAATTAGATATAAATTCTTTATCAACTATGTTTTAGAATGAAATTTTAAACTAGAATGCATAAAGTGAACTGAAATCTGACTCTATCCTCCTTTTCCACCTCCAGACTGACTTTGTAAGATGATATATTCAAAGACAGAAACTTAGGATTGAAATTCTTGTAATTGGCCTTGAATACACCCCGTGTAAGATTCCTATCTTCTGATATGCCCTGACAAGCAGCCAGATCATAAGTATTGAGGAAAGGGAGAAGAAGCTAGCCTTCAGAATATATTTTAATTATGTAATATATGTGAAAGTAGATTAGTTTTAAAAGCATACATATGAAATCACCTGTCAATTTTTTAATGTGCAATTTTTACAGTATCATAGAAGTATATTGTAGTCAGTTTGGCACTAATGGTTTATTTTCCCTTTAAAATTCAAGGGAGAAATGAAACTTCATTGACATTCTTCCCATCAAAATGCATCAAATGACAACAGCATTTTACCATGTGGTTAAATTGCCATTATCTATGATAGATGACAGTTCTTTCCATGATTGCCAGCACTTCTTTTAGAGGTGATGATAATATCTTTGCTATAAGTGTTTGGCATAAAGAGGAAAAAAAGATTTTGATATAAGACAGCCTTTTAGAAACATGAGAGAACATTACTTTTTCCCACCTTAAGCTATAATAGTTGAGTTTCAACATGATGCTGGAAAAAAAATGTAAAGTAAAGTTCTTTTCATTAAAATATTTTCCAGTATAGGTCAAAAATGTTTGTCAGCCTATGACACTAAAGACAAGTTCAAGCTATTGCAGGAGGCTTCTGTATCCAGGAACATACTCTAGTTCCTCAAATATTTGGAATTTCCACAGATTAACTTAAAATCTATATCCTCTCTCAAACTTTTGTCATCTTCCCTTTAAAAAAGCATATACGAAAGCAAAAGAAAATTCATGTTCACTATTGTGTGATCTTCTTATTTGCTCACTTGCTTCCCCATTGCCAGTCTTATTTACTTTTTTTTTTTTTTTTTTTTTTTTTTTTTTTTTACTTTGGGAGATGTGTTGTAAAAACAATGAGGTGAAAAATATATAATACAAAAGGAACACTCAGTAATTGCATTGCTCATTAGAATTTCTGAGAGGTAGGGGATGCTATGTCATCTTACATTTATATAAACAATTAGAGATAGTTACATTAAAATACTGCATGTTAAAATATCTGCATACTATTATATTAAATATTATCTTATATTATTTATCAATATGTTCAATATCACATTCCAGAAGAGAAAAAGAAAAGAAGGAAAAGTATGATCACTCCCTCTTTAACATCAGGAGACTTAGTACAAAGTCATAAAATAAATCTTCTAGGACTTCTAACTTCTGATTCAGTAGTCTTTCCTTCGCTCTTACTACTAACAGTGCTATCTGTAGCAGCAGTAGCAGCACTTGGAAGCCTGTTAGAAAAGCAGAATCCAGGCCCTAGCCCAGATCTACTGAGTCAGAATTTCTATTTTTTTCAAGTTGTCCAAGTGATGTTTCTGCACATTTAGTTTTAAGCAGCACTGTCCTCTGCCAAAGAACTTTCTTCATATAGAGCTGCCCATCAATTAATTAATTCATTTATCACTCAAATTTTATACCTAGTACTTTTAGCTCTGTTATCTGAGAGGAGAAATAATGTTACAGAGTAGATGTTTCCTGGTGACATCTCTAGCAGTGTGGAGGTTATTCAAATGTGATGAAGCTTGAAAGGAGCAGATCCTGCTTTTGCAGATATCAGATTTAACCTTGGCTTCCTTCAGTCTGTTTAGCATAGCTCAGCTTCTCTGTCTTGGAAACAGGAACTAACAAGGATAAATTACAGCCATTCAAACCAAGCAAACAGGATTTTGAAGCACAGGTGTAACAACTGTATGGGATATATTTGATCATTTCTGCATTATAGATCACAAAACTGAGGCTTATAAGTTATTTGCAGTAGTATAGATATTTAGAAGGTATAGTGGGGAATTAATCCTACATAGATATGACCCTAAAATTTATCCTCTTAACCAAAAGGCTACTCTAACTTTCTAAATTAAAGTTGAGCCAGCATGCAAGTTTGTGTGTACGTGTATGCATGTATGTGTATACACACACATAGAGATATGCTTGTCTTGAGGGCAGAAAATGTGAGAGGATGAAGTCATATATACCACAAAATTTTACGATCTTTATTCATTCAGAATTATTGGTATTTTGAACATAAGAATGGATGCTATATGCATTAACTTCTACCTCTTCCGTCAATTATTAGTAAATATTTGAAATTCATTTCTCTGTATGCATTTTTGCTCATTGATTTTATTCCAGTGTTAATATGTTTCCTTCTTCATTGTTCCTTTTCCTCTAAATATACTATTTTATGTTGGAATAGTTAAATTAGTATAATCACAGGCCAGAAATGTTTTGAAACATTTGCTGATAAATAAAATATAGTTACTATGATAAATGCATATAGGAGAAGACTGTTCCATTATTTCAAAGATGATATGTTTCAATAGCTCTAGTGAAAGACAAATTTAAGCCCTGATGTTTAATTCCAACATTGCTACACATTATAGGACACTAATATGATAATGAATTTTACTGAATCTCATCCATTTCTAAAAATAGGGATAATTATATCATGTTGATAACTTATTTATTGTGATATCAAGAGAAAAGATGAGAACATGAAATCTTGCTGTCATTTGATATTTGTTAAGAAAAAACATAGGTGCTTTTTAAATTATACATATATTGAAAACTTAATTTATATATTATTAGAAACTGCACTTTGGATAGATGAGACAGAAAGATGGTGGAAGTAAGATAAGCAATGAGACCCAATCTCCTCACAGAAAGGAGGCATCAAAAGGAAAGCAGAATTAAGAAGTGTGGGGATGGGACTAAGTAAGACAGTAGAATGAATTGGACATAACTCTTTCCTATATTTATATATAAATACATGACCAGTGAAATTCTACATCATGTATAAACACAAGAATGGGATCCTAATTAGAATAAGTTACATTCCATGTATATATGATGTCAAAATATACTCTCACTGTCATGTATATCTAAAAAGAACAAATAAAAAAAGTAATGTAAATATACATATATACAGGAGGAAATTGACTGGAAATGGGCATGAGGGGACTTTTTGAAGTAATAAAAATATTTATATTGTGAAAATCATCATCATCATCATCATAATCAACTGAGAACAATGTATTTTTTTTAATCCAAAATTCTTTTAAAAGCCTGTGTATATAGCTCAGTGGTACAGTGTTTGCCTAGCATGAGACCCTGGATTCAATCCTCAGTGCTGCCAAAATAAATAAATAAATAAATAAATAAATAAATAAATAAATAAAAATAAAAAATATTATCTATAAATAAATATCAAGTTTGATTTTTAACAGATATTAAAAGACTTGATTTGAATTCTTAGTGTAACTGCTGGATATCTAAATTTATTTTTGGAAGACTGAAGCAATATAGGAGGATGACAGCACAAAATGTAAGATTTGATGATGTTGTAATATCATTGCATTTGATAATATAAATCTATAAGACCCAATTTAAAAAGCATTAAAACCTTGCAGCCAATTTTAAAATGCTAAACTAAAAGAGAAAACTCTATCAGGTAGCCACACTTTATATAATTAAACATAGAATAAAACTCGAAAAAAAAAACAAACAAAAAAGAGGTGGGTAGCAAAATAAATGCCCCAAGACTTAATATTACAAAGTCCAAGATTTGGAAGGACTGAAAGACAGTTTAATTAGAGTGAAAATAAACTCAAGAGGCCCCTAACCCCGAACCCAAACCTAGGTATGGAAAAGTGGGGAGGGGCAACAGAAAGAGAAAGAGACAGAGAAGGGAGTGGAAAATCTCTTTAACTCACCCACTTAACAACATTTGGAAAGATAGAATTTAAAGTGTGATGGTAACAGAAGGGTCATTACAACAAAGCAAACAGTTAAAAACAAATTTGTAAAAAGAACACTGAGCTGGGGGTCCACAACCATCTTACAGAGCCCTCACCCAACCAGTTACCCCCTTAAATCAATATGGCATAATGACATGCCATGACATTTGCAAATTAAACCAGATGGAAGTCTCCTGTAATGGGAACTATTTAACAACCTAGCTATAAAGAACTTCTAGAAGAACCACAACTATCCAAAAATTGATGAAAATCCTCTTCCTTCCCGTCACCACAAACACAGTACAACACAGTCAAGGGCAGAAAGCTTTGTGCAGCATACTCTCACTCAACTCAGATACAGCAATGAAGCAGTTTTGGCCTGGAATAGAGGAATGTGGATTTACCAGGCTCTGACCACTGACATTGACAGGAGACATCACTTGAAGCCTAGGGACATCCCTAGGATCATGGGGATGTAGAAAAATGAAAGCTTCCTGGATATTCAGTCACATAGAAGCCCAATGGAAAATTATGAGCCTATAAAGGAAGAGGGGCTGATCCCTGCCTTAACTTGTGCACAGCCTGACCTGTTATCACAACTGGAGAATGAAAGGGCACTGTATGGATACTTATGAGACCTTGCATCAGACTTAGTAAACAGAGGGAATTAATGCTAACTACTCACAACCTATGGTGCAGTAGAAACTAGAGTCCAGGAGAACTACCAGAGACACTTCACTGTAGTACCTCAGAGACTGGCATGGACCAGGGGAATATTTGTGCAGCACAGAACATCTGCAGAAAACCCACAACCTGAATTGCTGCACTCATAGACAGACACTGGATCTTTACTACAGCAAAAAGGATTCTATAGAGGGGAACAGGTACATAGTGACCCACAGCAATTACGAGGACTGAATCCTGAACTACTGAACACAATAGAAACAGCCAAGCCACAACACTGCAACCTCCAGGCAGTTAGCTGCAGGTCCCTGAGCTGACAAACCAGAAGCTGTTGTTAAGAGCCTCATTAACAACAAAGTAAGTAGCTCCTGTGCTCATGAAACTCAGTAGATATCCACAGCCAAAGACATTGGCTAAGTGTTCAAACATCAATAAAATCGAAACCAAGATTCAACAAGAATTTTCTTGACCTTGACATGGTTTACTATAAACAACTCTGATGTCAACTTTGATTATATAAATAACTATTTAACTTGAATGATAATTGTTAACCTAAAAGGCAACAATATACTCTCAACCCATTTTATGTGAATGAATTTCACAGCAATGTTTAAAACATAAACTGAAATCAATCTTCCCATCTGTTTTAGTTTATATTTGCTCTAGTTTATATTTGCTCTTTTTACCCCCTGCTCATCCTCTTTCATTATCTGATATTATCTCAAATACCTACCATTCATCTATTTCTCCTTTCTACCTTGATATAAATTATTTTTATATTATTTTTCTCTATTTCTTTCTTTCTTTTTACCTCTCTTCTTTTACTAATATTTCTTTTTCTCCCCCTTTAGGTCACATTTAAGGTTACAGTAAGTTTACTAATTTAGCAACTAATTATTTTACCTATTCCAGAACTTTATTATAAGTTTATAGATGAATTTGAGGAATAGTGGAGAACAATTTCAACAAGATTTTGTTTCTTACAAGGTTGACTATGAGGCTTGGCTCTGCAGTGATTTTAGAAAATAGGGCACAGTAGCATCTCTTAATGTGGCACTGATACTGGGATTAGCAGAGGTCACACATTGAATTAAAATATCCTTATCTGGATATTCACCCAACCCAAGACTATTAAGAAAAATAAACCCTCAAAGTAGCCCTTTACTTAAAATAAGAAGTCAGTAGTATACCAATAGATGGGAAGTTAAAAAAAAAAAAACAATATGAAAAAGCAAGGGTACAAACCATCCTAAACAGTCCATAAGGTTTCACAGACTTCATTGAAACCACAGTGGAGAAAATGTTACAGAAGGAATTTATAAAGTTCATAGTTAAAATGTTCTATGAGCCAAAAGAAGATCTAAGGAGTAAAATCAGAGAGAAAATGTAGGAAGTGAATGATCACCTCAATAAAAAAAGATTCTGAAAAATAATCAAACAGAAATCCTAGAAATGAAAGACTCAATAAACCAAATTAATTATTTAATGGAAAGTATTATCCATAGATTAGACCACTTTGAAGAGATATTTTTGAGGCCTAAGACAATGTACATAATATTGAAAATAAAGCTGATCATAAAAAGAAAATATGTTAGAAGACAATTAATAGAATATTCAAGAAATATGGGATAACATTAAAAGGCCAAATTTATGATTCCCTGGGAGAGATGAAGGCTCTGAAACACAAGCTAAAGGAATGAACAATCTTCAGTGAAATAATATAATAAAATTTCCAAACTGTAAGAATGAGATGGAAATTCAAATACAAGAAGCATATTGGATTCCAAATATACAAAATCACAATGTATCTACTCCAAGACACATTATAGTGAAAATGCCTAACCTACAGATTTAGAATTTTAAAAGCTTCAAGGAAAAACAACTCATCACATTTAGAAGAAAACCAATATAGATTTCAACAGATTGCTTCATGTAGATGCTAAAAGCCAGGAGGACTTGGAAAAATATACACCAAGCTCTGAAAGAAAATGGAAGCCAACCAAGAATACTATACACTGAAAATTTAAGATTCATAATTGAAGATGAAATAAAAACCTTCCATGATGAACATTAACTAAGAGAATTCAAAACTAGTAAGCTTACACTACAAAACATTAAGAAGAAATAAAAAATAAACATGAACACCAGCATAGGGAAGAGATACTCTAGAAGAACAGACATATAAAGGACAATCAAGTCCAATTTAAACATTAGAAATAAACATTAGAAATAAATCAAAATAGCAAAAAATAAAAACCACCTCTCAATAATAACATTGAATGTAAATGATCTAAATGTTTTCATTAAAAGACATAGGTTGGCAGACTTGATTAAAAAACAAGATCTAACAATATGCTGTCTTCAAGAGAATCAACTCACAGGCAAAGAACTCCCAGACTAAAGATGAAAGAATGGGAAAAAATATACCATTTACATGGGACTCGTAAACAAGCATGGGTAACTACTCTCATATTAGATAAAGTGGATTTCAAGCCAAGATTAATCAGAAGTCACTTAATTCTGATTAATGGAATCATATATCAACAAGATATGATGATCACAAATATTTATGCCCCACACAACAGAGCATCTACAAACATCAAACAATCGTTCCTCAATGTTAAGAATCAGATACCATACTACAATAATACTGAATGACTTTAACTTGCTTTTCCTACCACTAGATATATCATATAAACAAAAACTAATATTCTGCAGAACTAAAAAGTATAATTAATAATACAAACCTAATAGATATCTATCAATAAAATAATTCACCCATCAATGACTGAATTCACTTTCTTCTCAGCAGAATATGGAATATTTTCTAAAATATACCATATTTTAAATCACTAAGCAAATCTTAGTAAATACAAAAGATAAAATAAAATAAAACCTGGAGAAAATACATTGCAGTCTATTAGATACTATTGGATGAACTTAGAAATCAATGATAAGGAGAAAAAAAATTGAAAACATGTTTTTTCTTTTTCTTTTTTTTTGGAGGGGAAGATACAGGGAATTGAACTCAGGGATACCCTACCACTGATCCACATCCCCAGCTCTATTTTGTATTTTGTATAGAGACAAGGTCTCAATGAGTTGCTTAGCACCTCACCATTGCTGAGGCTGGCTTTGAACTCATGATCCTCCTGTCTCAGCTTCCTGAGCTGCTGGGATTACAGGTATGTGCCACTGTACCTGGCAATAATACATTTTGAATGATGAATGGATAGGTGAAGAAATCAGGGAAGATTAAAAAAAATCCTTAGAAGTAAATGAAATTATTGATACAAAATATCAAAATCTCCAAGGCTGAAGACACTTGCAATGCTTAAGTTAATAGACCTTAAAAAATAGAAAGATACTTAATAAATAATCTAACATTACATCTTAAGGCCTTAGAAAAAAGAGAACAAACCAACACTCAAATCAGTAGATTATAGGAAATAATTAAAATCAGAACTGAAATCAATGAAATTGAGAATAAACATAGAAAAATATCAATGAAACAGAGTTGATTTATTGAAAGGATTAACAATACTAATAAGGAGGGAAAAATCCAAATTATCAAAATTTGACATGAAAATCATCACAGACAAAATTGAAATCCAGAGGGCAATAAGAAACTATTTTGAAAATGTATGCTCCAATAAGTTAGAAAGTCTTGAAGATATTGACAAATTCCTAGACACAGATATCTACCCAGGAGTTTGAACCAGGAGTTTATAGAAAACTTAAACATATTAATTTCAAGGAATTAAAAATGATGCAGCTATCGAAAGATTTCCAAGAAAAGCTCAGGACTGGATGGATAATCAACCAAGTTTTACCAGACCTTTAAAGCAGAACTAATACCAATTCTCCTCAAATTATTTCATAAAATAGAACAGGAGAGAAAACTGCCAAAATCATTCTATGAAGCCAGTATTGTCTTGATAAGATAACCAGGCAAAGACACATCAAGGAAAGAAAACGTCAAACCAATATCCTTGATGAACATAGATACAAAAATTCTTAATAATATATTGGCAAACCACATACAAAAACACATTAAAAATAGTGTACCATGATCAAGGAGGTTTATTCTCTGGGATGTATGGTTGGTTCAACATATGGAAATTAACAAATGTAATTCACCACATAAATAGACTAAAAGACAAGAATCACATGATGATATCAATAGATGAAGAAAAAGCATTTGACAAAATACAACACCCATTCATCTTTAAAACACTAGAAAATTAGGGATAGAGGAACTTACCTCAACACTGGAAAGGCTATATATGATAAACCCATGGCCAATACTATTTTGAAATAAGGAAAACCTAAAAGCATGTTGTCTAAAAATAGGAACATGGCAAGGATGCCCACTTTCACTGAAACTGTAGCCAGAGAAATCAGCTAAGAGAAGGAAATTAAAGGGATGTGAATAGGAAAGGAAGACTTTAAATTATCTCTGTTGGCTGATGTCATAATCTCATATATAGAAGACCAAAACAAACAAACAAACAAACAAACAAAATCTCCACCACAAGACTTCAGAGCTCATAAATGAATTCAGCAAAGTGGGAAGAGACAACATCAACACACATAAATTAATTGTGTTCCTATACTTTAATGATAAATCTACTGAAAAATAAATGGAGAAAACTGTCCCACTTACAATAGCCTCAAAAAATAACATAAAATAAAGCACTTGGGAATCAACTAACAAAAGAGGTGAAGGACCTCTACAGTGAAAACAATAGAACACTAAAGAAAAAAATTAAAGAAGACCTTAGAAAAAGGAAAGACCTCCCATGTTCTTGGATAGGCCAAATTAATATTGTCAAAATGGCCGTATTAACAAAGCACTGTACTGATTAAAAAAATTCTCATCAAAATTCCAATGATGTTCTTCACAGAACCAGAAAGAGTAGTTATGAAATTCATGAGAGAGTGAGTGTGTGTGTATGTGTGTGTGTCATCTGGAATAGCCAAAGCAATTCTTAGCCAGAAATGCACAGCAGAAAGTATCAAAATACTAGACCTCAAATTATGCTACAGAGATATAATAATGAAAACAACATTGTACTGGCACCAAAACATGCATAAAGATCAATGGAACAGAAGACATAGGGGCAAACCCACAAAAAAAAAGGTTATCTCATACTTGACAAATGTAACAAAACACACATTGGAGAAAAGATGGTCTTTTTATCAAACAGTGTTGGGAAAAATGGAAATCCACATGGAGTGGAATAAAGTTTAACCTCTTTCTCATACCACACACAAACACGAACTCAGAGTAGATCAAAGTCCTAGGAATTATATCAGAAATGCTAGAAGGAGATGAGGGCCCCACATTCCAACATGTCAGCACAGGAAATAACTTCCTTAGCAAGAGTCATAAAGCACAAGAAGTAAAAAAAAAAAAAAAAAAAAAAAAAGAATCAGTGGTCAACAAATATATGAAAAAATGTTCAATGTCTCCAGCAGTTAGAGAAATTAAAATTAAAATGATACTGAGGTTTTATCTTACTCCAGTCCCAGTCAAACGGCATTTATAAAGAATGCAAGTAACAATAAATGTTTAAAAGGATGTAGGGAAAAGGGTACACTCATACACTGCTGATGGGACTGAAAATTGGTGCAACAACTCCAGAAAGAATTATGGAGATTCCTTGAAAAACAAAGAATGGAACCACTACTTAACACAGCTATCCCACTCTTCAGTATAATCCAAAGGATTTAAATCAATATAGCTCTTTTCCCACATCCTTACCAACATTATATATATGCACGTTATATATATACACGTGTGTGTGTGTGTGTGTGTGTGTGTGTGTGTGTATTTCTAGGGCTATTCAAATGTTTGAGTTTACTAAATAGTAAATAAAATATTCCTTATTAATCACAAAAAATAAAATCAGAATATTACAGTAACACAGCTGTCAGGAGCAGCGAATAAATTATCGTCCATGAGCTGTTTGGCAACAGAAGCAATGTCCCTACTGGGAACTCTCAGAACAAAGGAGTCAATCTGAGACAATCCAGGTACTGTGGTGATAGCCCTGTTCAAAGGGAAATTCTGTGTCAGTCACGGATTTATCATTTTTTTAATGTGGAATGGGATAGATGAGTCAAATGATGGATCTATTCCAAGTTTTCTAAGGAATTGGTTGCACCAATTTGCAGTCCCACCAGCAATACATGAGAGTAGCTTTTCCCCCACATCCTTGCCAACACTTATTGCTTTTTGTATTATGGATAACTGCCATCTGACTGGAGTGAGATGAAATTTTAGAGTAGTTCTGATTTGCATTTCTCAGATTACTATAGATGTTGAACACTTTTTCATATATTCATTGATTCACTGTATTTCTTCCTCTGAGAAGTCCATTTATTGATTGGTTGTTTCTTTTTTTTTTCTTTTGGTGTTAAGTTTTTTTGAGTTCTTTATATATCCTGGAGACTAGTGCTCTATCTGTCTGATGTGCTTGTGGAAAAAATTTGCTCCCAAAATGTAGGCTCTCACTAAAGAAAGAAATTGAAGAAGATCTTAGAAGATGGAAAGATCTCCCATGTTCTTGAATAGGCAGAATCAATATTGTCAAAATGGACATAGTACCCAAGGCATTATATAGATTCAATGAGATTCTAATATCATTCCTTACAGAAATAGAAAAAGCAATCATGAAATTCATTTTTAAAAATAAGAGACCCAGAATTGCCAAAGCAATCCTTAGCAAGAAGAGTGAAGCAGGAGGCATCACAATACCGGACATTAAACTATACTACAAAGCTATAGTAACAAAAATGGCATGGTATTGGCACCAAAATAAACTTGTAGACCAATGGTACAGAATAGAACACACAGAGACAACTCCACATAAATACAGTTACCTCATACTAGACAAAGGCAGCAAAAATACACATTGTAGAAAAGATAACAAAAAATGCTGGCAAAACTGGAAATTCATGTGCAGCAAAATGAAACTAAACCTCTATCTCTCACCATGCACAAAACTCTATTCAAAGTGGATCAAGGACCTAGGAATTAGATCAGAGCCCCTATGCCAAAGAGAAGAAAAAGTCCAAATCTTCATCAGGTTGGATTAGGTACCAGCTTCCTTAACAAGACTCTTAAAGTGCAAAAAATAAAATCAAGATCAATAAATGGGATATATTCAAACTAAAAAGTTTCTTCTCAGCAAAAGTAATAATCAGTGAGGTCAAGAGAGAGCCTACATTTCATGAGCAAATTTTTTTGCAACATGCATGTCAGATTTATCAGTTCTTAACTTTGGGTTCAAATGCCAGCTGCCTCAGGCAGAGAATTATGGGTATATGCTAATAGTTTTCTTTCGGCAATTTATACCTTCAACTTCAGTTCTGTTTATCTTGAATAAACTTTCTAATAAATCCTTTTGATGTTAAAACCTATATAATAAATGTGCAGAGCTAGTTAGTGGTCACTACTTCCATATCAAGGTTATTACTGAACCAACAGGACCAACTTTTTCTCTATTTGTGTGTCCATGAATTATTAATTTGTTTATCCCCTTAATGCAGGGTTCATTTACCTGAATTAAAAGATATTCAGTTTTGACACACAGCCACATCAATGTTCACAGCAGCACAATTCACAATAGCCAAGCTATGAAGCCAATCTAGGTACCTTTCAACAGATGAATGGATAAGAAAGTGTGGTATATATACAAAATGGAATATTACTCAGCCATAAAGAAGAATGGTTTTATGGCATTTGTCAGTGTAACTGGAGACTATTATGCTAAGTGAAATAAGCTAGTCCCAAAAAGTCAAAGTTGAATGTTTTCTCTGATATGAAGAAGCTAATCCAAAATAAGGGGTGGATAAAAATAGAGAATATAGGAGAGATCAATGGAATGGATAAAGGTGAATAAATGGAAGAGAGAAAAGATAGAACAGAAAAAGATAGTGGAATTAATCTGATCGAACTTTCCCATGTACATATATGAACCATCGTAAATTTTACCAACATGTACTCCATAAGACACTAATTTAAAAAGAAGAAGAAGAAAAAAGAATATATGGATAGATAGATAGATAGATAGATAGATAGATAGAAAGGTCAGTAGAGTAGAGGGAAGGGAATAGAAAAAGGGAAGAGGGGAGGGAAAGGGAAAGTACTGGGGTCTGAATTAGAACAAATTATATTCCAATCTTTTATAATTAAGTCAAATAAATCCTATTGTTTTGTATAATTTTTTTAAAAGCAATAGGGCAGGCATAATTACTGTCATTTATAAAAAAGCAATTTAGATCATAACTATTCAAACCCTGAACATTCCTGACTTCAAAATAAAAAAAAAAAAAGAATGTCACAAGCATTAAAATAAAGGAAAGAAAGTGGATGTTGGAAACACTAATAACCTAATGTGAGCACCTTGGTACTTGCTGTTCTTACGGCTTGGGCAACAACTACCTCTGATATGTCGATATTTTGGAGTTTGAATTCAGGTCATTGCTTAAATAGAATCTCAAAGAAGACTTCCCTAATGCATCCAAAATAGGCTCATTCATTTAGGTTTTCTTTACAGTACTTATCCTGCAGTTGTTCTACATTCTTATTTCTTTATTGTTTATTTTTTGTTGCCTGTCCTAGGGTGTGAGTTCTATCAGAACAGGAATACTGATCACTTGGTTACCATTTTATATGGAGTTTGACATATAGCTGACTCAGTGCAATTGTTCGTTGAATAAATAGGTAGATAAACTAAGTCCATTTATTAATAATAATGACCTGTTACAACTATTAGCTTGTATACTGGGTTCTTACTATGTAGTAGGAAAAATATGATTTTTATGGGGAGAAGGATTGATCTCACACCTTATAAGAATAAATATGATTATCTACATTTTCCAAGATGAAGAAATTAAAGCTTAGGCTAGACTATATTGTCACGGAATCTCAAACTAAACTGCATATTGAATTACATGATAAACTTTAAAAATATTGGAGGAGTCCAAACTTCAGAGTTATAATTTAAGTGCAAACTCTTAACACTAAAGCAATTAAATTTAAGCCTCTAGGGTAGCAGCAAGATATTAGTGTTTTTTAAAGCTGCCATGAATTTCTAAGTATAGCCATCATTGAGAACCACTCATAGGCTTTACTAAATTTACTAATCTCAATCTGTTCACTTGGTTAGTAAGTGATAGAATGGGGTTTGCCTATTTCTCTAACTTCTACTTGGTGCTCTCCAATATTTTACACACTCACTCAAGTGAAATACATGGTATTTCACAACATTCCAACTGAAATACTGCTGTGACTTTGAGAACATATTGCTTTATATCCCTTTTTACATTCAGTTCCATTCCTTTCATGAAAGAATTACATAGCAATTATTGCTTCTTTTTTTCTGTGCAATGTATAGGTGAATTTATAGAGAAATACAGGAGGAAGAGCTATTTATTTTTTTCATTATAGATGAATAGTCATACCCCAAATATCATTCTATTAGATACTATCATAATTTTAGGAAGAACAGAAATGAATTACAAAGATATTGTTCTGTAACTTGGTAAAATAAAATAAAGGAAAAATTCATTGCCAAATGAATTACAGTTTAAACTAAGTCTGAATAATGGGGTGGAAAAATAAAATAATGGAGATTAATCAAGATGGCGGCGAGGGGAGTGCAGTGCCCCCGTGTGCTGCTTCACTGTGTGGGAGTATGACAAATCAGGACGGCTAAAGGCTATCTTGTTAGGAATTTCCAGCAATAGTGGGGTGCTCCGGAACCTGGAGGAAGGATTTCCATCGCACAAGGATCAGCTACGGGGACTCAAACGCGAGAGGTTTGTCGCACGGAGGTAACACTGCTTATTCAGCAAATCGCCCCGCGGCTAGAGTCTGCAGCGTGCGCTGGGAAATGAGGAGATAGCGACGCAGGGATACAGTGCTGCAGTTTCTGCCAGCCGTGCAAGCACCGTACTCAGGGCTGAATTCTGGGTTCGAGACGGGGGAAGGAAGCGGTCCATCTCGGTTCTCCACACCGGTCAGACCACAGAGGAGGCCAGCAGCCACCATGTTGGAAAGCTGACGTCACCATCCCTGTTCTCGACTGACCGCAGCTCATTCAGCCATAGAACAGGTAATTTCAGGCTGCCATTCGCCTGCGGCTTGCAGACAGATTGCTAGGGTTCAGTGCCTGGGTGCTTCTTAGAACCTGATCTTATCAGAGCGAACACCGAGCACGGGGCGGCCGAGTTCCGGCTCCCGGAACCGCCCTGGCCCAGGGCTAGGAGCCCGCAGAAACTGCTTCTCGGTCCGGGTCCTGCTGAGGGCTGGTCAGGACTCACCCGTTGCTTTGGTTGCCCGGCAAGGGGAAC
>NW_025999949.1:12730272-12735603 GCF_001458135.2 Marmota marmota marmota
AAAAAAAAAAAGAAAAAGAAAATAATGCCTCCAAAATTTAAAATTTTGGTTTTTAAAATAGATAATTTCAAATTTATTTATTATTTGTATTATGTTCTAAGATACCAAATTTCACCTCAATTTATGTACCTAGATAGTACTGAGAGCCTGCATTATATAGTGGTAAATAATTCAGGCTTCAAAGTGAGAAAGACTTGAATTCAAAACCCATTCAAGTAACTGTGTGTATAAGGCAAATACTCCAACCTCTCTGAGATTCATGGGTTTTTTTTACTAATAAAAGAGGAAAGAAATTAATAATCACCATACCATATTAGAGTAATGATAAAAGATAATTCAGAAAGAAATATTAGTTTGGAAACTGATTCACATTAAGTATTCAATATTTGATTGTCATTATCAGTCATTAAATGTATAATCTTGGAATTAAAAAGGTCTTACACGCATTGTATGAATAAATTCATAGTGGTACAAGTCTATTCATATTTTCTGCCTGTACTAATTTATTCATTGAATGGGAAATAACCAGAAATTTGAGAAGCTTTTGATACTAAATTTTCTTGCACTCACTATCACCATTTAAATTTATTACCAAATCTTATAGATTTTTGCTTTGACATAATCTCTGAATTGCATTCACTTCTCTTCGTTTCTACTAGTAATACATTTCAGATTGTTACTGTATCTTCTATAAATGATATTTGGTTCCATTCTCTATACCAGTTTGTTATATTTGTTATATTTTTAAAATACAAACTGATTTTATACATATAAGTCAATGACTTCATGCTGCTCTTAGAATGAAAAAATCTTCCTTAATATGGACACAAAACCTGTGTAATCTGGCCCCTTCTTGCCTCTAGAGGCTACTTCAAAGCAATCCTTCATTTAATCTTCACCCTCTGGCTACTTAAGTCTTCTAATTTCTTTACTCATGTTCATTCCAGCCACAAACTTTGCGCATCCTATTTTTTCTGCCTGAAAATTTTCCCTGTCACATATTTTTATGTTTTAAGTATCTTTCAGATGATGTTTTAGTCATTATTTGGTCAAATAAATCTTCCCATTTCTAAACAAAACACTTTTTTTTTTTTTTTACAAATTATTATTAGTTGTGATTTGGATTTGAAATGTCCCCAAAGAGTCACATGTTAAAGCTTGGTCCAGAATGTAGCAATGTTCATAGGTTGGAATTTGGGGAATAATGAGGGATTTAAACTCATCTGAGGATTAATCCATTAATGGCTTCATAATGTGAATGGAATATTGGGAGGTGCTGGAAACTGAAAGAGATAGGACCTAGTTGAATTGAGTAGATCCATGGGGGTGTAATCTTGGGGAATATGTTCTTTCCCTGGTCTGGCTTCTTCCCCTTTCTCTGCTTTGTTGCCATGAGGTGAACAGCATCTGTCCTCCATGCCCTTTTGCCATGAGGTTCTGCTTCATTTAAGACTTATAGCACTGGAGCTGGCCGACCAAGGACTGAAACCTTGAAAACCATGAGCCAAAATAAATCTTTCTTACTTTAAGTTGTTTTTCTCAAGTATTTTATTCTAGTGGCAAACAGTGACCTGTTGCTCCTCAGGGCATCATTTTTCTCATGAAGCTACACTATGTGTGTATGCAGATGTGTCTTTTTCCCCTATTAATTAGTAATTTCAATAAGGACAAAACCCATGTCCATTATAAGTCTGTTTTATTTTCAGAATCTGATTTAATGCCTGACATATGAAATATACTCAATAAATTATTGTAGAATAGATCAATTAAGAAGGAAACTATGATTCCACAAGTTAAAAAAAGTGATGGGCCAAGTGAAATAGGATAGATAACTGTCTCTATGGTTGTTTGTTCATGCTCTAGTAATCATATACCCTGACTTATTTGATTTATGTTTCATCTGATGAAGACAAGAAAGTTCACTTATATGATACATAATCTCCCAGATTAATTTGAATATTGGTATTATGAATTGAAATGTCAATCTTCAGAAAAAAAGGGGCATTATAATTGATACCTCCTGAAGATACATTTCCTGTGTGTGTGTGTGAGTTGGTGCAAAAGTTGGGACAAGAAGAGATACCAGAGTGAATGAGACCAGCATAGAGAGACAGTAAAAGAGACAGAGATTTTAACTTTAAAATAGTACATCAAATGATGAAAAAGTAGGTATAGTAGGTGATTTTTATTTCCATTGTTAATTAATCTTCAGTTTTTGTATTTTTTTGTTTTTTGTTTTTTAATGAACACTAAAAGGACAAGTTTTAAGTGATCCTCTTTCCTGTGATTTACTACAAATAAGAACATGAATTCAAGTTAAAAAAAATTCCCTCACTTTCCATGTAATTGCCAAATTATTTGTTATCCACAAATTTAAATGTAAATTACTTCTTCCTTACTTCTATGCCCAAATGATGCTATAATATTCCAACTTTAAATATCGTCATAAATTTACAGTGCCTAATAAAAACCCAATAAGAGAAAAATATCACAGATACTAACCACATCATTTTTAGTGCTGGAAGATAGTGATATTGGTGGATTGGTTTCAAAGAAAATGTCCTTCTTATGCTCGAAGAATTCAATTTTCCTGCCAATAATATAATTATGCTTAACTTGCTGATGGCACTATATTTTTATTGCTTTTGCATTAGTGAACTTTATCACATAATATGCATTACAGTTTCCATTTCAAATCATAGTCCTTAAACCCGATTTTTATGTTACTTGTGAGTAAAAAGACTTGTTGGATATTGGCATTCCACTGATTATTCTGCTTTTCAGCAAAGGGACAAAGTATTTAAACTTGCTTTGCCTTTGATTCTGTACAATTTGAATGATGAATTTTAAAATGCAGTAATAATAAAATGTACAACCTTAACAGTAGTGCTTATTTTAACATATATAAAAAACATAAAACTTTAAAAAATGATTTATATTATTATTATTTTTAATTATTTATATTATTGTGTAATCTACAAGTTTTAGATTACCAACTCTTTAAATCATATAAGTAAAATGAGAAACCTCTCTTGGAAATGAGTGAGAACATATGAATAAATAAGATAAATGAGATAAATTTCAATATTATATGCAAATAAACTTCAGTATGACACAAATGCAACATGCCCCTTTCTTAAAATATTACAGGCATGAACAAGTTTTGAATCTTTAATAACAATGTATTATGTTTTAAGTCTACTTCAGCTCTTTCACCTAACCTCTATAACTTGAATACTAATCTAATGCTATGCCCAATTAAACAGAACCTAAAATTCTTGCCTCTTTATTCACTTGTTAGTAGGTCAGAAAAAAATGTCATACTTGGCTCTGTCCTTGTAAATACCAAAATAACCAGAACTAAACTGTAAATTTATCATATTGCTTTATGGCCTTTAAGAAAATTATGAATCTGATTGGTCAAAAATATGTGCATAGAATTGAATATTCACATTGATATTTTAAAAGCTTTTCTGATTTCACGTTTTTAAATTCTAAAGACTCACTGAAGATTTCTTACTACATACTTTTTCTTCATCCATAGCCATTCAACCAAATATTTTTCTTGTCTATGAGATATAGATATCGACACACACACATATACTCACATCATTTTTAGTGTTCAAAGATTTTTTTATATAAATTTTAATCAGCTTCAGCACTTAACTAATCATTGTCTTATATTAATTTTATTGTTTAGAATAAAATATATTCAATAAGAACATTATAATGTTTATGTATTCAATATAGAAAGTTGAAAGTTTACTAAAATAAAGAAGACTGATTTCGCATTTTATTCTTTGTCTTCTTATCTTCTATCACTTACTGTCAGTGGACATTTTTTCCAGTCACTATATTAGCAACACATTTCCTATGCTCACAGATAGAAAAAGAGATCTGTCCCCATTAGAGACATCATGGCAGTCATGGCCCATGGAGTCACAGCAGGTTGCTGATGAGGCACTTGGTGCCCTCAGGATCAAGTAGGTTATTTCTAAGTTCTTGAGAGACAATTTACCAGGGGTCTCCTGTAGGCATTTCTTGCACACAAAGTCATTTGTTCTGGACTTTTTTTTTTCAAGAATGTTTAAAATAACAAACAAGCTTAGAAGAAAAAGATAGCATTTCCTTCTACAGCAAATGACAGACATGCTTGCAATTATGTAAGGTAGGATATATCTCCTTCCAGAGCAATAGGGCAGGCATAATTACTGCCCTTTATAAAAGATGGGGTTGCCTAAGCACAGTGTTTCCCTCTTGTGATGCATGGCACATGCAGCTTATACCTTATTCTCTTCATGTGGTCCTATGGGAACTGGGGTTCAAGAAAATAGCATCCAAGGTGATACTCTGGATCCTACAGTGCTGTAAATAATAAATTCTGACCCAGAACCCTATTGTACTTTTTTTAGCATCCATAAAACTGTATAAGTCTAACTTGTTAACTTTCAAGTAATGGTAAAATCTTAGATCCTTCAACTTTAAGTTGTATGGCCTGGTTAAAAGTTGTTACAACATTGTGGGCATGCCTTTGAAGGAAATATTGTGACCCAGACCCTTAATCTTTCTATTTTTGCTTTCTGGCTGCCATAAAGTAGGCAGCTTCCTCTATCATTCCTTCCCACCATAATGTACTAACTCACTACAGGCCCTAAAACAATAGGGAAAACCAACTGTGAACTGAAACCTCCAAAATTTCCAATCACAATAAATGTTTCCTCTCTAAGTTGATTGTCCCAGATATTTTGCTACAGTAATGCAAAGTTCATCAACACACTGTCCCATATTGAGTTTACAAGGCTGGCAGAGTTGCCTTTAGGATCATGAAAAACTGACTCAAGCATATCTAGAAAAATTCTTGAACTCATCCACCATATTGCTTAAAACTGAAAGTACATGCAACTTATTTGGTGGCATGTACCATTTTCTTCCTATGTATATTCTGATTCCCTGTTTCTTCCAGTAAACAGATAACATCTGCTTTAGAGACAAAAATGATAAGAGGTGGGACTCCAATCTCCGGTTGGAGACCAAAAACTCTACTTAGCTTTCTAAATATGCTGAAGAGTTTAGGAGACAGGAAAGTTCCAAAATTTTATCAGTTTTAGATATAGATATCTTAATCATCATTCTACCCAATTCTGTGGGACACTGAATGCCCAAATCAAATTGATGGAGTTTAAGGAGAGTTCACAATATGGAGCAATAGCAAATATGGGCTTGGTGGCAGGGTTCTTTAAGCAAATTCAAAGTATTAATGTTGAGGATTCTATTGTTCAATATATAATTAATATTCATGTGATATATATATATATATATATATATATATAT
>NW_025999949.1:12737199-12769044 GCF_001458135.2 Marmota marmota marmota
AAAAAAAAAAAAAAAAAAAAAAGTACTCATCCACAACTCCCTTCCCCCATGTTACTCTGTCTCACCTTGTCCCTGAGCAATGGACTTGGCCAACAATTCAATAAACCTCTGGAACTGTGGGTTAAAATAAATGTTCCTTCTCTATATTTTCTTGTCAGGTATTTTGGTCACAGCCATGAGAAGCTGACCAGCACAATCATAAAATTTAACTTACTAATAGACCTGTTATTCCCTGTAATGTATCTCTGAGAATGAGTTGACTATAATTGCCCTAACTTCATCAACAAGTCTATGGGAAATAGCAGGCAGGATATGACCCAACTTTCCACACCTTCAAAGCAAAATACTTGTTCATACCCCTAAATATTTTCCCTACCTCTTCTTATAGCTCTGTCCATGGGGTGAACAAATGCCAACCTTCTGGTTGAATGAACAAATAGAACAGAAATTTCCACTGAAAACAAGGACCAAATTTAATTATTCAAATTAAACTGAAAAACCTTAGAGATTTCAGTTATTTGGGAGAATCTTTGAAGGCACTGTTAACCTGAGTCTTGCTGATATAGGTCCCATTTGGGGGTGGTAGTCTGCAATTTTAACATTTAAACAACACTTTCCATAGGCATGATATGTACATCAGGGTCTCTTCTGATGTATAAAACTAGCTTTAACTAGAATCCTTTCCCAAAATATGCTGGCTTGTGCTTTAGGGTTGTTAATAAGAGACACTCCAGATTTTTGTGAAGCATGGTGCCCATAATTAATGGCAATATACTGTATTCTTGAAAAATGCTAAGAAAAGGATGTTAAATAAACATTAAAAATGTTCACAAAATGATAACTTTTTGAAGTAATGAAAATATTAGCTACATTGTTGTTTTAAAGTACATATACATTGAGCTTTACATATATGTTGTGTACTTTAAAATACAACATATATAATAAAGTTTAACTGTTAATTTAAGTAAATTTGAAAAAAAATAGCTTCAGGAAATACTATCTATAGGTAATATAGCCATTCTGACTATAGATATCTTTCCAAGATGATGCTACCTTTGCTACTTTGGGGAGCTCCTGATATAGTTATATGATTCATTTTTATGAGAATCCTGAGTTCAATTATTTTATATTAATAAAGATGACTATGAACTAAAAATTGTCATATAAACTTAATCCTTGACTAGTTGAAATTATCAATGATGCAACCTCAGTTCTGGGAGGCATTCAGGTCAGCCTCAACTTACTGGCCATGGTTGTTATAGAGTTGCCCAAATTTTTCATTTTTGCAGCCAGGCAATTATTAATGCATCCTAAAGTACTTATATCAATGCCTTGGAACAAAAGCAAAGATCAGTAATGAAACACAAGAAAGACACCTGACAATCTAAAGTAAATAGTGAAAGTTGATGTGATTTATTTTGCAAATGGAATTTAGGTCCCCAGTGGTTGGCCTTATTCTACAGTTTAGAATCCTGTTGATAATGATCTTAACTAAATGCTGTATGATTAAAATTCAGTGGTTTTGGTTCCAGCTTAAGGGTGTCTGACTAATGAGAATTCTCATGGGAAAACACAGAAAAAGCCATGATACAGTAGGAATGAGGGGTA
The DNA here is from genome assembly GCF_001458135.2 of Marmota marmota marmota. Lineage (NCBI taxonomy): Eukaryota > Metazoa > Chordata > Mammalia > Rodentia > Sciuridae > Marmota > Marmota marmota. Next base: position 12,738,808 of record NW_025999949.1, read on the forward strand.
GATGTTATCAGCAGACAGTTTTCCATGTGTCTCTTGTGGTTGTACACACATTACAAGCAAAAGCACTGACTTTGTTCTGGAATATCTTTTTAAGGTTGTTTGCATATCCAAAACTAAGTTTATAAGATAGTGTATTTCTTCAGAGCAAAAGCATAGGTCTATTTACTACTAGTTATAAGAGATTTGAATACTCATGCTCATCTTTTTTTTTTTTCCTATAATGTAACTCACTGAATGAACAGCTGTAACCTGATCCTTGTCCTGTTACCCTGTGGGAACTGGAGCTCAAAAAAGTGGTTACCAAGGCTGATAATGTGGCTATTACTCTTGTTGTGATAAGCAAACTGTTCTTTATCTTGGACCTAAGTGTTATTTGAATTTTGCTAGTATCCCCAAAAGTACAGCAAACTGTTGTGGACTGAATATTTATATCTCCCTAAAATTCATATGTTGCTATTAAATTCCCAATGAGATAGAATGTAGCAGGGGGTCCTTTGAGAAGTAATTAGGTGATGACAGTAGAGCCTAAATCATTGGGATTTGTTCCCTTATAAAAGGTCAGAGATCTAGCTTCACCTCTTTCTGTCAGATGAGGATACAGTGAGAATGTAACTGTCTATACCTTGGAAGAGGGTCCTCAACAGAACCTAATTGTGGTACTAACTGGTCTCAGAATTTTAGCCTCCCAAACTGTGACAAATAATTGTCTGTTGTTTAAGACACCAACTCTATGGTAATTTATTATCATATTCCTAAAGCAACTATGATACAAACTAATTGGCTAATTTGCAAATGTAGTAAATCCCAGCTCCTTCACATTTCTAGATATACAACTCTTGACAATTCTATAAACTATATAGAGTTCATCTGAAGCATAAGGATATCACAAGTACTATGAAGTGCTTTACCAAAATAGCAATACACGTATCTCCTCATGGCTTAATAAAATCAAAATGGAAAACTCTTCACTGTTTCTTAAAACAAAAGTTCTAATAAACTGAAAAAGAGATCATGAGCCTTTAATTTTCTTACCTATTCTTTCCTAGCCACAGTCACCTACTAAGGTAAATTATTGCTTAATGTTTGGGGCAGTAATAAAAAGTAGGGAATTTACAGAAAAGTAAACAAACAATTTAATATTCAAATCAGATCTTTCTCATTCATTCTTTCTTTATCCCACCTAAGGATTTCTCACTGGATACCTTCTCCTAAATGCTGAATGTTTCACTAACTTTGTAGATTTTTTTTCTTTGCTCACTATCTCCAACATCCATATTTTTCTTTCACTTTGCAATCTTTTTGTTTCCTTTTAAACTTCTAGTTTATGGCCACTAGGTCTAAGGGTCCATAATAAAATTGCCTGTTTCTTTCAAATCTTGCCAATGTATAGATTGATAGAAGCTCAATCTTCCTAGAATACATTACTGAGGTATAAATAGGTGATACAATATTTATCATAATGTTCAACTATGAGGATAATAAAAGATGAATCTATGGGCTGGGGATGTGGCTCAAGCGGTAGCACGCTCGCCTGGCATGCGTGCGGCCCGGGTTCGATCCTCAGCACCACATACAAACAAAGATGTTGTGTCCGCCGAAAACTAAAAAAATAAAAATATTAAAAATTCTCTCTCTCTCTCTCTCTCTCCTCTCTCACTCTTTAAAAAAAAAAAAGATGAATCTATGAATATTTATCTACCAAATAGGTTCATGAGGAGATCTGGAATTTGAGGAGAAGCTATTAGCTTTAAAAAGGAAAGAGGGAACTTTCAAAGGGACAACTAGGGGGAGATGAACCAGAAAAAAGAAAGATTAATTCAGGAAAACTGTTTGGACAAAATCTGTAAGTATTCCCAAGACAGAGTTTAGGTGGCAAGAAAAAGAACAATTCCATCTAAAGAGGCCAAGAACTGTATATACACTGGAGCTTAAAATCAGCCTTATTTGCAAGTAATTTCATAAGAACCAAACTTTTATGTTTACCTTTACAAAGTTGGACTGAAATTTATCATGTTCATGGTTCGTATATACTGTACTTTTTACTTTCAGATCTTTAAATTCAGTGTGCTATAATAAAAATGATATGGACTTGGAAATCATACACATCTAGTTTGAAATGTGGTTTCCAGTACTTAACAGTAGTGCTCTCTTGAGCAATTTCTTTGGCATGCTGTCTCATCTGTAAAATTATAACATTAATTATAAAAAATATATATAAAGCAGTCAGCACAGTTACTATGACAGAGAAGAAATTAAAGAAAATATTAATATATTATCACCATAAAAATGGAGACAAAACTCGTGTCCTTACAAGGACATGTTAGAAGGAAATATTGGGTATGGTCATATCTACCAGTTTTAAACAGCATTTGTTATTAGGACTAGGAAGAAGTAAAGTTGAAAAGAAGTTAAGGGTCAATTTTTATAATTTCCAATTTGCCAGGTTAAACATTTTTACTTGAATGGCAAACCAATGAACTATCTGCAGAATAGAATTGCATATTAAAAATCATGTTTTAGTAAGACTACTGTAACAGTTATATGCAAATGCAAATGTGAGAAAAGCAAAACTACAGGCTAGAATCCTTAATGATTATTGAAATAGCACAGTCCAAACCAGCATCTTTCAAAAGTTTCAGCCATATCACATATCCAAATGCTGTGTTAACGTTATATTATGCTATATTTCTATTTTTGATAGCAAAGATGATACTATTAGAGATTCTGACAAGTTTTGTACTTAAAAGTAATACAACAAATCACTTTCTTGGGAAATTAAAGTAGTACATAAAAGGACTTGCTTTTCTTGCTTCATATTAATAAAAGCTTAAAATTATTATCCTTTTGCATATCTCACATTTCTGTCCCTTCTAGGCTTTAGACAGCTTGACAGTGTTCTTGTAATTGTGTTCACATATTTACTATTTAATTCTGTTTGTATGTCCATATGTACATGCCTTTATATACTTAGAGTTCCTCAGCTAAGTCTATATTGACACTTCGGTTTCTTTAAATGTCTTCCCCTGAACAGGTATTTCACCATTCTACTCTTTAATTCCTGAAAGCAAGACTTACCTGTAGTATCTTTGTAAGTTTATAGCTATAATTCAATATCTTTTAATAATTTATTAAAATGCTGTTTTAAATTTTAAAATGCACTTTCTGACAACATCCATTATTTTTGGACTTTATAAACTACAACTGTACAATAAACTAATCACATCCCTAAAAGGCTTTAGCTTTACCAGACAATTTTGCCTTACTAGGAAAAAAATATACACATAGTTTAACCATAGCCAGTATTTCCATTCTCGGCAGATGAAACAGTAAAATGAGTAAATTTTTAAAAAATCTAAACGTGGCTTTGATGTTCACAGCTCAATATCAATTTTACTATATTTAAGTATTAAATATTCTATGGTCATGAAAATGAAAAAAAGGAATCCTTTTAATGAAGACATCACACAATTTTATTAATAACATGGTCTTTGTGATGTTCTAATTTTCTTTAAAAATACTAAAAACTTGTAGAAAAAAATACCACAAGCCACCCTTGCATAATTTAGAAGAAATTTTATGCAGAAAAGAGCAAAACAAATGCAAACAATGATAAAAGAGATGTTTTTTCCGAAGATATTTCTTTTAGTCCTATAGAAAGCCACCATTTGATTTTTGTGGAAGAAGACTTAGAGAAACAATAAAATGTTCATGGCATTTGCAGGCAAATGGATAGAGTTGGAGAAGATAATGCTAAGTGAAGTTAGCCAATCCCCCAAAAAACAAATGCAGAATGTTTTCTCTGATATAAGGAGGCTGATTCAGGGTGGGGTAGGGAGTGGGAGCATGGGAGGAATAGATGAACTCTAGATAGGGCAGAGGGGTGGGAGGGGAAGGGAGGGGGTTTGGGGTTAGAAATGATGGTGGAATGTAATGGACATTATTATCCAAAGTACATGTATGAAGACATGAATTAATGTGAATACACTTTGTATACAACCAAAAAAATATTCCTTATCTCTTTTGCTTTGTGTTTTATATATCTAAAGGATTTGTTGCTACTGTTGGTGCTGGTGTCATTGTTTTCACTAGAATCGGAAATACCAGGGATGCATTAGACTTATTAATGATTAAAGTAACAATTCAGAACATCCAACATGTTTATTTTCAGGATATATAATTGTAAATCCTAAACATAAGTGTCTATCCTTCAGATTTTGAGACAGAAGTTTAACCAAGGTCAAGGAAGACACCATAAACTTTTGATAAATTTTAAATAGGATCAGAGCATCATTTTTAATAACAGTGAACATATGAGATCTTCTAAAATGATTATTTTTTTATTGTCTCAGATCTTAAAAAATGTTTCTATTGAATAACAGCAAAAAAGAAGCAAAAAGCATAAATATTGACTTTATCAGTTTAATAAAAATGTGAATTAAAAAATAAAATAATTTAAGTGAGAAGCCAGTAATGCAAATGCTAAATAATCTGAGTCATCATTGATAATAGACAATAAGGAAAGAAGGCAAGAAAGAAATACATATGTTAAAAAGTTGGCACATTGACAAACTTTAAAAAGAATATAAATACTTGTTTTGTTATTTAATTTTCTTCTCAAAATTACTGCCATATTTGTAAATCTATATTTGTCCAGTCTTGCTATCTTGGAATAAATACGTTAAAGATGGCTGAAGGGGACAGTGGGAGTGTAAATGATGTGCAGCTCATTTAGTTCTGACTGCATTTCATTTCTTCCCAAGAAACATTTATCTCAAAAGTAAATTGGTGCCTTTCCAGCTGGTAATACATGATAAGTATGAAAATGAGTTATCTATGACATTTAACATGCAAATTTATATTGCTCTCAGATCTGGATATGTCCAGTGAGAAGAGGAAGCGGTGAGCTGCTGCTTTGGCTCAGTAACCTGAATGCTTCAAATTTCCACTTTGCCAGTCTGTTCGTTAGGAAGATGATATGTGTAACTACGTGTTCCAAACAGCTTGCCAGTGAGTACATTACTCCTTGGGAATACAGGAGAGACTCCCTAAGAAACTGGATCTTTTCAAGTTGTTTTCTGAATTCTTGATGCAATTAAATCGATCAATGTATCACAGAGAGGGATGTATTAACTGAATTATCCTCTCGAGACTTTATTTAATTGGTCTGGGGTAGGCCTCAGGCATGGGTTTTTATTTTAAAAGCTCTCCAGGTGGTTCTAATGTGCAGCCAGAGATGAGGACCACTGAGCTAAATGAAACCCTCAGGAATTGATTGTGTTTCTCAGAGGCTGACTGGTTTCTGACCTACCCCAGTTCCCTATTCATATCAATTCTATCTTCAGTTCTATCCACCTTCATTAGGAAACTTCCTCTCCTTAGTTAACCTCATCTACTTTACAGGAAAAAAAATGGAAGTGAGGAGTTCCACCACTTGAGAATGATGCATTCTTTTACTTTCCATCTAAAAATTATATGTACTTTACCGAGTTCCTTCCTCTGGTCTTCCACCTCAAAGGAGAGGATATGCCAATTCTTACCCAAGGACAAGTTCATATCTTCTATTCTAAATCCCAAACCTTTCACCTTCTGGAAATGTAATCTTCCATTTGGCCCAGCTCTAACCTGTATCTTCACCCTCTAGCAAACACCGTATCTTTGTCCTCAGGAATAAATTCTCACACAACAATTTTTCTTCTATTGCATGTCCCTCTCTGCCTCCTAAGCTTTTGCCTTTGTTTCATAACCCAGCTTCTGCTTCTCATTTTAAGCCTCAATTTTTCTCACCTCATTACTCCTCAATTATAGCCATGTGGCTTCCACATCAGTAATTCCAATGAAGATTATTTCACCAAGGTCATTGGGGATCCCTAAGTTGAATTCAATGAGTTCTTATTTCTTGGCCACTTTGCAGCATTTCACATTGTTATCTACATCTCACTTATGAAATATCACCTTTTTGTGGTGTCATGAGACTATTCATCTTTATTTTCAGCTGCTCCCTTTTCAGTCTCCTTCACAGGCTCAATTTCCTTCACCTATTCATTACATACTGGTGTCCCCCTCAGTGTACTCCTCTAACCCCTTCTTTACATTTCTCTTATCAATGACTTAATGTAATTTTATAGAGTAAAGTCATGGGTTTTACTAACTCATTGTCATAGCCTCTGCATGAGCCCTTCATCTCTGTGACCAAAATACCTAACAAAAACAACTTAGAGGAAGAAATATTTATTTTGATTCATGGTTTGAAAGAATTCAGTCCACAGTTGGCTTGTTCTAGGCAGAAACATAATGGAAGAAGGGAATAGAGGATGAAAGCTGCTTGGCTTATGGCAGCCAGGAGGAAAAAGAGAGGTGGAGGCTGGGAAAAAAAAATATACTATTTTAGGACATGCTTCCTACTTCTCCAACAAGGACCCACTTCCCAGTCACTAGTTCATTCAGCTATTAGTGGTCTCTGATAGTTGATGACCACTAATGAGGTCAGAACCTTCCTGATACAAACATTGCCTAAAATACCCACCTCTGCATTGAGGGCCATGATAACAACTCATGAGCTTTGGAGGGATATTCTCAATCCAAATGAAAACAGCCTCTACCTTCAGTGATTCTCTCCAATCATATTCCTTTTCCCTTCTTTTATATTCTATTTTATTTCATTTATTTATTTTACAAAAAAATCCCCAGCATTATTAAGATTTAATTGACAAATAAAAATTACATATAATATCTGATATATTGGCATATGTCTACATTGTAAAGAGATTAAACAAGCTAGTGAATATATATACCACCTCTTATACTTTTGTTGTGGCAAGAAGATTCACAATCTGCTCTGTCAGCAATTTTTAAGTATGCAATACACATATTCACTCTAATCACCAGGCTATACAATAGGTCATCAGAACATATTAATTCTTTTTAACTGAAACATTCTACTCTTTTGACCAATGTCTTGCCATCTTCCCCACTTGACCTAGCCCTTGATAATTACCATTTTATTCTCTGCTTCTGAGTTCAGTATTAGATTGCACCTAAAAGTGAGATCATGCAAAATTGGCTTTTGTTGCTTGGCATATTTCACTTGGCACAATGTTTTCTAGGTTTATCTATGTTATCACAAATGACAGGATTACTTCTATTTTTAAAAATTTTCTTCATTTTAAGGCTGAATAATATTCCATGGTGTTAAGTGCCACATTTTCTTTACTCATCTGTTGATGGTCATTTAGTTTTACTGCACATCTTGGCTATTGTGAAAAATGTGGCAATGAACATGGAAGTACAGCTCTCTCTTGTAAATAATGATTTCATTTCTTTTTTATATTATCCCCAGTAGTGGGATTGCTGGATCATATAGCAGTTCAATTTTTAAATTTTTGAGGAATTTCCACATTGTTTTCCATTATGGATGCACTAATTTACATTCCCAATTACAGTATACAAGTGTTCCCTTTTCTCCACATCCTTACCCTCCCCACTGAGAGTAAACTCAATGCAGATAGGTAGTTGCTTTTTTTTTTAGCTACCTTTTTATTCCTTTTGATAATAACCATTCTTACAGATTGTGAGGTGCTATCTCTTCAACAATCAGCACTGGAAAAACTTCCATATACATGAGAAGGAAATTGAATTAATATTAGTTTGACATATAAAAATCAATTAAAAATAGAATTAAAACTTAAATTTAAGATCTAAAACCATAAAGTCACTGAAAACATAAGAAAAAAAGCTTCTTGACATTAAGCTAGGCAATGATTTTTTGTATATAACACCAAAATGATAGTTGACAAAACCAGACAAATTGATTAAATCAAACTAAAAATCTTCTTCACAGAAAAGGAAACAATCAACAGAAGAGAAAATGTATATAATTAAAGAAAATATTTGTAAACTATGTATCTAATAAGGGTTTAATATCTAAAATATAAAAAAATTAACAATTCAATAGCAAGAAAACATTCATTCTGTTAAAATTGGTCAAAGTACCTGAACAGACATTTATTAAAAGAAGACATACAAATGGTCTATAGGTATATAAAAAATGTTCTTACACCATTTTTAAAACATACTGGGCCCTTATACTTTATGTCTTTGTATGTGTGACTCCCTTAATCTGGCGTACACTTCATCTCAACTATTGTTCTTCATATAAGTCTGGTATACTGTATCTTCAGATTTCAGCTTGGTATTTCTTCCTATTGAAAATTCCTTAAAATCTCTGTCAAACTCCAGGATTTACATAGTTCTAACACAAAGTTTAAAGTATTGGACTAGGGGTGCAGTTTAGTGGTAGAGCAGGTGCTGAGCAGGTGCTTAGAAGTGCAAGGTCCTGGAGTCAATACTCAGCATTAAATAAAATAAATAAAATAATGTATTGTAATTGTATATTCCTCCTGGCCCTTACCACTGAGAGTAAACTCAATGCCCATAGGTAGTTGCTTTTTTTTTCAGTTACCTTTTTATTCCAGTGTGTAGCTAAGTGTCTGGCACAAATTGTCAATCAATAAAAACTTGTTCAGTGCATTAAACTAATACACTATACTACTTTTTAAAAAATCAAAAAGTATTTATCCTTAATGCATTAAAAATAAAACCCAATGTTTACTTTGGAATATGTTACAGTTTGCATGTAGAGTGTCCCCAAATACTCATGAGCTAAAGCTCTGGTCCCCAATTCAGCAATACTCAGAGGTAAGGATTTCAAAAAGTAATTTGATCATAAGGACTTTGATATCATCAATGGATATTGATGCTAATTATTTATATACTAGTTATTTTTTAGGTAGATAAGTGGAGGAAAAAAAAAGATGAGTTTTTGTCCTTATGGGAATCAATGGTATACTTCAGTGAAGAAAAAATAACAATAGAATAATATGCATTAGCATAAATCACAATGAGATCTATTGCAGATAGGTGCAGTCCTTTCAATTAAGAGAGGATGAAGAAACTATTCTGTCTAGAAGATTTCCAGAATATTTCAAATAAAGGATAAACAGAGATTCAAGAAGGAGAGGTAGACAGAAATAGTGATTAAGAGATGGAAAGATATTCAAGACAGAAAAAAAAAGGTGTATATAAAGGGTCATGAAAGTTACTCATTAGAGTAGCAGGGGCTTGGGGATTGGTGAGTGAATTAGACAATATATATTTATTGAGGGTGAGAAAAATTAAGAGATATAATGACATACATGTTGAGATTAATTGGTTGTGATAGATTTTATATGCTCTGTTGTTCTGTTCATAATCACTGATATATATAGAAAAAAAAAAACAACTTAAGGGAGAAATATTTATTTTGGCTTACATTTTCAAAGGTTTCAATCCATGATCAGCTGGCTCCATTTTTTTTCTGGGTCTGTGGCATGGCAGGACATCATAATAGAAGGGCATAGCAGAGCAAAGCTGCTTGCCTCATGGCAGGAGGCAGAGAGGGAGAAAAGGGCCAAAGAAAAGATATACCCTTTCAGAGCATACCCACAGTGACCTACGTCCTACAACTCTGTCCTAGTGCCTACATTTTCTACAAGCTCCCAATAATGCCAACAAATACTTAATATGTAAATAATTAGCATGTAAACATCACATATAATGTTACATGTTATATTTTAAAGAAAACTGAATTACCATGTAAATATCAATGCTATTAAATAAGTCAACAATTTTCAAATTACAGGAATAATTTTTAACTTAAGAGATAAAGTGACTAAGTGACATTTTCATGGTCAATTGAATTTATTTCTTAAAGTTAATATTATCATTTCTGTCTTTTTTGTTTTGAATTGCCTTTATGATTTGAATATTGTCTGTAGAATAATGCCTCTGTTCCATTAGGGATATTCTCTGGTTGTTTTATTTAAATGTACTGTGTTTTCAATGAGATTGTAATTTGCTCAAGGGCATAATTAATTCAGTTCTATTCTTCCCCTCTTATATTGGATCTAGCACAGTGGTAAACAAAGGATTCATTCATTCGTTCATTCAAGTATTTGTGAGTATGTTTGCCATGTACCAGACATTGCTACTTGTTAGAAATGCTGACACTGTATACCCAGATCATCACAAAAATTATTATAAGACTAGCCAAGCAGAAGAATGTAACATATTGCTTAATATAAGGAAAAGAATCAAAATATTCTGTATGTTCATATCAAGGGTAAAAAATATGATTTGAAAAAATTCAAATAAATTAAATTATTGAAATTTCCCACTAATATGTATGCCCCTGTTTTTTGTTTCCTATTTGGTGTCTATCTTTTCCAGAAATGTATTTTATCCCAGTTCACATTGTTTCTATGAATTTGCATGGTGTAACTGTACGTTTTCGGTGAATATACAAAAAGCTTCAGACATTCCAGAGGTCATATTGTGATCAATTTTTCTACTACCCCTCATGAACAGAACTAGCTCTTCTGCTATTTTATAACAATAAGAAAGTTAGATTTCACTGTTGAGAAGCAAGGTAAGAGAGTCTTTTTTCCAGCATTGTTAATTCTTCCATCTTTTTATGTGATCAGAATTAGTGGAAAGTTTATTAAATCATCAGAGATCTCTGAGAGCTTTCTGCTGAGAGTACATCCTGTACGCAAACACGAGTAATAAGGTTTTCTACATCACAATAGAATTTTCAGGAACATTAAAGATTTACTAAAAACAGAAAAAAAGTCAGTCATTTCATTTTAAGAATTTTTGAAATTTCCTTCTACAAACTAGGCGGCTTCTCTTCCAATTTTTGAATTTTCTGTGCTGACTCATTAGTTTTCCTTTGTGCCTCCTCACATTAATATTTTACATTCCAAAATTTTCAGTCCTTGTTGCTTAGTTTAGATAAATCATCCATTCTGTTTATTGAAGTTATTATTTTTAAAAAATTGTATTGTGTTTGTGGGCCTGATTCTGGACCCTCATGGAGGAATGCTTATCTTGCTCAATGTGTAGCAGGGAAGTCCTAACATAGAACACTATGTTTTGGGACAAAGAGCTGTTAGAACACTGGCAAGCAAAATTCCCTTGCTCCTTTGACAGGAAGTTATTCCCCTGTTGGTACAAGGTCAGCCTGCGTGGCAATTTCTTAACTCTTGGTGTCTGAACTCCCATAATATGATATGTTGTGTATCGCCTCTGACCTTTCATGACTGTTATATGTAAAATTGGCAAATACCCACCATAAAAGCTATTTTTGCTGCACAATAAAGCAGACACTGTACTCCAAAACCATCTCCAGGTGCCCTCAAGCTTCCCACAGTCCATGCTAGAAGGGCAGGCCCCCCAGCAGAGGCAGGCATGGTGGCTCACACTTGTAATCCCAGTTGCTTGGGAGGCTGAGGCAGGAGGACCATGAGTTCAAAGCCAGCCTCAGCAAAAGCTAGGTGCTAAGCAACTCAGTGAGATTCTGTCTCAAAATAAAATACAAAATAGGGCTGGGGATGTGGCTCAGTGGCCAAGTGGCACTGAGTTCAATCCCCAGTACATCCCCGAAAAAAAAATTGCATTAGTTATTTATCCCTATTAAATTTCAAATTCTGAGGCTTCACAACTATATTTGTTAAAAATTAAAAAGTTTATATTCCTATTTATTTTTCATCACTCAGATCCAATAGAATTAATATTGATTGATTTTAAGAATTAAAATGTTCATTTTACTTTGAAAAATTTTCAAAATAACAATTGTTAATATATAGCAAATTCAAGAATCACTATATAGTCAATTTTTTTAGTTAAATATGCATACTCAAATATCAAAATACTATATGGTTACACTAATAGTAAGGAAACACATGAAAATAAATGATCTTTACCTTGATTTGAAATTATATTTTCATGGTAAATGAGATATAAAAGATCCACAGAATCTAAATTACTTTGAACCAATCTGATGATCAATAATCACAATTTTGGCACTAAATAAATGCAACATTGTCTTTTTAAAAACCTGATATATAAAGCATAGTGCTATAGAAAACTACAGAATTTTGTCAGCAATAGCTTAATCAAACATTTTTAAAATTATGATTGGCCCTGTGTGGCAGGAACTGAGACAGATACTAGGCCTGAAAAAGTAAAAAAAAAAAAAAAAAAAAGTATAGTGAACTAAAAATAACCTTAACATGTTCTAACATCACAAAAGAGCCATAACACGATACTCGAGAATACCTAAAATTTAACCTGGAATAAGCCCATAGCCATCACCATGTGCATATACCCTCATGGATTTGCAAGTAAGCTGAGTAAAGTACAAGAAAGATCAAGCAAATGAGCAAGGTCATTGTCTCAGGAGGTAGCTGAACTGAAACAGAGAGTTCTCTTTGATATCTGTTGAGATTTTCCCCCAAACATACCAAAACAGAAATATTTATTTACTTATTACTTGAAAAATTTTCCAATAATTTCTAAGATAGGACAAATGAAATATATTTCTAAACAATTACTGGAAGGACACCACTGAAATGCAAAACTACTAATTGTTAGGAAGGTTTTAAATTTTAAATGATCTATTTTATACTAATAAATAAGTTGTCTATAAATGAATCACCATTAATTTCCATAAAGTACCTTGGATAACACATTATTAAAATCTGTTAATTGGTAGAGCATAGTAAGGTTTATTTGCTAATCAAAATTATAAAATAAAATATTGAACTATCACTTTTAGAAAAAAATGACCACCAAGAAATATGAATGTGTGATAAATTTCCATATCTACACCATCTGTCTATATTCTTCACCATATGTCACTCAATTAATTGCTAATATCAACCTTATTATGCATCATTTCATCTGTAATATTATTCCATGAAACTAAGAAAGCATCAACAGCAACTACTGAAAAACACCTGCTATGTATGTTTCTGGTTGATAAATTCCAGCAGGTTCTGGTTTGCTCTTGGGCAAAATTTTCTAATTGCTTTTGTATCACAGGAAGCATTGTACCAGAGCAACTTTCTTTCCTTACAGTGATCACATTAATATCTTCTTAAACTGTTTGCTATATAATTAATTAAAATTTACCACAACAATTTAACATATATTATCAACTATTATGTGTACAAATATCTGAATGCAATGGTCACTGAACTAAACATTGTAAATAAGAATTAAATAAGAGAGGGAACTTGTAAAATATGTGAAAGAATTTTGAAGAGTTTAACACTAAAATATATTTAAAATATTGATTAAAGATGGTCATAACTATTAGGTTTGGAAAGCAATTATCTGTCACATAACCTGTGTAATGATTTTTTTTTTACTTTGTATATGAAGAAATTAATTGAAACTCATTCAGTTTCATTTTTATTGAATCAAAGACAATGGATAGATAAAATTCATCGATTACTGCCCTCTTCCTGGCAATAGTTGACAGAGATCTATTCAAAATTTGAGCACTTTAGAATAGTTGATTGTTTTGTTCCTTCTGGAGTGCTTTTGGTTGAAGAAGTAATTTTACTGCCCATGAAATGACTAGGGAACATTGCCAAAAAAAGAAATGCTAAGTCGTGTGATTAAGACAGTAAATGTAAAGTAATTTAAAGAAGGAGCTTACAGATGATATAGAAATAGGAAAGGATTTTTGGAGGAGGTGAAAATTGAGCAAGATCTCGAGAACCAAGCATTATATGGTTATTAGAGTAGTTGCTCAAGGACAGATCATATCAGATAAATGAAAGTTGAAGGGGTGATTCTGCTCAGTGTCAAGATATTAGGATAAATTTCTGCTGATAGTTAGAAAAACAAATTTAAATAGATAGAAATCATGGATGATTTTGGAAATCAAATGAATGAGCAATGATTAGTAGCAACAGCAGGAACACCACAACCATCACACCATCGTTGATATTTCTGTTGTGTTTCATACTGTATACTAGTGCTTTAAATGAATTGCACCATTTTATCCTTATAGAAATTTTTAACCTCCTATGATTTAGGTACTTATATTATAATCTTTTTCCAAAAAATATAATTATTATAATAAGGGTGAATTACTTAAGATCCTGGAATTATTATTTCCTTTTATTGGCTTACAGAACAAAAATGGAAACAACATGGGGTCTTTAAACATTCTTGGGATTAATGTGAGATTTTTATGGGATTTATCTGTCAGTCATTTGTAGGACAAATTGTAGTTCAAATGAAAGACTTAATATAGTTTAAGTATTGGAATTATTGGATGGAATAGCACATTAGGATGCTTCCAGGTTCATTTCACAGGAGGAAATACATAAATTTTCTAATCTCTTATTCTATACATTTTCACATGACCAACCAAATTAGAACACCATTCTCCTCCAATCAGTTCCCTAGATATGCTATTCACATTGTGATTTTGCTCACAATATAATACTTATATTTGTAATGACTTCTGCATTCAACTTCCTTGGCTGATATGCAAAGTAATTCCATAATTCTGCCCATGTTATTCCCTCCATTTTAATGACCCATCATCTCCAAATACAGAAATAATCTTCCTCATCTGAATTTTGCAAAGAATTGCCCCTATCTTGTATACAAAAGGCTTTCTACTATATACTATCTAGTTTGGAGTTTATGTTTTGTAAAACAATATACAATAATGTTAAAAAGCATTCCAAACTGAATAGCACACATAGTATTTAGTCTTTCACACTCATGTTGATAAATGCATGCTGAGTGGATAAAAATAAATTTACCAATATATCTATAAATGAATAAACAATTTAATCAGTGAGTAAAGAAATTAAAAGGTGACTCCATGGTTTCCAGTTTTCTTTATATTCTCTAATACCCTCTTAATTACCCATTCCACTATTCCCATGAGTAGTTCAGTCCCTCGTGTCTTAAGAGAAAAAAAAAAACTTTGTTATTTGGGACCATACACATAAATATTGACTGAAAATTTGAAAAAAATAATTTGTTTAATCTGTCATCATTACCTCTCTCAAATGTTTCCAAGTTAAAAATTATCAATTTTGCTCTCAAAATACAGTTTTATTGAACATCAAGAAGGTCTAAAATGAGCATTCTATATATTAATCACAGCATAAAGCTGCTCATTTGTGTAAGCACAAATTTTTGGATATCTCCTGCATTTCTAATGAAGAAATAATTGCCTCCAAAGCTATAAACTGGCAACTGCTATATATACATATCTCATTTAGGGAATGAGAATTACTTTTTGAGATTGTGCAAAATCAACCAATATTAATTTATGAGTTTTTTCTTTACTTCTTATTCATAATTTGTGGTCTGTGTGAACTTTTGGTCCTTTTAAGTATCATCATTTGTTGATTTCTCATCCATGCAAAACATAGAGAGCAGCAATATTAATAATCTCTCAAAATGTGAAGTACATTGATACTGATACTTATGCTGCTCTCTGGAAAAAAAATCCGTATTTATTCTATCCAAACATCCATGAAACATGAGAACTATTTTTTGTTCAGACTGAAGTGTATAGTCATTTTAAACCTTCAATTACTTCTTAAGCATGTTCCTTCCATTATTGTTTCCAGGACCACATATAGTGATTTCTAGTACCAAAACCTATTTTATAAACCATACACATATATGCCTTTCAAGCAATAAGAAAATAAAGCTACAGATATGTGATTAATATCTGAAGAAATGATGTAAATTTAGATGAAATCACATCAAAATATTCATTATTCACATAAAGATGTGAATCTTGAACACATCACCTTTATGCCTTCTAGCTAATCATTATACAGAGATGTATACTACACCGCCATCTATCTTGGAATCAGATAAACAATTGTACATTAATATTCCACAAACATTTGTAGAGACTGCAGTCAGAACAGAAGTCAGTACAGAGTTACCCTTTGTGTCATAGTTTTATTAAAAATAACAAAATAATGTAATACATTATTTCTTCCTTTTAACAATTTATAATCATTAATATGATTCCTTCCTTTTTATCAAAATGAGAGTTTTGAATAAAAAAATGGTTTACAGTCTCAATCTTACTATATATAGATCTTAATTCCATGATCTGGCTACAGATTCTTTCTGGTATGAGATTTGGTTCCTGTGTTAACATTAATCTCCTTTACTTGAATATATCATCGATTTTCACATTCTTTCTTCTACCAAAAAAAATGCACATTATCTATCTATCTATGTAAAACCAAAGTAAGAGACTTGGGATGTATCATTTTGAAGTCATGATATTCACTATATCTCTCTTGATAAATACAATTTCATCTTCAGCAGAGAACAGTATAAGAACTCAGCCTTCTGCAGTTTACTTTTCTATTCATTTGCAGGACATTGATGAAAGTAGCCCTTCAAAACATATTATTCAGTGCTCATTTCATAAATATGCAAGATACTTTATGCTTCTAAGCCAGAAAAAATATTAGCTTTACTTTTATCATTTTATACTTGTATTTTATAAATAATTATTTTTTATATAAACTGGTCATGTTTCTTTATATATTTTGTGGCTGTAATATTTAAATCTAATATAGAAACCCTTCTTAAAAGTTATATACATAATTGTGTGTAACTTTTAAGATCATGTAACTAGTTTATCTTTTCATCATCCCCACTTTACTACCAATTTATTTTTAATGTTGCTATTCTACATGTCATTTTGTAAGCCTTTAGGAATGAGAATGGTAATGAAAAGCATCTACATATGACAATCAATATACTTGAACCTGAGAATTCTCTCTTCTTTCTCATTCTGGGTTGCTACTGCCAAGTGAATAGAGTATATCCATTGCTTCCATTTGTAATTTCCTCATCCCTCATTAACACTCTGAAGTTTGGCTTCTCCCCATTTTATAAAAATTCTTTTTCAAAAACTTCGGCATTTTCTAGCCATTTGATTTGAGAAAGTTACTAGATTTCTCTGTGTCTTGTGTTCTTCATTTCCAAAATGGAAATAATACTGCCTCCTTCAGTTTCTTTTGAGGATTAAATGAGATAAAGTATATGCCACAGTTACCATAATGCCTGGCAACATAGTAAGTGTTTAAAATGGTGCCAATGATAAAAATGTTGTGATAACTATGAATACTCTATCCTACATAGCTCCACCTTTCAGTTCCTTTATATTTATTAACAGCACAAGATTCTTCTATTCATTTATATAAGAACATCATTTTTAAAAAATATTTGTCACTTTCTCCTTCTACATCTTGCCAATCCTGAAACACTTTGTCTTTTTCCCTTTATAGTAATCACATCTGCCCCTTCATTATCTCCCCAACATCATCCTTATCCTATCTGTGAAGAATTTATTAAGGTGTGGTAACTCAATGAATTGTTCCCTGAGGAAGAATAAGAGCTAACAGAATCTTGAGTACTAAGACATTAAAAAGTACAGAAATGCCACTATTAAAAATAAATAAAACCATCACGAAGAACAAGCAGCTGAGAATGCCAAGGGATCATTTCCAAATACAGCTTCATAAAGTTTCGAAAGAGGGGATTTCAATTAATTTATATTGCAATATTTTATTTGAAGAAACATGGTGGGGGTGGGACAAGGGAGTGGAGTAGGGAGAGTGGGTTTTCATGGTCAGCAGTCAGATTTTAAAACAGAGGAAAATGAGCAAGTGGACCAGATGGCAAAGAGGCATTCAGAAGATGGGAAAAGAGTGTAATAATATAGGAGCCAAGAAAAGGTATGACATTGTTTAATTATATTCAAACCTTGTCTCAGTGAAATCATAGCTATTTCCATGCTCTGTCACAAGCCAGTGACTGGTATTTATATCTGAGAAGTAGCTTTTAATTCTACTGACAGGGACTACAAGTCCTTGCTATTGGGAATCAGTCTGACCTCAAATGCATGATTCTGTAAATCTTGATGCTTATGTCTAATGATATTGGCATGCCGTTTTTTTTTTAATGTCTGAAGATGATATTACTAATACTACTACTAAACATGGTGACTTATAATCAGGTATTTTTTTTTCAATGTAAACTCCTTATTAGAATTCAAAGTCATACAAAATGAATATATCTTAATATATTTGAATTCCTATTTTAAAAATTGAAAAAAAAATGAAAGGTACCCTAAGCTGATTGTTTTTTTCCCCTTTCTTCTTCTTCTTCTCCTTCTCCTTCTTCTTTCAACCAAGTAATTAAGATTTTACTTCATTTTCATAATATTTTTCTTATATTTAAAAATTGGGGGCTGGAGTTGTGACTCAGTGGCAGAGTACTTACTTGCCTCACACATGTGAGCACTGAGTTTGATCCTCAGGACCACATAAAACCAAAGATATTATGTCCATGTATAACTAAAAAAAAATTAAAAATTTTCTGAGTCAATTTTGTCTTAAATCGGTTTTTTGTATCAAATATACATAGTGGTAATATACAAAGATTATTAATTTCTTTATCTGGGTTTAACTTAACTAATTATGAAACCTGAGCTCTGGGACTAGGAATATAGCTCAGTGGTAGATGGCTTGCCTACCATGTTTAAGACAATAGGTGCAATTCCCACAAAAAGAAAAAAAATAGAAAAAACAAAAAAGAATTTGAACTGTTCTTCCACTGCTACCAAAATTAACACAAGTGTACACATCAGCAATAAAAATGACACATTCTAAAAGTGGAGATGGATTTATGGTTTAAAAAATCTATATTCATGCTTACGTGGGGAGAGTAAGCATAATTCTTTTAAAGAGGTAAAAAAAAATCTAGTGTCTTCTGATGCACACTTTATACCTCAGTCTATTATATGATTATTAGAATGGAAATTCCTTGGGAACCTTGCAAAGTGAAAACCTTTACAGATTTTCAATAAAAAAAACTATTGAATACATGAGCTAAATGAGTCCTTACAGATTATAACTCAAAGATTTAATTGCAGTGTATGTGCATATAAAAACTTAAAACTATTACAATATATTGCAAAGCTTTTTTTTTTTTACCTTTACACACAGGCCTGTGGTCACTCCAAGCAGCAAAAACTTCAGCTATCCGTTGACAGGTGATGCTCTTTGCCCCCTGGAGGACATAATCTTCATCACAAGAGAACTGAACAGTTGATCCAAGGCTAAAATTGAACAAAGTATTTAAAAATATGATTAAAAATATAACATAATAATTAGGTTAATATCAAATGGCAACATCTAATAGATAAAATGTGTGCCATAATGACAAGAAATATCTAACTGTGATTTAGACCCCAAAAGTATCTAAATGTGTAAACAAGACATGCAAGGCATGTGTAATGAAACTCACAGATGAATCTAAAGTATTCAATAAATGCACATATTGGGAGGAACTGTAGTAATTTAAAGCTATCATCAAGTTTAATTGTCTTGTTTTTTGTTGTGAAAATTGTGGTTAAATAATTGACTAAATTTATCATCCTAATTATGTGGTAAACATGAACAAAAAGTAGACATTCTGATTCAAATACCAATTATTGGGTTCATATCATATCACAGTGCTTCTCTAGAATATATTTACATGTATAGATATTTAGACATATCATTAAATATCCACATGCATTTGCACATATGTATGTATTGATGGATATAAGCGTGTGTTATTTTTCATATAGATCTCATGCTATATTTGTTGATTTAAAATTGTCCCACCATTTATTATTTAACCTATTACAATTTGGAATTTTTTTCTCCTTCCAGTGAACACAAAATTGCTAAAATTCCATTTTACAATACCTAATAGCTAAGGGTAAAGAATGTTTTTTTTAAATGAAAAACTGACCATATATTTTCTTTCCTAATATCCTCAAATAATAACCCACCAGTAAAAAACAAGATCCTGGATTTAATATGGGAATAAAAGCCCTTCAACAATAAGTCCCCAAGAACTTCTCCACCTCCTGTCTCACTCAAAGCCATGTATGATCAGCACCTCTCCTGCCTAACCATCTCTGTGCACTACTAACCAGCTCTGTGAGCTACTCATGCAAGGGAATTATATGATCACATTTTTCTTATAAGAAGATATCTCTGAAAAGAGGACACTTATTAAGAAAAGTAATTACTGAAAGACTAGTAAGAAAACAAGTCAAATAATCTAGGCTAAGGGTGGTAAACTGTTTCCTGTAGGTCTAATTAGTTCCATTGTTTTGTACATCCCCAAAGCTAAAAATGTTTGAAAAGATATTATAAAAATAACATTTTTAAATGTAAAAAAATGTATTAAATCCAAATTTCAATGTTCATATATAAAGTTCAATGGAACTATAGCTATACTCTCATTTTATGCTGTCATATTTGTAATGACAGAGTTGAGTAGTAGTAGTGGTGATTCTGGAACCCACAAACTATATGATAAATAATATGCAGCTCTTTTTGGAATAAGTTTGCATGCCTCTGGTAAAGACTGAAGAAGACAAGAGACCTAAACTAACAAAAATGCCATGACGAAAGACACTGGGTTAAGCACAGAGAAAAAAATCTATAGGCACTAGAATCTAATCTCCTCAGGAGCCATATGTTTTCCTTCACCTTTTAAAAATGTGACTTTATTTTAAATATGACATATTCAGAAAAGTATACAAAAATGCACAACTCAATGAATTATCATGAATTAAACAACTATATAACCACCAAAAAGATAATCTTTAATTCCTCTTGGACCTCTTAATGACTTAAAGTTTTATTTTGATTATCTTATAGTTTGAACAGTATTACAAGTTTATATATATATAAAGGTCAATTCTCTGGCATTTCTTTCTTCCCCCATCTCAGTAAATGGGAATTTTGTTTTCTAGTTGCTAAATGCTTCTCTCCCCACAATCATTAGCCTGAACCGATGACCCACCATTGTGTTCATCTGTATTACTGCAATAGTTCATTTCATTATTGGTTGTTTTCTTGTTTCTGTTCTTGACTTTCCATTTTCTGTACTAAAATAATATCCAGAGCAATTTAAAAATAATTAGCTCAAGTTAGATCACTCTCTACTTCAAATCTCTCAGTGTTTCCTTATTTCATTCAGAATAAAAGGAGTGCCCTTACAATTGTCCCTGTGATCTGACCCCTGATAATTTTCAGAACTCATTTTCTAAGTTTTCTCCTTCCATCTCTATTCTTTAGCAAACCTGCTCCTTGCTATGGCTTAAACATATTAAGTATGCAGCTGCCTTAGAGTCTTTATATTATCTATTACTATCAATATGGAAAATCCTTTCTGTAGGAGGCTGTATCTCTGATAATTATTATCTCTTCTGCTTTTTTCTCACATGTAATCTTATTCATAAGGTCCTTGACCACTCTGTAAAACACAACTACGTTTTAATCCATAATCTTCTTCCATGTTATTTTCCTATATAATATCTGAGGTATTGTATAATTGTCTACTTATTGTCTCTTCCAATCCACTGAAAAAGTTCCAGACACTTTCAAATATTCTATAGAATATAGTTTATATACATGAATAAATGTCATTCCTTGCAGATACACTGTTTACTAATATCTGTTTAGTATAGTCTAATACATTCAGTTATATATTTATTCTATAACTTGACAAAATGTCATATTTTCTTAGTTCAGGCTAAGAAATTATCAAGGCTATTTAAGTTTCTTGTAAGCCATAAGTACTCACCTTCTGATACCTATCTTGTTTTCCGTGTTCAAGAAATAGCAACTAAATTAATATGATTAGAGCATAGCAAATGAAGGAGAAATGTGTATGGCATTTAGACAAGGAAGCAGGTAGGGGTTCAGGCAGATTGGTTACACTTTTGTAGGTTATGACAAGAATTTTAACCTTTATTCTAAAAGAAATATACAGTTATTAAAGGTCTGTGAGCCAACTGAATGATATTATGCTACTTAATGTTTTTAAGTGATACAATTGGCTGCTGAGTAAGGAATACAATTCAAGAGGGCAAAGTTAGAAGGGGGGAGTTTGGCTAGCATGCTATTACAAAAATCTGAGCTCTCATGAAGATGATATGATGGCAACTGTAGTAGAAAGGTAATACAATATTGGCAGTAAGAGAAGATGATCTAGTATAGGACCTGAACAGGGGTTGGGTCTGATGTTGTAATTTTAACCAGGCTAATCATGCTAAAAGGAGTAAGTGTTATCATGTTTTTGAACTTGTATCTTTAGATTGTAGGAAATTGGAGACAGGCAATTGGTAATAACAAATACCTAAGTGATTTAGATATGAGGTGTCCCCCAAAATCTCATACATGAGACAATACAAGAAAGTTTAGAGGTAAGTGATTAGGTTATGAGATTTTTAACTTAATTAGTGCATTAATCCCCTGATAGGGATTAACTGGGTTGTGATTGTAGACAGGAAGCATGTAGCTAGAAGAGGTGCATCACTGGGGGCATATATTTTGGGGGTAAATATTTTGTCCTTTCTAAGAAAATTCTCTCTCTGCTTCCTGGTTCCATGTCCTGAGCTTCTTTCCTCCACCACACCTTTGCCATGTTGTTCTGCCTCACCTCAGGCCCAGATCAATGGACTCAGTCATCTATGGACTAAGACCTCTGAAACCATGAGCCCCTAATAAAATTTTCCTCCTCTAAAACTGTTCTTATCAGGTCTTTTGGTCACACTAATGAAAAAGCTAACTAAACCAGCTACCATATCAAAGACTAGTATCAAGGACTAGGGATGGTATCTAAAGTTTCTATATTTTGCCCCCTCCTGCTAAAAATGAGCAATTTCAACTTTTTTTCCCTCCAGTTATAACTTTAGGGGAAGTTTTTCAGATGTAGAATGAAGTAACATACTAGTTCACAATATAGATTACAAAGTCAGAGAGATTTTTAAAATCCCAAATTGTGTCCTATACCAATTTTTGAGAAAATAACAATCTTATGAAACTCATCTATTGTGATAATGTAATGAAGTATCATTTATAAAGTATATAGTGCTTAACACATATCAAGACACTCAATTATTCCCCATAATCAGGTCATAATGAAGTCCTGATAGTCTGGGAGTTCTTTGCTTTTAAAGTCAAATTTAAAAGTCAAGACAAATAGAGAAAATTATAAATACTCAAATTTCATTTTCACAACTTATTTTAATCTCTGATGTGGGAAACTTACCTTTTTTTTCTTATTTATAGCATCCCCTGCCCCCCCCTCTCTTTTTGCCTGTGCATCTATCTGATATATAACTTATATTCCAAACACCATTACCAGGTTTACTGCCCCAGGAATTCCCATTTTCCTTATTGTACCTAATCATTAAGATTTATTTCTAATTTTAGGTTTATGCTTTTCCTAATTTCTTCACTTAGAATCAAAAGGTTTCTTCTTTGTGTCCATAGGAAGACAATACCCTGGTGAATATTTCCTACAATGATTTAGGAGCTCAGATTAAACTGGAAACACTGACTGACAAACTGCACAGCAAAAGAAGGTAGGAAGATGGGAGTCTTCTCAAGTTGAAGGGAGGGCAATTTTCTGCTTCAATATTTTACATTAGGTTAACTTAAGCAATGACATTTAAAAGCATCATATGTGGCATTTTGGGCACATAATCCATGGCTGTCTTCTGATTTAAAAGTTTTTCTAGGTTTGTTTTAAGCTTTAAAAATCTATGTATTCATGGAGTCAAGATAATTCTAGTAAAGTGTTAACAGTTGCTTTAAGCAGAATTGAAACTGTTAATGTGTTAAATATTTCTATTTATTTTTATTGTGAATACCATTAATTTTTTCACCACTATTGGACAGAAGCTTTTATTTTGGGCTCTGCAAGCATCCCCGTCTAGGATTACTGCTACACTTGAACATATTTTATACAAAATTTATAAAGATGCAAAACTACCACACAAAGAGCAGAAATAAATAGAAATAACTCATTTTCTCAGTAAAGCCAAAGCACAACAATCATAGTATGGACATTTTGAACAAATGTACTATTTTCAATTTATGAACTTCTTTAGGATTTGAGTCAAACTTAAGGATAACCTAAGTCAATGGGTGACTGACAAACGTGAGTGGTAGAAACATGATTTTGAGAGATGGTTTTGTGAACAGTAGTGTGCTGACCCCCAAATGCTCTCTTTCCAAGGGCAATTTGCCTGAGGTTGCTCTGGTGTTGACTGGCTTAAGTCAGTAGGATATGCTACATTCCTCAGCAAACAACCTGTTATCTACAGGAGAAATAAGGCCATTCCCTGCTGATAAGAATGTAAGTTCTTCTGAAGGAGCAACTTTTTTGACCTTTACATGGACCAGATTCTAGGGCTCAGGGCAATAGGATAATTAGAAGCAAAGCCCTCTAACTATAAAATCTATAAGGAACAACTTCCAATAAGAACTGGTCTGAAGGCCAAAGTGACTCAAAGTTGCTGAGAATCTTTAGCATGTCACAATAGTAAAATCTCCCCTCCATGGTGTAAGGCTATGCATAGTGGGCACTTGAAAGTCTGATATAATCCTACTGTCAGTCAAAAGTCGAGAAGTGAATCTATGCAGGACTCTTCAAAACTTCCCTGGAATCCCCAATAAAACAGGAGGGCAGGAGGGGTGAATCATTCATTCCTCTCCTTTCTGAAGGGACCCACTCTCTCCTTTTCTTCCTTGGAAGTATTCCCTTTTTTCCTGTTCTCATCTGTTCTAATAAATTCATGCTTGCTACTCTGAGAAAGTTGCTTGAAATCCTTCCACTGTGATCACAATAAACTGGTGACCAAGAACCTCTGTGGTTCTTGTGGATGGCCTTCCTTGCAAACACAACTGTGTAAGGTTCATTAAATTTCTCTCTCTCTCTCTCTCTCTCTCTCTCTCTCTCTCTCTGTGTGTGTGTGTGTGTGTGTGTGTATGAAATTATTCAGTTAAGTGAAGTGAATATAGGAAAGTAAATAGAATCCACTGTAATTTCTCTGACACCAGCTGGATCTCTGTCCTGTCCAGCTATATACAACCTTCCACTTTAGTGGATTATTCAATCTGATAGAATATTTCAAAACAAATGATAGAACACATTTTGAATTTGAAAACATCAAATCATCACACATATGATAGGTAATGACATTGGAAAAGAAGTGGTGATCTTCATCAGGATTATGCTGGCCCATGTTTAAGTGCCATTATGATTATTATTGAAAAAAATCCTCACCAGGTTTTGACCCAAGATAGTGAGCCTCTAATTTTAATCACAATCAAATAAATCAAATATGGAAAAATATAAAAATATGGCAGGACAACTGCTGGTGCTTGGTTCAGAGAAGATCTTAGAAATAAGCCAGCAGAGAAAATTGAGAGCATTATAAGAGTGAATTTGCATTTAAGGTTTTTGTTTATTTATTTTAGTTATTAGGTTTTTTGGTTGATTTAAAAGTCCTGTCGGGGCTGGGGATGTGGCTCAAGTGGTAGCGCGCTCGCCTGGCATGCCTGCGGCCCGGGTTCGATCCTCAGCACCACATACAAAACAAAGATGTTGTATCCGCCGATAACTAAAAAATAAATATTAAAATTCTCTCTCTCTCTCTCTCTCTCTCTCTCTCTCTCTCTCTCTCTCTCTTTATTAAAAAAAGAAGTCCTGTCAATTTCCTGACAGATGCAGAAAATCATCAACAAAGATGATAATTAAAAAATAATCACTGTAAAAGTTGAAATTATCTAGGTAAAAAGGATGATACAAAAGTCAAAGCTTTTGTAAACTGTTTCTACACTAAAAAGATCAAAATGCTAAGGATGTAGGAAATAACTATCACCAGCATGTCTTCAATAATGCTAGTTTAATATTTTTAAAATAAAAAAAATCACTAAATATACTTAAAATAGCAATTTCAAATATTAATAATTGTACATAAGAAATTCTGAGTATATTTTTACCAAAAAGAAATATGAAGTGGGAAATTTTTATATGGTCATATATTTCCCCTGTGATAGAAATATGTTTAACAGGGAGTTAAAATTATTTGAGAATAATACAATTGTCAAACAGATTTAATTGAAAGGATAAAATATTTTTGGCTAGGGAGTAGTCAATGGGATTAGAAAATTTGAAATCACTTTATGTTGTTAACCTGTTCTTTTTAAAAACTTCATTCCATAATTCCAATTATTTTCTTATTAAAGTCAATTCTCTCTCCTGTACAAACAGGCCAATTGACTCTCCTTATAGAAGGCATGTTTCTTTATTGGGTTTTTGAATGAGTCCTTGCTTCTTTCTTATTTTTTGTGCCATTATTACTCCTTCTCTTTTGAATATTCCTATTCTCATTTTATACTAGAAGTAAAAGTCATAATGTTGAGGTGGAACAAAAAAATAAAAATTGAAAATGATAGGTAGAAAGTGGGGAAATGGAAGGAAAAAGTGACTATGAGTTTAATTTAAAAGGCTTGTGCTGAAATTTTTCATACCTTCACTCCCCAAGCCAGTTTACCTTTGGGCCTGTCACTGCCCAATTTCTGAGAAGTCCACAAATTTTCATTCACCATCTTAAAGTAACTGGAAATACACTCACTTATGAAAATTTCACTGTGCACTGTTTACTAACCCATGTAATGTACTAATCAAATGAAAAAATGATATTTTAACAAACCTATAATATAGAATACATTCCAAATGTTATCTGTTGATTAAATAATGGAGACAATATCAGTAACCACACTGTGATCACCAAGTTGATGTCATCCCCACATAACTTTCCATGTCCACTCCTTATGTTTCCTTTAAAACAAGTGCTTGAGACCATAAAAGTCATGCCTCACTTTTGAGATCACCAATATTCTCAATTGAATGTGTACTCCTTGATGTCCTGAATACATCTCTGTGCCTCTATTTGACACTTACTGAATTTCTTTTCTAGACATGTCAAGAACCTATCATCCTGAATTGCAACCCCCCTTTCTGGCACCTCCTCATGGTGACAGTTATAATTCAATTATTTGTAAGTTATAGAAATTATATATTATTAAATGTATCTATGATGGATAAAAAGTGATTTTATTTTCATAATATGTTGTGACTCTAAATTTATATTAATTGTTAGATAGATTAAAGGATTTTCAACTCCTACCAAAATTTCTGTTCAAAAGAGAATTTAAAAAATCTTTTAATGTATATTGCTTATTGTAACACCCTTATAAAATTAATGTTATTATTTTGCATAGGTACTATCAGCAGCGACGAAACTATACCAAATGGAAGGAAAATCCAACTCAGCAGTCACACAACTTTGCATTTCAATCTTCTTACCTACTTCTTTATTTGTGCTGTTGGTTATGACCATCTGGATATTTCTCCAGAGCATCTTGTGTTGTGAAATGCTCATGGTTTTTCAGTACCTCATTCAATGTTCAGACCAACAACTACCCTACTAATCTTTCTAAACTAGACTAAAAGACATTTTTTGTACAGTTTCAAGTATACCTTCCATGATCGCTAATGCTCCATTTCTTGTCAGTTCAAATTCAATCTCTAGGAGAAAATCATTTTTCATATGATTTTATTTCCTGCATTTAGGTGTACCTATGAAACATAATATGTTGAAAAATGGGGCAATTTGAAAAGGGAAGTACCCAAAGGAATGGTTTGTTCAGAAACCCTAGAAAGTACATTAGTTAGTATAGATTTTATTATAAGAACAGCTCTTTATTAAATAGTTAATTAAGCTAAAAGAAAATGGCAATATAAGGAGTTATAATGCTATACCTTCAGAAAGAAGGGTAATTATTATTATTATCATCATCATCATTATTATTATTATTATTAAGCACTTTTCTGTCATCTCCAAAATTGATTGTGGTATGTTACTTATCCTCAGAATCCTTGTATCACATAAGAAAGTCAAACAAAACAGGCAAGCTTAACATCACATCCTAGGCACAGTATCTCTAACAGTACCCACTGCTATTCCACTTCCCCTCCTACCACCCTCACACTCCTCAGAATTCTGGAAAATCCTTGCTATTTTATCTGTCAAGATTTCAAAATTTTAACTTTAGTACAATTGCAATTATGAAAAATATGACAGTTTTCTTGTTATCTTTATATTTCTCTTTCTGGAGCCTATCAAATAAATTTTTGTCACCATGTGCTTTGCTCTTATTATTAATTTTTCTTTGTTTTGCTTTCTATTCTGTTTGGTTTTATTCACTAGATTAAATTTTGCATCTTTATTAATCATTTTTAATAGATATTCAGTTTTAGATAAACAGTATTTTTACATAACAAGTGAAGTACTAAACAGATCTATTCTGTGTTATAAAATAAAGGAAAGACCATGGTAGAATAATAATATTTCTGATGGAAAGGGAACAAAATTGTAGTATTATTGAATATTACTAGTACAAAGGATGAGGAGGTAATATAATTTTCTGTAAATTCACAATATGCACATACTTTTAAGTTACAAAATATAGATAATTTAAAAGTTTAAACAAGGGTCTTTTCCCCTGTGATAGAAATATGTTTAACAGGGAGTTAAAATTATTTGAGAATAATACAATTGTTAAACAGATTTAATTGAAAGGATAAAATATTTTTGGCTAAGGAGTAGTCAATGGGATTAGAAATTAGAATCTGAAAATATAACCCCTGCAAATCAAAATGTAAGATGAAATTAGTACTCAATCTAAGGCCTAAAAAGACTTAAAGCTACTATTTAGGTTAAAATAATTTTTAGTGGTTTTCATCATTCCAAAGTGAGGTCTTAGAGTTCACATTGGATATTTTTATGGATTTTTCTCATGTGTGAGACAATGCAAGAAGGTTTAGAGAAGATGATTGGGTTATGGAAACCTTAACCTAAACAGTGTCTTAATCCCTTGATGGAATTAGCTAAGTGGAAACTTAAGGTAGGTAGGGTGTGGCTGAAACACTAGGGTCCTTTGGGACATGCCTTTGGGATATACATTTTGTATCTGGCAAGTGGAAAAGTAGAGTGTCTCTCTCTCTCTCTCTCTCTCTCTCTCTCTCTCTCTCTCTCTCTCTCTCCTTTCTGATCATCTTGTGAGCTGTTTCACTCTTCCAAATCTTCCATTGATGTTCAGCATCACCTGGATCCCTGAGGAATAGAACCCACTGTCTATGGACTGAGACCTCTGAAAACTGTGAGCCTCCTAATAAACTTCCTCCACTAAAATTGTTCTGGTAAAATCTTTTAGTCACAATAGTGAAAAAGCTGACTAAAACAGGTATATGCATAAAATATGCCTCACAAAAGCAAGTCATAAAATAGGCAAGTTTAAGGTCACATCCTTGGCACAACTATACCTGTTACTACTTCACTCTCCTCCTTCTATCTCACAACCCTATAAGATAGCAACAAATTGAAGTATTTTAAAGAGGATAATTCTATTTGTCTTGAATTTCAAAACTTATGTTATCATTAAGTATTAATAAATTAATATTAGTAGCCCATTAATTGTTTTTTAAAAAGCCCCAAATTACTATGTATCTTTATATAAGAACAATTGTCAGGAGGAAATCAGTTGAATTGGAAGTTTAAATAGTTAAAGTTCATCTCAGTTTAAGAAAATATTCCTAAGGAATAGATGAAATAAGCCTTCTAATACACAATGTTATAAATTTTCCGGTGATTTTTTTTAATCTTAGAATAAATCTTTAAAAGAATATTAAAAATTAATATTTGAATAAGGCATTTAGTTTACAAAGCACTATCCTGTATAAAATCTCATTTGATCTACTCTTGTCAATGTCATTTATTTTCTCACCAAGTAAATATAAATATGCAAGAGTAATCCAGAGGCTTTTTGTGATTGATATTTGAAGTGCAAAGATTGATGCACAAAGCAACTACCTCATTGTTTGTGAACTGCTCAATGTTTTATAGATGGGAAAGAGCACTTAAATTGAACATTGTCTACACATATTTAATATTTATATCTTAAATCCTACACAGAGATACTGGCAATGAATAATAAATTATTGCATATGTCACAAGTGTAAATTTGGCATACTAAGTTCCATTTGCCTTATTAAGTCTAAAATGTAAAATACACTCAGTTCTCCATATTCAGTTTATCAGTATTATAGCTCACTGAGGAAAATTCTAATTAGATTGGATTAGATTATCCCTAGATGCATTCTAGTTGTAATGTTCTATGAATCGATTTGTTTTTTATTAAAGCAAAATCTGCCCAAATATATATCAGATACTTAATCATGTTTTTATGTTGTCATACCTCTTCAATGAATAAAAGGCATATAACCTAAAAGTCAGAGATGTTTAAATTTTATATAGTTCTCATTTAACATAATGACTTACTATAAGGCAATTTCTTTAATATATATATATATATATATATATATATATATATATATATATATATCATGAAAATTGAATTATAC
>NW_025999949.1:12769050-12773451 GCF_001458135.2 Marmota marmota marmota
TATCATGAAAATTGAATTATACTGATGAATTATAATTAATATTTTCTATTCCATTAAAATGTCTTTCTAGTAAAAACAAAATATAAAAACAAAAAGAAAAATAGGCCCTTAATCAATGTTGGACAAATCTCAGTATTACCTTTTGAAAATCAAATAGGGGAATAGGAGTGGAGATAAACCCTTGTCAGGAGTGGCAAATTAATTATTCTTTTGAACTCCAATGCCTTGGACATCTTGACTGTCACATCTTGGAATCTTTCCATGCTAAGGCTTAGAAAGTCATGCCCATCTGTGACCACAGTTAATGGTGCCATGAAATACATGAGTTCTATAGATTGGAATTTAGATGCCTACAAACATTGGGTGAAAGAGATACCAGTGTGCCTAAGCAGCCTTGAGGTGCCAGCTGCCTGGAGGATGAAGAATTACTGAGCAAGTGATAAGGCCCCAACCAGGCCAATTTCCCACGCTTCTCACCTCTTCTTTATTATAAAGAACCCTTCCTAATAATAAATTCCTTTTATGTGTTTCTCTATAAAATAAATGTTGGTGAGCTTTCTTTCTTTGTTAAGATCAGACCCATCAGGTCTTTTCCACCCTGCTAAGCCCCTGTTTTCCGTATGTTTATTGTCTCTTTTGTCTTTATTTCTTATTACTACTTTTTCAGCATTTTATTTCAAGCCATTCCACACCTCCATATGATTACTGATTCCTCTCCCTGTGCAGGACACGGTGAGAAACTCTGAGGGTTTTTTTGCCATTTACAGGAAAATTTAAAAAATAGATTATGCACTAAAATGCAAACAGCTGTATAAAATATTATCAATTTTTTAATCAATTTTTATGATGCCAAAGAATATCTCTGGAATTCAGAATTGGGCAAGGGATTCTCTTAACTTTGAAAGAAAAATAAACCACAAGCATTGTATGTGTATGTAGTTTACAATGAATAGTTTAGATTTTTCATTGCAACTCTTCAAATTATTTTAGTATACCTTAGCATAATTGTCAAGGAAGGTAAGATCTTCTTATTTGCCTTCTTTAGCCTTTTCCTTCACTTCTTCTCTATAAATTACAAGGTCAGTTGAAAACTATAATGCACAAAAGCACAGATATAGAAAGGGAGTGTATCAACATTCTATATTATGATTTCTGTGCAAGTAAAAACAAGTGAGTAACTATTACCTTGAACTTATTTTTATACTTGAGAAGCTAAACTCTGACAAAACCCACATAATATTATATTTAAAGAATTCAATTTTTTCATAGTCAAACTAGAAACTAATGTATCAGCTCCTTAACTAGTTAGTGGTTAAAGATTATTTTGCCCTTGAGAAGAAACTTTAGAGCTAAAGGAAGTCTAAAAGATAATACTAACAGCCAGTGTAGAAAAACAGACTCCACAAACAGCAGGCAGAAAAATAAATAAGTATGCTGAGCAGATTGGCAGAAACCTTCTATGAGTCATGAGGATACAAGCTGAATACTGGTAAACTCTTGGAAGGAAGTATGATATCTTATTTAACTCTTTATCTCCTACATCCAGGATCTAGTCAGTGTCTGCTATGTAAGTACACAGGAGGTATTTATGGAGTATATTCGAAAGAAAGGACACAGACACAGCAATCAAGGTTTAGATGCAGGCATGTTGCAGAACCTGAAGAGATTTTGTTGGTGTTTCATAGTATAATTATAAATTCCATGTACTTGTATGGATTGACAGTGAAAGAGGAAGTAGACAGTCCATGCCAAGGTCTGACTAAAATACAAAATAAAATCATCAGCACCCTTTCATTTATTGCAGATTTTGCTTTACTTTTCTTAAAGACTAAAATTAAAGTTCCCAAACTCTTGCTTAGGTGCACATTCAAGGCCCTACAATTATTTTAATTTTTAATGGAAACAGACATCTTTCACGCACTGGGAAAACTACTAGATTGAAGTAGTTTACAGTATCAGCACTAAAACACTGTATTGTTTTCAAAATCATTTCTTTTTGAAACTGGATTTTTCTAGTAATTGGTATAATAAAAAGCAAGTACCACATCATTTCACTGTGGGTTTAAAAAAAAAAAAGAATGATAATGATTAATCTGATCCCCAAATATGAGAAGTTGGAAAGTATATATAAGTGTTAAGTTGCTACAATGTAATTTCTTAAGTCCTTTAGATAAAACTACCATGTAAATAAAATTGTTAAATACTTCTTTGGGCCTGGAAACCATGAAAAGATATATATTTTTGTTGTTATTGTTATTGGAAGTGTGTGTTTGTGCACGCACTCCTGGGTCTTGCTATGTTGCCCAGGCTGCTCTTGAACTCTTGAACTCAACAATCCTCCCACATCAGCCTCCTGAGTACCTGGGACAACAGCTGTATGCCTACACACCACTATTGCAATGTTTTTCTGTCTCCCAGTGGCCACTGGTATAATCCCTCAGGGGGTCTTGTTAGGTATTTGCAAGTCTTGGCCATAAATTTTATGTCTGAAGGTGAAGTTCAAGACACTGAATTTCTATGCAGACATTTTTAAAATAATTACAATAAACTATATTTTTAAGAATTAATAAATTTTTTGTTAGCTGGCAATCTAAGTCTGGTGGGTCTAGAATAGATCAAGTACCTGTGTATATATTTTAGATAGTCCAAATTGCTAGGTACCATGTAAAAAGCTTTACAAAGTTTACAGATTTCTTTCTAGATGGAACTTAAGATCTTTGGACAGAAAATTAGACTCATTTTCTGGTTGTTTTCTACCTTTCCTACCTTATCTTTTAAAAGTCTGTGTGCCCATGATTATTCCAACCCCTGCCATATGTTAGGTCTCATGAAAAGAGATGCAATATTGGAAGGAGGAATGAGACTCTTCCCAAAGAACATCTAGATATAAAAGGGGGGGGGGAGAAAAAGAAATTACACTAACACATTTTAAATGTGGATGTTGCTATGGAAAACAAAAGTAGACCAATAATATAGACTGTTTGGTACTTTAAAACAGCTTAATACTAGAGGTTGAGCAGGCGAAGACATGCAAAGAATAAGAAAGGGAGCATTCTAGTCAGGAATGCAGCATATAAATTTTCCATGGGTTACAAGCATGATACATTTTGGGAACTGCAATAGTTGAATATGTGTTGTCTATTCACTCTGTGTGTATATACATGTGTGTATAAATGGGAGTTGGAAGTAGGAATGAGGTGGATGAAGATAAAGGATTTATAAGATTAGAGAGCAAGCTGAGACTAGGTCACAAATAGCCTTTAATGCTATCTATATAGCATAGTTGTAATTCTGTCTATTCCCTTCCAAAACGCTACTCCTTAAATACAATCCTGACTTTTTAAGATCTGAGTTCCTATCCTTGATATTCATGCTGGAATGATCACATTCTAACTGGTCAGTGACTATTCAAAAGGTGCACGTGTCAAAATTTCTGGCCAATGAAATAGAAGTTGATAAGCCTTTAATTTTAAGTCTTAAAATTTTAATTTTGATTTTTTAAAAATATATTTTAGTTGTTGATGTACCTTTATTTTTTATTTATTTATATGTGGTGCTGAGGATCGAACCCGGTGTTTCACACATGTCAGGCAAGTGCTCTACCACTGAGCCACAGCCCCAGCCCCTAATTTTAAGAAAAAAATATAAGGCTTCAGAAAGGAACAAATCTTTGCTTTTAGTTCTTCCTCATTC
Organism: Marmota marmota marmota; assembly: GCF_001458135.2. Lineage (NCBI taxonomy): Eukaryota > Metazoa > Chordata > Mammalia > Rodentia > Sciuridae > Marmota > Marmota marmota. The sequence continues at coordinate 12,772,744 of NW_025999949.1, forward strand.
TTCAAATGAAGATTTGATATCTGAAGGAAAACCAGATATTTTTGTGTTCATGAGACAATCATCACTAGACTCAGAACTTATATGCCACCAAGAATGACAAAGAAAAAGATTTTTAAAAATACAGGCTTGGGCTCCAAGGCTATTACTAAGCAGCAGATGACAGAAAGTAGTTCTTCTAGAGCTCTATTTGGGAAAAATACACTTTTACTTATAAAATTTCCTTTGGGAATTCCTTTACCAGAAATACTTTTTGTAAGCGTGTTTAGAAATACCACTCTGCCTTTATTTTTGGTTTTGTTTGAAAATACATAGCATTTGTAGGATAGGTGCAAATCATGGTGCTATTTCATCAACTGGAAATGCATCTCATTCTCTTCTCTGCTTGACAATTTCCTATTTAGATCTCTACCATCCCATTTGGCACTTCACAATCAGAAAAAGTAAACTCTCAATAAATATGCCATATTGATTTAGAGCTCTGTGTCAATCCTGTGCTCCATACTCATCCTGAAATTCTTTTCTTCTATTCTTTTCCTATATCTGGAACACTTCTATTTATTTTCATAATAAAGTGAAGGTGTCATCCTCCCTTGGTGGCCTTTCTGGTTCTTACTCCTCTAGTTCTTAAAGAGTTAAACATCTTTTACTTACTCTGTGTTTTATATATATATATATATATATATATATATATATATATATATATATACA
>NW_025999949.1:12773512-12830505 GCF_001458135.2 Marmota marmota marmota
TATAATTGTACTTATTGCTATGCATTAGGATTTTTATTTCTGTTTTTCTATATAATTAAAAAGTCCCTTTTCATCTTTGTAGCTACAGCAATTGGTCTATTGCCTGGCACACTGTATGCATTCAATAAATGTTCATTAAGCAAACTGATTTGTAAAATCTGTAGACCCAGAGAAGTTTTATTATCTACCTTCTTCTTTGGCCTGTAATGCTATATACATTGGAAATAGAAACATGAAAATTTATATCTTCAGGCTACTGGTAGAGTCTGTAAACAAGTCAGGATGGCACCTGGCATTTTGCCAGAGAAATGTTAGAGTCTGTAAAAAATGTCTGGATGGTGCCTGGCAAAATGCCAGAGGGAGTGGTTTGTGAAGTAACACCAGTGAGCCATTAAGTGTGGAGATTCCTTATTGGTTGACTGATGTATCTAGTTTATGCTAATTAGATAAGCTGTGTGGAATGTATAAATACTGCTCCTGTCCTGCAATAAACGGCTTCCACTCCTGCTGTATCAATCTACACAAGTTGTTCGTCACCCCCCGGTTATTTTGCCCAGCCAGCCGGGCTGCGGCAGGCTACTGAGAAAATTACCTAAAATTTTTGTCTAGGCTGGGCACATGCCTGTAATCCCAGTGGCTGAGGCAAGAGGATGGCAGGTCTGAAGCCAGCCTCAGCAATTTAGTGAGCCCTGTCTCAAAAAATAAACAGGACACAACTCAGTGGTAAAATTCCACTGGATTCAATCCCCAGTGAGCCCCCCCCCAAAAAAAATCTAATATGAAATCTTCTTAAATCTCAAATAATTATTGATAAAAGGTTATTTTAAATACTATTGAGTGGTTTGAATTTGTAATGCTAGCTTCAAATATCTTATTTTCTGGAGTTATGCCAAAAATAATTTTCCTTTTTTATCCACATGTTCAGAGAATAAAGATAATTGGTCAATAGGACAGAACAAGTTTTTTTCCCAAAGAGTTCACATTCTGTGAAAAGACACAAACTCTTTCAATCAAGGTCCAAATGGAAAGCAAATATCACAATAGACTTTCTCAAGAGAAGAAAGTTAATGCAAGAGATAAGTTATAAAAAAATAGAGATGATAAACTTTTAAAAAGCAAGGTATTCAGAGTTTAATACAATTGGAAACCAGAGGATGGATTCACTTGGTTTAAAAAAACACAGCAGTCCTATTCAGTATGCTATGCTCAAGAGCTGTAGTCACCCAAAGCAGAGAAAGAAAGAAAGAGGACATAAGAAAAAGAAGTTACTCCCCAATTTTCCATTCTTTATCTGTTTCAGTTTCCCACTACTATTTCTCAATATCCAAATTCAGACAGAAGCCTGGGAAATTCAGCCTGAGGTGTTCATTTCTTCCCTCCTCCATGATAAACAACAGAGCAGAAGTCTAGGAATGGTTTTAATAGCTATCAGACCAAGGATCAGTACACAGTAAACAAATAAACAAATAGAAAAGTTTTAGATGACAAATATTAAAGTAAAAAAGGAGTTACATAGTTCTAAATGCCTTGAGTGGTCAGAGAATCACTGGGCAGGTTATGTTCAGTCTCACATCTGAATGAGAAGAAGGCATTAGTACAGGAATCTCCCAGAAAGGGCCCAAGTGGAAATGAACTACGTATGTTTCAAAAGCACCAAAGTGGCCAGAACGTCTGAATCAAAGTGGTTAGGTGGAAAATGATCCAAAATCAATTCTGAAAAAAAAAAAAAAAAAACAAAAAACAACCAAGAACAGGTTCTATAAGGACATTTTTTAAAGTACTGATTTTATTCAAAGTGCAAGGGTCAAGTCTTTGGAGGTTTTAAACAGAGAAGTAACACGGTTTGATTCACTTTTAAAAGATCAGTTGGGCTATTTTGCAGTGGTGAATGCATCATAGATGATAATAATAGTAGAAAGGACATGCTTTGGGACTGTTTTATAAAGACTAAGTAAGAAATGATAATGGCTTGAATTATGTAAGTCTTAATTGAAATGAAGGATATTTACCATATTTAAAATATGCTTTGTAAGTAAAAACAATAAAATTTCTTGATGGATTAGAAATGAGGTAATGCAATTAAGCACAGTTACTAAATCCAAAGGATTTTTTTTATAAGAAAAATGGCTAATTTGAAATACAGCATATATACTTACTCTCTTCTGCTTCTGCATTTTGCTTAACAAATCTCTTCTCTCCCTTCTTTTTCTCATGTTGTTTACAACATAAACATTCTCATTACATAAACATCTCTTCTCCTTGTGTCTCATTTGCTAATATTTTGTTATTATCATTTCACTTCAACACCAATAATACCTAAAACCATCTCATTACATAATATAATGAAGATTAGATAACTTTCATATTGTCCATGTCACATAGCATTCCCAATATAAGAAGAATATTCTCATTAGGAAAATTATATAATCCATTTCCTCATGGAAACATACAGATAATTAAATATGAAAAGTATTCAAATGAAATATGTGAATTTCTGACCTATTTGACCTTTTAAACTTGCATTTAGAATCTCATTATCATTAATGGTGACATTGGAAGGGAGTTAGTATTTCTTTATTTTATAATTTTTTTCAATAGTTGTCATATAAAATCTCATGAAAGAAAATACATACATTATATAACTTTTTATAGATTTGAAATTGCTGTTAGTATGCCCCCAAACATTCCCACATTATCTTGGAAAAAAATACTTATATTACCTACCTACCTATAGCAAAAACTATTCCCTTGATGCAATTTTTAATATATTTCTAAATACATACATTCTAAAATTTATATTAATAGAATATTGCTATGATTTAAATTATTTGTGGCCTCAAATTGTTATTTGTATAACTTTTTCTTTTATAATATTTTGGCCATAATATTGCAATAATAATTTGTTTTTTCCTTCCAGCAATGAGAATGGCATGAGAATGAAATACACAACAGAGTGCAGATAAAGGGCTAAGCTTATCAGGAAGCGTGCATAGATTCAGTACAAGGGCATGTTATTCATATTATTTTCTTCATAGATTGCCTACTTAATTTGAGTATTTCTATAAGTCATATATCCTAATGTCCTATCAGTTTAGATAACAAAACAGTAAAGTGGCTTTCAAAAATCCATTTCCACTATTTCTTCTACATATGTATAAAATTTCACATAGATGTATTTATACAGGAGCTAGTTTTCACATGGAAATACTGTACTGAACAATTTGGGCCACAAGCAACAAAAAGGAGCGTGCTTTCATTGCTCTTCATTTTCAGACCTAATATCTTAGGAGCCTTCTCAAAGAGACCTAAACCACCTTTCAATATGGACCAGAATAGCATAGTAAGTCTTAATTGTATTGGACTTAAAACTAAAGGAAGATATATTCAAATTCAACAGTGTGATTTTCTTAAGCATCTAAAATTGTTTTGGGCTTGTTGAAGAAAAACAATATCTTATTTTAATTCATAGAATAAATGCCTAGTGTGGCAATAAGAGAAACACAGAAGTAAATATTATGCAAATTAAATGAGCCAAGAGAGTATGGATAATTTATCAGAAAGGAAGTTGAAGAAAAGCCATTGAAGAATGGACAGGATTCTTAACAGGTAAAGACCAGCAAAATCATATTTGAAGATGAGAGAACAGCATGTGCTGTGGTTCTGAGAAAAGTGTGAAGGCATTGGAAGAACAATTTACCTGAAAGAACTGAAAAGTTTAAGCAAATAGTAACTTCATATACATTTCTTTTTAAAAATACACACTATACACCTGAAATATGATGTGTGCATTCATATGTATGTGTATATGTATATATAAGTATTTTTTTTTCTGTAAGAGGCAGGTTGTCATTCTGTAACACAACGTGGTAGAATTGAGAAGATAATGCCAGAAAACTAAGTTTGTACTCTTACAGAAGATCTTAAATGGTAGAATGCAAATGTTTAAGTAAGGGGAAAGAGCACCAAACTGCAAACCACAGCCTGAATTTATTCTTCCTAAATGTGGGAACTTCTGGAGTGTAAATCTATATATTAGTAAACCAGGAGTCTGAATACTCAAAGTGTTTTAATAAATAACACAATAATGGTATGAAGGTCATTTGAAGCTCATGTATGATGCGTGATGGTGTAAGATATCTGTATTATATTATTGAATTTGAGAAAAAAATGGGATATATAAGATTTTATCACAGGTAACACAGCAATAATTACATAGTAAGAATGCTTTTCTGAAATAGAAAACTATAGCTGTTGTGCAAATGAGAAGTTTTAAGAGTGTGAAGTAAGACAGAGGCAATGATAATTAAAGATTGCTGATTAATGAGACTAAGAGAGAATTAATGGGTTTTAAGATGTTGGGAGAGAATAAAGATTTTAATTAAAACTCATTAGGAAAATAATAAAGAGAAGATAAATCAGGTAATCTATTTATTGTACTACTGCTTTGGGTATTTACTAGGCTTTTTTTTTTTTGGCAGGGTACTGAAGATTGAACCCCCAGGAACCCTCTACTACTGAGCTATATCCCAAGCCCTTTTTATTTTGAGACAGGATACTGCTAAGTTGCCCAGGCCAGCATGTGTGTGTGTGTGTGTGTGATTACTATATATATGTGCTTAGTTAGTACCTAGTTTTAATATTGCCTATATAGTGATAGATAGGTAGGTATGTGGGTAGGAGGTAGATAGATAGATAGATAGATAGATAGATAGATAGATAGATAGATAGATAGATAAAGTGTTTTAACATTGCCTAGTAACTACCATGTTCTCTGTTGAGGATATGAATATGTCCATGTTTTCATAATCCAAATGAAAATCCAAAATTTAAAGCAAACATTACTTTTGTTCTCAAGGAGAGAATAAATACCTACAAATTTCTATCCTGTCTGATATCTCTTTTGCAGCTTCAGATTTTTCCATTTCCTCAATTTTTTCTGCTTCTGATAAAAAGAACAGGTAAAGCATTTCTGCAGAAAAAAAAAAGTCTATGAAAGCTAAAGATTTCACAGGCTGGGCTTCCACAGACATTTGGTTGTAATTTTAAGAGACATTTAAATTTTTAATTTATTTTTCAGCATAGAAGATGCTGCCAGCTTTTATATCTCTTTGGCAGCATTTCCCTCTTTAAAAGCCTGTTATGTTCCACAGGCATTTCAAATTAGAAACAAAGCTTTTAAGACTTCAAAACACAGCTGCTGGGACTTTCACCTTGGAGATTATAACATAAAATGGTAAGCAAAATATAGCAAGTAAGATACCTTAGTTCTTCAAGGTTTTTCTTATAGATTTCCTCAATGATTATAAAATTATTGATTTTATGAATAAAAGATTGTTTTTCATCCACTGTCTGTAAGTCATTTAGTTTTATGATGAGTTTGAGGTCACGCTATCCATTCAGTCATGTGATCAGAGAAATTAATGGAAAAATGCTGAAGATGCAGTTGTGCTATTTAATTAATTCAATTCATTAAATATATCTAACTTCCTTTGTCAATCATTACAGTAATATATATGAGTCTATTATATCTGATTTCCACTATCTTACAAGTAGAAGAATTTCTCAACAACAATGAAAAAATATTCAAAGTATTCTAATGAAGTCACTCAAAATGCTAGGGAAGAGCCAAATTGCAACTGTTTAGAAAAATAAGAAGGTCTTTAAGTGGGTACTTAAAAGTATACAGGATGACACAAGTAAAAAAAAAAAAATACTGGGATCGGAGATTCCAGGAGGGGAAAAGAAACAATAAAACCTAGTAAAGAAGTCAGAGAAAATCAGATATATCGAAGGCACACTATGTGGAGTAATTCATCACCACAGCAAATACAAATGGGAGATAAACCTCAAAAGACTGGAGCTATTTTGAGACATTATGGATGACAAAATTGAATAGTTTGTGTATATGGAAAGCTTAAGTTGGAAAAACAGATTATTATAGATGTTAGGTAGAAGACTGATATGGCACCAACATACATATGGATAAGAAGAGGAAGAACCTGTAGCTAGGAAAGCTCACATTACAATGTTCTAAAAACATGTAAAGGGTGAACTAAAATGAAAACCATGGAATTAGAGATGGAGGGCTGCTGTTCTCACCTGTGAAAAATAAACATCTTAGTATTTGAAATTTATCTTTCTTTGAGGAGCAAATTCATGAATATTTCTACCACACAAGAAAAATGATGAAAGAATAAATGCTTTGTGATTGTAATCAATGCTCTAGAGAAATCTTTCAATATATTGGTAAAATAACATGTATTTGAGAATGTATATTACTATTTACAGGTTAAGTTTTAAGAGGTTTTTGTTTTTGTTAAATACATACAAAGTTCTTTTTTCTCTCCTCTGAAATATATGAATCTACAAATTCTTTAACTGCTGTTTTTTTTTTTTGTTGTTGTTGTTGTTGTTGTTGTTTTTGTTTGTTTTGTACCAGTGATTGAACCCAGGGGCGCTTAACCACTGAGCTACTGCCCCAGCCATTTGTTTGTTTGGTTAGTTTTAAATTTTGAGACATGGGTCTCACTAACTTGCTTGGGGCCTTGCTAAATTGCTGAGGCTGATTTGGAACTCAGGATCACTGCCTTAACCTCTTGGGCCACTGGGATTACAGGCATGCACTAGCATGCCTGGTTTAACTGCTGTTTATAAAGTGGTGATATTCTTATAGTTGAGGCTACTCTTAAAGACAATCTAACCCATTCTCCTGCTAAAGATCCCCAATTTCCACTTCTACTTGAAGATTTCTTGCTCCAGATATATTTTTAATTGGCATACCTGAAGTAATAATTAGCAATTTTGAAAATGCACTGTACTGTATTATGCTTTTGCACAATTCCTTTGGTTTGTACCTGGGACATGTAGTAATGCTAGGTAGAAATCCTATAACCAGGCAGATTCAGAATCATCAATCTCAAAAGAATACTTTAAATTACTTAGCAAGGCAACATTTTAGTCCCAGGCTTGCTCTCCCGTTCTTGGTAACAACTATTTTCCATTTGTTTCTCTCAGTCTTAAACTTGGACTAGGTCACTCTTTTATAGGTTTTAACAACTTGCCATCACAGATGGATAGGTGGCCTAAATGAAATAGTTCTGTTGGAACCATGATGAACCAGACAGAAACTACGCAGCCAATGGGGAGCTGCAGTTAATTAGTTCATGTTGTCATGAAATTATGTTGGCTTAAGTTGCCAGATACAACCAGGGAATAAAAAAACTCTGTGGACAGAGTGTGTGTGTGTGTGTGTGTGTGTGTGTGTGTGTGTGTTTGCACATAAACACATGAAAGATAGACAGAGAGAAAAATACATATAGATATCTCTCCTGGGTTTTAAATGTCAGAACCCATTTTTAAAATGCATACATGCTTAAAACAAACATCTCCAGTCCAGGTAAGGCTGAGTCACTGCCAATTCACTCTCTTTACAGAAGAGATCTGGCTTCTTTTTATCTCCTCAACTCCTCAACTTTATTTTATTCTTAGCTCTATAACTGAGCTTCATTGATCTTTATTTTCTTGGAATAGCTCATTAAGCCCTTCTTCAATATAACACTCTTCCTTTCCTGCATGCTAGCCATATATAATTTTTCCAATATCAACAGGTGTGATATCTAAAATCAGGTTGGTTTTCGCATTACAACATTTATTATCTTTTATAGGATCTCATTTTTTACCTTATTTTTTTACTTCTGAATACTTACTTAGATTTGTTATTACATCTGCCTAACTTTAAATCCACTGCACTTAAAGGAAATTTAATTCCCTATATTAGTATTACATTACAACATTGTTAAGTCTATTTTCAATGAACCATTCACATAACTGGCAAATAATGGGTCCAAGTTTTAGTAATAATTTTCCTATCATCTTTTACCATACCAGCTGTTTTGATTAGAGAACTTACATTGTCTCCAGATCTATGATTCCTATTGTGCATACATTATTTCAGTTAATCTTCTCCTAAACCAATAAGATAAGTGATTTGATTTCCATTTTCAGATTTTAAGATACCTCCTTTTGCAAAAGAAGGCAATTCACGTCAAAGATGGGATTTGGATAGTTTGTTGGAGTTTTAGACACTGATTAAAGGACAAGATTTGTAGTCCTAACATTATGAGTTCAAATGCGAGTTCCATCAAATTTTTAAAAAGTCAAACAGAGCTTCAGTTTCATCATTTGTAAAATGAAGCTAAAATAACAAGTTTTTACATGATTTTATAAGAAAGGAGGCATGTAAAAAAGAATCACTTAGTAAATTGCATACAATTATGGAGCCTCTAAAGTATAACTATTAATAATTGAATCTGAATTAACTGATTTTAATTGACTTATTTTATTATGAGTAAATTTAACCAGATCTGAGACCTTTTGAATTTCTCTTTGGTATATATCTTCAAACATTATTATCTATTTTAAGTTTGAGAAGTAAAGTTCCATAAATATTTTAGAAAAATACAATTATGTTCATGTTGAAGTAAGATTATAATTTTCTATTTGAAATATAGTAAAATATAGCCTTAAGTCATCTTGAAAGATCCAGGTGACAAAATTTCCTCAGATCTATATTCTAAGAGCTATCTTTTGGTTCCTAGAAATATTCTTTAGGGTATGGTTTGTACTTCACATAAACAATATAAAGAAATAACAACTGTAAATATAAAAATATAAAGGTTTTAAAGTGTTCTTTGGTAGTTAAGTATATTTCATTGTATATTATATACATTCTCTAGGTTGTTGGGAAATGTAATTTCAAATTAATAAAATAAATACTAATTTTAGGATCATATAAAATTAATATTACAAGTTATGATTATTTTTAAGACACACAAATAAGATGTATATGGAATATCTGCTGAAGGATTTCATGTGCATTGCCTCAGTTGGAATTCACCATTGTATGCGATTAATTTTTTACACATTACAGAAGAGGAAATTTGGGCAGACAGGATTGAGCAACATATTCAAGATCAGACAACTAATTAATAAGCAGCAGAATTTGAATGAAAATATATATCTTTATAATATAAATCCCATGATTTTTCACTTACTATATGGCAAGCAATTAATCATTTAATTTCAAAAAGAATGTCCTGATAAAGACAACATATTACTTAACTAGTCACACTAAAATAATGAATGATCAATGGAATCTAGCTGCCATAATTTGAAGTCACCAGGTTTCCATTTCCATATTATCAGTTATTTTTAAAAAATTAAATTCAAATAAACTCTGACAAAATAAATTATAAAATAATTTTAAATATTACCTAAAATCTGATCCAAGTCTCTTCCCATTTTCTGGTTCTCCTGGATCTGGACATAAATTGGAAGCTGTTTTAATACCTCCCTCATTTACTGTAGCAGCAAGAAGAAAAATAAAAACAAAATATTTATAATTAGAAATTAAGAATGATATTAATTTTAAAATTTACACAAAACTTATATTCTGTTACTATAATCACTATGTTTTTACTATAGAAAATTAAAATACAATTTTATAGAAAAATAATGAAGGTAAAAAACTTCTTCCTCTTTTTATGGACCTATCAGAACCTAAATTTAATATTTATATTCAATGACATACTACTCTGAATATTAACTCGTTAGTATCTAGCACTTTCTTTTTTAATTTCAATCAAATTGCAAGACACATTTCTAGCTTATCAGTGTCAGAGTTTCCATTAATTATTGATAGTACAGAGATCATTACCAGTTATAACACTGTCATTTGGAACTTTGCTGTTTTTTGGTTTTTGTCCATGATTGGGATTGAACCCAGTGGTTCTCTATCACTGATCTTCATCCCCAGATCTCCTTATATTTTATTTTTGAACAGGATCTCACTAAATTGCTCAGGTTAGCTTCAAACTTGCAATTTCTCTGCCTTGTTCTCCCGAGTAGCTAAGATTCTATTGAAATTCAATGTTGGTGGATACTTTTTGTTTTCAAAGTTGCAATTAAAAATAAGACCATACAGGAAAAATTTAAAGTTATTAACATTTCTGTATTTGGTATATAACAAAATAATTTTGTCTTCCAATACTAAGGTAAAACAATGATGTGGTACTAAGCATGTCATTGAATTATGATATAATGCTAGAAACCAAAATAATGGCTTTACCCTCAAGCAATTTCTATAACTACATTTTACATGACTATTGTACAGATTTTCATCGGTTTATTTAGAGCACTCAGTTATTGAAGGCTTTTTTTTTTTTTTTCAGCGAATGTGGTCACATTGGATGCTTAAATTCCCAGGATATATTTTTTAATGGGAAGATAATAAAGCCAGATAATTCTGAAATATTTGAGTGATATTGTTTTATAATTCAATCTTATAGTGAACTGGAGAGTATTTCGATAATTTTGCTCCTTTATTAGTTTGCTCTTTTAAGAAAACATAGTGCTTAAGGACAAACACCAGAGGAAAATTCCTAAACCTTATAATTGTTCTTGTCCTGCACTCTGGATTAGAACCATCTGTAGATCTTTCTTTAAAGATTAAAAATGCATAGTTCTAGCTCTGGATATTCTAATACAATTAGCTTATAGTAGAAACCTGGGCATCAATTTTTGTTTTTTAATATAACTTTCAAGATGATTCTAATGTAAAGTTAAAGTTGAGAACCACTGGACTTGTGGATTGTTTAGTTAGAACTGGTCATTGGGTTGACACTAATTCATCAGATAGGAAGACAGCTATCAAATGATAGTCCAGCAGTCATGGTTGTGGTAAAGGTACCCTCTTCTCAATTAGATATAAAATTATTTTTTCTAATTTTCACCAACAATATCTTTCTTGCACCTTTATTATATACTCACAGATTCAAATAATGTAATATTTTTATTTTTCTTGGTCCTTTAATTTTTTTAAATTCCTTTTGCCATTTCTGGGGTTTTTGGTCACTGTCTTACCTTAGCTGATTTCACTAATTCAAAGGAACTGGCCCAGAGCCCTTCATATTTTGTATTTCCCTCAATGCTTAAAAACCTACTTCTTTGTCAATGATTTCTAATATAGGATTTTGCATCTTTTCCAAAATTTCCTGCTCCATCAATAGCCATTATATCATCCCCAAAATTTCCAATTGCTATATCATGTGTCAGCTCAAATTCAACCTAATCACTTTGATACTTTTGTGACAACATTATTATTTATCTTCAATCTATCTTGAATACTAGAAGAGGACCGAACTTCCTAAAACATAGTTATTTTTTGTTTTAATTACTATACAAATCTCCAATGAGTCAACTAGATTTCTACTGTTTCTAATACTTCTAAACACATATGTCCTAGTTGTTTGATTAAAACCAACACATAAAAACTGTTTTTAATAAACTAAGCATTTTCTATGGGAAGTATTAACTTTATAATTTTTGAAAAGCTATTGATAATACTGTAGAATGTATTATTAAAATGTAACTTTCTTTTAGCGAGTGTTGTAGATGATGAAAACAGGTGGCATAACATACGTTTAACTACTTTAGTATAATACAATATATAAAATGGATTAAAGATTAATGTGCAAGTGGTTTATATACATTAGAAAATAAAATTATGAAAAAGTCTTTTTTCGTATTTTACATTTTTTGTATCAAAAAGTAAGACCATGTCAAATATTTGTATATGAATTTGAATGTTAGTACATCCAATTATGTGTCTTCTATATCTATTTTATATTTTAGTTCATTTGATCCTCACAACAATCTTACAGGAAACTACTATTAGAATTTTGCACCTCTTCAAGGCAAGGAAACTGAGGCATTGGGAGGTTAAGAAGTGAGTCAAAATCATTTGCCATTTAATGCCAGAGTCTATATTTAAATCCAGGCCAACCTTTCAGCTCGGAAGACCATCTAAGACATCTCAGCAAGGCAGAAAATAAAGTCATTTTCTAAAATTCAAAACACTTTTACAAATATTTTCCATTAAAATACAGAGAATATTCATGATTTTCACCACATTTACATAATTAATTTCAATTCTTATGAATTTAATTGTCAGGTTATTTCTATGTGTTTGGAAACATCATTTAAATCACTGATTTTGACATCTGCAATAGATGACAGCCTTTCCAAATTAAAATACAGGGATAATGAGAGAGTTTCTGCAAGCTACATGTACTAAGTGTCTGTTAGTTGTAAATGTTCAAAATAAAATATAAATTAATATCAAAATGTATGATCTTTTCTTTTCTCTGATGTTTAGCTATTTCAGAATTTCCCCGGATTAAATGATATCAGACATTCAAACAAGGTTAGTACTCATGGAATCAACTGCTTTCACTACACAATGCCATTGAAATGACTAGATAGATTTAACATTTTTATTTCTTTTAATTTGAGTAGTAATTTGCAGAATGGTAAAAACATCAATGCTCTTTAAAATTTATACAGAGTGTTGTCCCTTGAAAAGGACATCTGCTAGGAGAAAGCCCTTTTTTCTATGGTCTTTAAGAATATTTTTATTATTAGTAATATTAATGAAATGTGCATCTTTTTCTCCACACACCAGTAAAGAGATGAATGAAATTTATAAGATTTTAAAATTGATGTATTTATTATAACACACAAGTATCTTTTGTTTCAAGGATCTTAATTTTTGTGTTATTGTATTGTTATTTTATTATTTAACTTAAACACACTATTAGTCAACATCAAAATATAATATTGTTATTATAAACATGTTTTCTAAAGTTTATGATATTATATAGCACACTGAATACATTAAAAATAAAAATAAGTTGACTCTAACTAAATTCACCTCTATATTACCTCTTCTAGCTGCCTACATTGCTACTTTTCTCATGATTTTATTTAGTTTTTAATATTTATCCTAATTTTTAAAATATTTGCTTTTGTATTTGGTTCTGAACTCAAACATCATGGATGTCAATGATGTTATTTTATACTAATACATTTTTTATTCTACAAAAAATTACCTTTTAAATCATTTAGCATCTCAATATACTGTTATATTCTTCAGGGCTAAGACGACTGTGTTTTATTTACTTCTTAAATTTTATTCTAACATGATGTTGCCATCGAGAAACAATGGAATGTATAAATAATAGGAATGAATGAAAGTGTGGATTTGAAATAGGAAAGAAAAATATAACCATTTATAGGAACCTTATAGTTTCTTTATCCACCTTAATATTCTAGAAGGGCTTCAGATAAGTAGGTAAAAATACTAGCCAATAAATTTTGTTTTTTAAATATTTATAATTTCAAAACTATTTTTTTTCTTGTCAAATTTACAATTTTGAGGATAGGTTGGGCAACTCTTTGTTATTTAGAGTAACAAAGGATGAATGGAGCAACTTAGAGTTCTGGTATTAAAGTTGAAATAAAAACTGAATTAGCTATTGAAACAACTAAACTATCCCTATCAGCATTACTGAACCTTCCTGAACATTTTGGTCATTCATTTCTCAGTTAAACTGTAAAAAGACAGGTTTTCGCAAATCTGCATTTCAGGTCATCCATGCTTATACTCGCTGATGCCCATGTGTCAGCAATAAAACTTATTTGGTGTTTAAGGAACATAGACTTTCTTTCTTTTTTTTTTTTTTTTTTAATTTGAAAGCCAAAACTCAGATAAAAGTTGTCTTTCTTTTATTTTGTCCTGTGTTAACTAAAGATCAAGAGATGAAAACTTGAATGCTTACTTGATAATAAAAATATAATGATAAAAATTGAAATGATATAGCCATTTGCTATAAACAACCATATTTTTAAATTCTGTTATACAATACTTAAGAAACAAACTGTAGTAAAAAAATTTTTTTAAATAATGATGGCTTGCCAGGCAGGCACAAAAGTGCACTCCTGTAATCCCAGCAGCTTGGGTTCCTGAGGTAGAAAGATCAAAAATTCAAAGCCAGCCTTAGCAATTTAGCTAGACCCTGTCTAAATAAACAAAAACAAAACAACAACAAAAATGGGATGGATATATGACTCAGTAGTTGAGCTCCACTGATTTCAATCCCTGGTACAAAAAATAATAATTATAATAATTGTTGGCTTGCAATTTTGTAACCATAAAAAGTTTTCTATAAATACTTGGTTTGTATTGATGTAGAAATAACTTATATTAAAAAAAAAAGTAAGGAAAAGCATTTTCTTTTCTTTTTTTTAACATGAAGAACAATGGAGAAAGGCAAAAATATGAGGTAAATTAAGCATTATTTCCTTCATATGAACTTTTTGTCTGACAATCTTGAAATAAATATTCAGGGGTTGGTTGGTTTGTTTTAGGTAACACAGTAATACAAATAATTTCCTTTTATTTCACCATTAGACTCCATAACAATGAAATATATATTTCCACTAAGGCAACATACCAATAAGTATAGAGTTATTCACATCAAATAATACCTTGACAAATCCCAGATATCTTAGTATAGATATATTCAATTTCTCAGAACATCTTGAAGTTGAAAGCATGCAGCACATAAAGTAACACTTGTATAGATAAGTGAGAAAAGGAAAACTAGTCTTATAATTCTAGTTAGAATTCCAAAACAGATATGTGGGTCAGATTTAAATATTGGGAAAATTTTAGTAAACATATTATTTGGTACTATAAACATTTTACTTCCATTTCATATTGACATAATGAAATTTACTATGTTGGAATCATCTGAACTGGCAAATTTTTCTATTTATATTTTTTATTATAGGATATATGCATTTCTTTCCAAAATGTATCAACTGATTTATGTCTGAATCATATTGTAATGTTATTTTCCACAAAATGGACAGTATCAATCTTGAAAATAGGTTTTTACCCTAAAATATATGAAGAAACCATAATTATACAGCTTCATACCTTGAAATAAACTATGTGTGCTTTCCAAACAGATTACTTAATTTGATCAATGATCTCCTATTAATATTTGCTGTTTGGGATTTAGAATTTTCAAGTCTAACTAAAAAATGTAAAGATCAGATATTAAAATTGTGAAACCATAAAATATTTAATAACACAAGAGTTCCTAAGTTTGTTTCTTGATAATTGACATAAAAACTCAATTCATGCCACTTACTATTTATATGTGTAACTCAATAAACACAGGCAAATAACTTTTTTAATAATTCTAATAAATGGTTTTACTTAAAGAAATCGTTAAAATATTTCACTGGGATTTGGAAATGAAGAAAAATACACTTGAAAATATACTTTTGTTGAAGAATCAACAATAGTGACATACATAATTTTCAAAAACTTCTCTCATTTTCTATCAACATACTGTTTTTAGAAGTTATGTACTATAACATAAATGGCTTGTTTCAAAGGTCCAAACATGGATGCAAGTAAACAGGGAGGTGAGGAATTTTTACCAATTACTATTAACTTGTATCACAAACATGTATAGCTTTACCAAAATCATTTTCCATGTTGTTTATGGTAATACAGATGTATGCTTCTAATTCAATGATTCTTTTAATCTGGGATTATGAGATGGGCATCAGATTATCTAAAAACATGAATTTGTGAAAAAAATTGAATATTTCAGACCATGAGATTTTCAAAGGAGTAACAATTGATTTATAAAATACTAAGGACAGTGTTTGAATAAATTATATCAAATTAAGAATACGTTTTCTTAAATGAAATTGCTTTTACATAAATATGCCTTAGAATTTATTTTGTAGAAATTTAGATGTACTCAAATAAGAATTCCTACAGGAAACCATCAATTTTAGAAATTTTATTCATTTTTATCTCACAATCCAGAATTACAAAACTTGACTGTCATCATCAAATGAGGTCAAATATGGAATATATTAAAATTCTGAATAAATTTTAGCAAGAACAATTTGAAGTTGGAAAACCCCTGAATTAAAATCCATTAACTCAATAACATTTAAATACATAAAATATAAATAACCATCATGCATGTTATATAAATATTAATGCAGTTAATTTGGTAAATACACAAATATTTTGATAAAACACACAAACAACACAAACACCACAAACTTCACTCTTGCACTAGAGAAAGTAACAAAAAAGGAGTACACTCACAGATAGAAAACTTGTTGCTGTTGTCTTTCCCTGGAAACAATTTAAATCCTCTAGATTTAAAATCTATGGCCTTTTTCACTAGTTAAAAAAACAAACAAAAACATGTATCAGGAAATACAATTCAAAAATGAAATTCAAGTTAACAAATTTTGTTAGCATGGAAGTATGCAAGTTTAAAGAAATTGCTTTCTTAAGCCTGTATAGGGTAATCACCTAGTAATATAAGCAGTATAGAATTTTAAATATTCTCTAGGGAAAAACCTGCATATACACATAAATATTTTTAAAAACTATCCAAACTTTTACATAAAACCAAAATCTAAGCACTTTATCATAAACCACTTGGAGTCACCAAATTGTATGGAATAAATTTAACTAGAAAAGCAAATAATACTGGGACATTAGTATAGCAGAAAGAATTTAATAAACTTGGCTTAAAAATTAAATTAAAAATTTAAATTACCTAAAAATTTAACTTATTTGAAATATTAGGAAGAATTTAAGAAAATAACATAATTGGAAATATTCAAAATACATTTTAATAATTTGGCCACTAATTTCCATTCATTAACATTGCTTTTGACACTATGACTGATACAAAATGTGTGGAAGTGAATCACAAGTATTTGGAATCTTGCACTATTTGAATACTTGCAACTTTCTACTACTTCTAATCTTAGGTATAGAAAATCAATATCTTTAAGATGAGGTATCACATTTTGTACTATATCAAAATAGATATAACTGGATAATCTAAGAAAAAATAAATTCATATTAATCCAGTGGAGTCACCTATAAATTTTTTAAAATTTAATTTTAATATGTTAAAAAATATTCTCCAAGTAATTTGGATTAAAATAACTTTTACTTCATTCTAGTTCAAATTATGTAATTAAGTCTAGATGCTATTGGTTTTAAAAACTGATAATATTTCAGAAGACCATTTAAAATTTTAATTGACACCAAGTGAAATAAAGAATATGTATTTAAGTAAAATCTTGTCAATTAAAAATAGTTATACAATCTGACCTAATTAGATATTCCAAACATAAATTATTTTCTTTAAGAAAAGACATAGCATGAACAAGAATATAAGAAATATATTTAATGTAACCAATTATGACATAATTTTTACATAGTGCTTTTTATGGTGAAGGATAATAGCTTTAAACATATGCAATTAGGGCTTGGAACGTGGTTCAGTAGTTAAGAACTACTGGGTTCAATCCCCAGTACCAAAAAATAAAATAAAATAAAAATCATGCAATTAGATTTGTTCATGCTTTCAATTTGAATAAAAAGCAAAACTGATCTTTATTTGATAGTTTAAAATCCACATTTTGCTGATTCTAAACTGTCTTTCTACCAACTAGTTCAAATTAAGGATCTCTTATTGATTATGAATATTTTTGTGATGTTTTTCTTCTTGTTAGTACCTCCAAAGGTAGAAAGGTAGAGATGGGGCCTGATGGCTTATTGGGACATGTATTTATGAATTATCTATGCATGCTACATAGATTAATAGAGGAACATGAAAACTGGAGTAGAATTTAAGACTTCTTATCTTTGGCAATTATTAGTTGAGTGATTTGCAAAAGACCTCCATTTCTTCTCTTAAAATAGAAAGGCAAAACTAGATAACCTCTTCACCTCTTTATGGTTCAGAAATTGTCTGTGACTCTTATTTATAGTGAAAAATGACTATTGCTCTCTCAAGTGATGCTCTTTGTGGTGATTCTCCACTCACACCTCCATGATAACTTAAAGCATAATTCTTCTGAACTATTCAAATACTCTAAATATAGTTTGGCCACTTCTAAAATTCCCTGCTGCCTCAAATTGCTTTTCTTTTATTTTCTTTTTTAAAATAATTAGCATTTTTATTTCTGTGGCAGAAGTCTAGATTTTTCCATTCTAAACATGAATTATAAGAAGGGATCTATGTTTATTTTTCTCTGTATTGTACAATTTGACTTTTTAAGTATTACAAATTAGTCTGAAGATTTCATGATAGTTTTAACTCAAATCATAAATTATACAAAAGAATCTTTTTAAAATGATGACGTTGTACAACCAAAGGCAAAAGTTGTATAATATTATATAGGTTAAAGATTTCACTGTTGTAAATAATGTTTAAATAGTATATGTGTGGAATGGAGAAGTATGTATTTGAAGAGAAGGACAGGTTTGTGTGAATGTTTATATCTAATCTGAATTATTTGGTTGTGGTAAGGGACAATACCTGAACATGAAAACAAGTGAATGCTTCAAGCCAAAAGAACACCAACTTGGATCAGTAATTTTAAATATTTTTTTTCTGGCTGTAACAGGATGTTTATTTTTTTCTTTTAAAAAGAACGAGCTTTACCAGGAGATAGAGATCTTAAAAAAAAAACCAAACAGTGATTTTAGAAATGCAAGAAACCATAAACCAGATTAAAAATTGTGGTAAGCCATTCTTATAGACCGTGGCCGCCATTAGAAGATGGCGCCGGCTTCCACTGTGGCCTGTGATAAACAACTCCTTTTATGGAGAGTTGGCGCGCAATCCCTTACCACCCTATGAGAGAGATCTACGTGGCGGCTTGGGATTGGGATGCGGGGGGGCTTTATTAAGCTGTGCTTGGGCATGGCGGGCACGGGTCNTCATTGTTACACAAAATTACATATAAGAGTTTGTGAGGGGAAGGGGAAAAAAAAAGGGAGAGAATTAAACAACAGCAGATGGGGTAGAGAGGGAAGATGAGAGGGAAGGGGAGGGGGGATAGTAGGGGATAGGAAAGGTAGCAGAATACAACAGTCATTAATATGGTATTATGTAAAAATGTGGATGTGTAACCGATGTGATTCTGCAACTTGTATTTGGGGTAAAAAATGGGAGTTCATAACCCACTTGAATCAAATGTATGGAAGATGATATGTCATGAGCTTTGTAATGTTTTGAACAACCAATTAAAAAAAAAAGTAGGCATGTTAAGAAAGAAAAAAAAAGCATCTATATATCAAATTATAAAAATATATAAAAATTATATATAAATATATAAAAATATATAAAAATTATTTTTTTTAAATCTACATTTTTTAAAGAAAAAACTATAATAACTGTAATATAAAGAAGATGAATGGTAGAAAAACATCCATTTTATGACATAAAAGGTTGTGAGTATAAATTAAAATTAAAATTTAATTTAAATGCAAAATTTAAATTCACACAAATTTCAAAATGTAAGTAAACAAATACTTTAGAACATTTTATAATTTTTTATAGAAAGAACACATATATTTATGAAAAATCAAAGGGTTTGATAGTCTTTTGATTATTAGATCTTGTCCTATATCTTTTATAAAAGATTTTATATCACATGTGTGCCATAAAAATGTAAATAAATCTAATGTCACCAAGGAGTGTTTCTAGTGACCAAAGTTAACTTAAAAAAAAAAACAAACCTGACTTCTTAAAACTTATGTATTTCAATAAGAAGCATGTAAAATTTTTTAATACAAAAGAGAGTCAATGTTGAAATGCATTATGATGTTATATATACATTAAGAAAATGGTAAAAGACTGTGTGTTATTTGTGGCAATTCCCTGCACTGTTCAATAGGCTCATCATGGGCAGAAAAAAAAATCTTGCTCATATTGTGCAAGTGATGAATAAATATATGCAATATTTCTAGTGCTGGTCATTTAAGGATATTTTGTTGAGAGAATTCTGTTTATTAATTTTGAATTAGGAAAGGTGAATAAGTAAAAGACTGAATACTTTACAAACTGATCATTTGTAAAGGAATGTTTAAATACATAAAAACTGTGTAAGCTCTAATAAATTAGAAAGCATTAAATGTAAGACCTATAGGCTTATGCATAAAGATCCATTTCCTTTGTTTTCTTATGTTTTTATAAGCCAAATTCTTTTTATCACTTTTGCTTGTTTTTATAACTTTTTTTTTGTTTTTGTTTAACTCTTTTTTTACCCTGTATAATAAAAGTATGTTTTAATATGTAAAATGTCGGGCAGAAAGGAACAATATGAGAGCAATCAAATCCATCCTTGTTTATTTAAAAAACACCTTTGTTTCTGTAACTTTCATTAGATCAGTTTTAAATCACTATAATGGATTACTGCATTATGGTATCTTCAAGTGAGCTACTGTTCTGTTATCCTCAAAATCAATTTGAATTCTAAACTTCCTTTAAAAACATATTCAAAGAAAGTGATGTTGAAGATTTATTTAGCCTTGCTTTCATGTTAATCAGCTGAAGTCATTATTCAAAATGAATTAAATAACTCCTATTACAAAAAGTAAACATATATCTATAGAAGTGAAAACAACCTTGATTTTTTTTCTAAATTTTTTTAAAATAAATAAGTATCATCTGACTTTATTTTTTATTAGAGAATCCTGATTAGTGTAAATTAAGACCATGAGGTATAGTGGGAGGCAATAGATTAGGATGCAGTTTAATTAGTTTTGGTGTTTACTTTTATTGTTAGAAAACTAAGCATATTATATAGATGTGATGGAGGGAATTCAAACATCAGCTGCAGGTTTGGAAAAGATAACCTTTAAGTGGTCTTTTATCACAGAGCTTCTGTAACATAATCACAAAATATCTCATGCCTTCATGTTCTTTATTGAAATTTGATGGTTTTTTCACCACATAATCTCAAAAATTAAATATTTATAATTTATAATTCTGTTTGTTGGCATTCATATACATAACAAAAAAATCTAAATTTGGAGAACATTTATCTTTGAAAACAAACACATATGATTAATATTACTAAAACACTTTTATCAAGTGGAAATAATTTACATTCGAGTTTCTGTGGCATTCTAGGAGACAGTACCATTATGTACTATGTGTCACTAAAAAATCCTAAAACTACTCTCAGTTTCTACTTAGGTTATATTATAATATAATAATTAAGGTAAAATGAATGTAACATTCTAATTTTGACCTTTCAAGTTTATAGTATTTATTTGACAATAAAATATTCTGGAAGTGGTCATGGCTGCATTATAAACATATATCTACAGATTATGATGATTCTTGAAATAAAAAAGAATTTCTCATGAGCAAGTAATTGGTATCTACTGATTTAGAGGGGTTATTTCTGCTTTATTTTAACATTTATCTTCAAATGTTCAATAATGTCTTTATCTTCCTCTTTTGTACA
Organism: Marmota marmota marmota; assembly: GCF_001458135.2. Lineage (NCBI taxonomy): Eukaryota > Metazoa > Chordata > Mammalia > Rodentia > Sciuridae > Marmota > Marmota marmota. The sequence continues at coordinate 12,794,735 of NW_025999949.1, forward strand.
AATATTTGATATGGTATCTACTTTTTATTTTGTAATTTCTACTTATTTTAAGTTAATTATAATCTAAACATTGTCTTCAATAAATAAAAAATATGAATAAAATTAATTTCCTGCAATTTTTTTTGTATATTCAAAGTAATTGACATGTGTTTTGATTTTGAGAAGATGGCACATCTTAACATTTATATTGATATTGAGAAATATGGTCACTGACTACTAGTTGTATTACAGATTAAACAATGTTATTTGTTACATTTCTTTCCCTAGAGTAGGAAGTGACAGACCTGTTTTCTAGTCCTGTAAACATGAAATACATTTGTTAACTTCTCCATTCAGATCTAGAAGGTTCATTTGTTTAGCCTTAACTATTTGGAAAGAAAATTCGGACCTAAGAAAGACAGGCAAATGTCATTAGAACCCTCAGTTCTAGACTGGAGATTAAAATGTATTTAGAGGTTATTAAAGTAATTATCTGTGTTAAGAGTCCAGGTTTTGTTCATTTGTTTCTTTTAAGGTAAGTATTGGCTGATACAAACTATGACATTTAACATTTTTTGAACATCCTATATTAGCTGAACAAAACACTTGGAATATGTTTAGTATGGGGGCTTCTATTGATGACTTCTATAGAATCCTTAGAAGAGGAAAAACTGAGAAATTATATTGATGTCAGAGTAAAAGCTGGGTGATATTCTTGCATTGTCTGTTTTGCCAATTTTCATGTAATTTTTACCACTGGATTAATAATACAAACTTCTGAGAAAATAATATTTTTTATAAATGTTTTTATAGTCCAATTTTTAAAGGTGATTAGAAGTATGCTGCAATTATATTATGTTTCTGGAGTATATAGGAAGAAAGTATAATAGAAAATTCAACAGCATACTATCAAGTAATTCAAGTGAAAAATATTTTATAACAATGTTAAAAAATAAATGAAGATAAAATCTACATCAAGGGAAATAATAATGGCCACCACTTGATGACAAAAGCAGTGATGTAACTAAATGCATTCAAAAGTACAGAAAACTTCATTTAGAAAAGAATATAAAATAGGCATTTGTGAGATCTAAAACATTTTCAAATTCAAAATAATAGAATTTCTGTATTCTAAAATATATAAGTGAATGCTACACATTAATTTTTATAAATACTTAAAATTTTAATGTACTCTTCCTATTAAAAAGATACTAGAGATAAGTAATAAGGTTCAGATACCACAGTATGTTTGTCTATTTTTGTGTCACTAGGGATTGTACTCAAGACCTCATGTATACAGGGAAAGCACTGTGCCACTGAGCTACATCTCCATCCCTACCAATATGCTTTTTAGACCTTAAAATACATATGCCAACACTAGTTTGTGGCTAGCACTTATTCTCATATACAGAATATGTAACTGTAAAATATATGTGATGCCCAATTTTTAGTAATAAATATAATAATGTAATTTGCCACCATGCTTAACTTCTATAATAAATTCTTAAATTATCATATAGCAAGAGTCTCTAATGTTAGTTATTTATGTGACAGTTATTGCCAGTTACAATTAGTCAATCTCAGAGGCCATTCCAATTGGTGATACAATATACTAAATGTTTTTCAAATATTTTCTATTGTCTTTTTCACTATGTAAAAATAGTATGTAAATTGTGACCTACTATCCCTGAATTTCTAACTCAAAAGTTATATTGTATACAGTTAGAAACCTCCCCAAATACTTGATTAAAATAGGAAATTTATTTGGAATGTATAGAAATGCCCTTAAATATATAATTAATCACATTAGGTTATATGAACCTATGAAACAATTATTTAACATACAAAGAACATGTGATCAGCCCATTTCCATTTTTCAAAAGATCCTGTAGCAAGTTCTCAAAATTGAAAATGAGATTGACTTTGACTCCCAATCTTTTCAACAATTTTAGAATAGAAATAACTGTAAAGTATGTTGACACCCAATTTGAATCTTCATACATGTACTTTGGATAATGATGTCATCACATTCCAACAGATATAAAAAATTGTGGTATATATGTGTAATAAGAATTGTAATGCAAAAAAACCAAAGTACATGTATAAAGGCATGAATTGGCGTGAACATACTCTATATACAAAGATATGAAAAATTGTACTCTATATGTGTAAAGGAACTGTAATGCATTTCACTGTCATGTATTTTAAAAAAATAAAATCAATAAAACTAAAAAAAGAAATAGCTGTAAATTCTGTTACTTGGAAAACTGAAGGGAGTAGTAAGAATGATAAGGAAACATCATGTTTTATAAAAACAATTTGTTAATTTTTCACATGCCTTGTAGATTGAAATAAATTTGTTACTTTTATTTAGGAGACAGTGGGCTGGGGATACAGCTTGGTGCTAAATTGCTTGCCTCTTATGTGTGAGACCCTGCTTTTGATTCTCAGCACTGCTAGGAGATGGTGTACACTATAAATTACTAACTGAAAAAAAATCACATAATTAATCATTGGCTAAAGACTCTAAAAATTATATATGGGCTTTCTTTCTTCCTAGAAATGGAACAAATTCAGGAATCCATAACACTTGCATAGATAACAGCAGATGCACCCACAATGCTTGGCATAACAGGTCTTACAGTTGTGGTGTGCTGTAAAATGTCAGGATTATATGAAAAATGTGGGCTTTATATATTCTCTTTAGGGATTCTGATAATTGGCATAATAAAAGTCACCATATGGAAGAGTTACCCTTGATACAGTTTACAAAGATACTTTTAACACTTTAGAAATATCTCAATCTTTAATATAATTAAGCTTTTAATCTTTGTTTTCTGCCAGCTTCAAATTAACTAATATTATACAGTGTCTTTTGTCCTATAATGAAATATTAAGATCCATTCAATTTATGTATTTTGTTAGGCCCATTTTTGGTTGACATATCATATTCTTTTGCATCCAATGGCTTTGTTTGTTTTAATGATAATTTCTGTTATCCTTTTGCATAGATTTTACTATAAAGTTAACATGTAGAATGATAACAATATTTCCTTACTCAAGATAAAGTAATGTACACCAAATACTAGTTTAATTTCCAATTTCAAAGACTATTTACTGCCTTCTAAAATGAGAAATAAGCAACTGCTTTAATAATAGTAACCACTTTAACAATTCTCTTTAGCAGTTCATTGGAATGAATCTATCCTTCCACTACAAATTTCCTTAGTACGGTAAAGAATTTTAAATCTAAAAAACAGAAAATTGGATTACTTAAATAAAAATGTTCCATCATTCCTGTGATTTACGTTTTTATATTTTATCCAAGAACTGTACTAGAAAATTATGTATCAGTACATGAATTCTGTTTAAAATAAACAAAGATAAGCTCTGATAGTTGTATTTAATGCAGGGCTATGCAGCTAGATTTATGGCTATTTATGAAAGCAAAGCACTCATCATAACTCATCTATGTCCTAATGTCCATTTGCCTTTTCTGATCTGTTCTCATCCTCTTCCTTGACCTCTGCCCAGGTTGATCTCAATAGCTTACGTCCTTGCTCCAAAAATTGTGCTATTAAAATAGAAGAAAAACAGAATAGTAAGCAACACTCCAGACCTACTGAAATCAAAATCTGAAGGTTCCAAAATCCCCAGATGATTCTTATTAATATTTAATTTTTTAAAGGACTGAATTCTACCTACAGACTCCCTTATACTTTGGGCAATTCCTGTAGAAAGATGGAGGAAGGGATTAAAGTAAGATACATTTTATTCCATAGAAAACCTCACCATGTCACTGATTGGAGTTGGCTAAGATTCTTAATTGAAGGGTCCAGGTTCTTTCAAGTCAGCCTGCTGATTCTAACACTTCACTCCCTTTATCCCATAGATTGAGAATCATGTCTGTCCATATACTATTACCCTAGGCTACAGCATCATCATTTGTAGTTTCTTTAATGTATTTATTTAGAGATGATCCCTTTGAAAGCACCTTCCTTTAATAAGCACAATATCCCATTGTTTTCAAATGGACTGTGAGTTATTCCATTGGCACATGAATATTATTATATGATTTGGTTTCAGATATAGTTTTCAGGCACCATATTCAACAACACTTTTTATTTGTTTATAACCACCATCATATTTGAAAGGATAGTACATAGAATTCTCAGATGATTATTATTAATCATCCTATCATTGCTTGCTCACTTACAGTGCTCTGGATTAAACCCAGGGTCTCACATAGTAGGCAAGCACTCTACTACAGAACTATATTTCTAGCCATGCTCTGTTGTTCCTTAGGAAATGTTTTGAAGATCTAGACTACACAGATAGGCTCTTTTCTAGCAATTATTTTCCAAAGAAGCACAGATAACTCACAAATATACGAGATTGAAAAGAAAGTTACATTAATTCAGCTGGACTGAATTTGAAGAGTACTTGAATTAAGGGTGAAACTAGGGAAAAAATAAAATGCATATTTCTCAAATATCCATATTAATTTACATGTTACATATGACTTTGGTACAACTTATATGTGACAACAATATTGGTAGTGTTAAACTGAGCCATATATACCTGTTTATGACACACTCTTTAATGATTAAAAATCAAGATTTTTATTACGTAGGTTACCTCAATATTTCACTTATTGGAGTTGGTTAAGATTGACTTTAATAGTGTAATATTACCTTAAACTGTTTTATCCTTAGGGAAATGAGGTACCAAAGAATCTTAAAATCTGAGCTAATCTTTTTTGCAATTTGTTCTCATTTATCTTTACCTTGCAAGTTTTTTTATATTAGAGTATACTGTCTTCTCATAAAGGCTCCAGAAAAGGAAAGTCCCACTTATTAGTAGTATATATAAAAAACACTAGGTAACCTATGCCTACTTGTTATAAAAATCACAAAATAAGCAAATAAAATTAGTTTTATATTTCTCCTCATGTGAAAACAGAGAGAAGGTAGGCGGATTATCCAAGACCATATGTATGTTAGTGTAATATGTTCATTCATTTCACTTGAACAATTTCATACTACCATCTATACCAGCATCTAACTATGAATAATATTATTCCACATATTCAATCAGAACTCTCAAGTGTATATCTTGGAAAACTATAAGCAGATAGGATGTTCAACCTATTCTTGTTTATTCAAAGCTAATATTAAATAATTAGCAACATCTGATTTTAAGTATGTTTTGTTTTAATGTGGCTTAGAAGCCATATTGACTGGACTTGATATCAAATAAAGACATTGGTTATTTGCCTATAGCACCAAGTATAATCTCATGAATTGGAGATTCATACCTTAAGAGTATGAACACATGAATTAAAATGGTGCAGCATAAGCCAACTGCTTTTGGAAATTCAATTCATCATCTAGAATTTTTAGTAAAATCATCTTTGGCTGCATTCCTTTCTAATGAGAAAGTTCAGGAGAGTTGATGAAAATATTTTCTACTTTATTGTATGCTTATTCAATAAAAAAATTTCTCTCTAGGCTCTGGATAAAATTAATCAAGGAATTTCTATCACTTTATCTGGTTTGGTACCACGAAGAAATGCCATTTAAAGAACATTTTAAAGAAATAGAAAGCATCAACATGAAGAAACAATAATCCACAATTTAGAATATAAATGATGTAATTGTGAAGAGAAAAATATTACATGCAATGCACCCCAAACCTAACACCATGCTCTTCTGCCATATATGAAGGTTCTGCTCTTCCTAAAATTGTAAAGATTAATTGTGTGATTTCACTCTGTGCACAGCAGGGCAGCCATATGCTCTAGAAAACTACATTCAAGAAAAGCAGCTTGTTGCAAAAGTGGGTGAAAATGCCCTGAAATAATTCTGAACAAGATAAAAATGTTTCTCTAACACAGGGCCATTTTCTTCTATTCCAAAAGGCAGAGGAGTCCGATTTGGCACTAGCTTTGAGCACAAATAGGAAGTCTAGCCCCTTCAAAATATTTGAAAAAGGAAAAAGATTTAAAAGTTATATACATCAGATTTACTGTGATCATTTCATTCACAGGTAAAATAAGCATTGTAATTATTTGAGGAAATCAACACACATAAAACCATATTCACGTCTGATCTTTAAAGTTAACCTGTCCCTTTTGAACCATTCAATACATATTGTTATAATATTTCCTTATTTTCATATTCTATTAAAATAATAAATATATTCTAATGTAGAGAATAAGCTAACATTCTGAAAAAGCTGGTAGGTTAGGTAATGTGGATAAGAATTAGAAAAAAGTTATGAAATAAGGCCATTACTTTGAGACAAAGGGTTAGTGTAAAAAAATGTAGGTTTCCTTAAAAACCTGTTCAAAGATCACTATAATATTGGTTCACCAGAAATTCTTAAAATCTCTCCACTCTCCAGAGGGCTAATTCAAAAGCATGGTTTTGAAGGGTAGCATTGGATAAAAATGTTAAAATGGTTACTTGCAGATTCATCATTTAGATAGAAAATAAATTTTAATTGCTTAATATTGTCATACATATCCTCAGGCATTCAAAGTATTTTTATCTAATATCTTTTAAAACTACATAACCTGTTAACAAGTAAATTCTAACATTTTGCTTTTTCTCTTCTTTCTCCCAAAAATCAAATTACTCAACAAAATGTAAAAGCATCAGAAACAGAAAAATATATTTACTGTTATGAATGAAACTTTTTAGATAATTTTACCAATGTGATGAAATAGAGTAATGCAATAGAAAAATGAGAATGATATCCAATAAATAATTATGTATTTAAATAATAAATTGGCACAATCCTGAATATAAATTTTTGAATTGTTACGGATATCAACATTGAACACAATTTTCACAAAATAATGTCAGGAAAGAAAAGTCAACAGAACAATGAAAAAAAACCCTGAATGATAGAATATTGAAAAATCATGAAATACATAGCCAATATTTATATGTAATTCACCTCCAAATATTGAGCATTCCCTATTTTATCGATATTCAAGTTTTTATATTCCAAATAAATAATTAATTAAATAAATAAAAATGTTCTTATAAGAATCATGTAAATAGGTATTTTTAAATGTAACAAATTTTCCCATCTGTTATTATTTAAACCTTAAAGATGCTATGAAAATATACTCATCAGTCTCATAAAGAAGGACTTGGGGATTCAAACAGGTAAAATCAAGTTCACCATTAATATAAAATAAAAATATAATGCTTAATTATTAATTTGAGAAATTTAACTGATAATAAATCTTGTGTCTTTATTATCACTATTTTCTACGTTTATTGTCGTTTACACTTTCAGATATTTAAAAAAATGGTAAGTAAAGGAAACCTAAAACTTGTTTTTCTTTTCTTTTATAACTTGATAACAAATTTTAAAATAATATCCATCTGAAAGTGTAGAATTTAGGGTAATACTTGAAATCATGGACTAAAATTTGACTTAGTATTTATTTCATCATTCAGGCATGCATGCATTCGTTCTTCCAGTAAAATCAAAATGAATGTCAATAACTCAGTCATTCTTAAGGTTTGAAGAAGTATTATCAAGTTTAATCCAAAAATGCATCTGGCCTAAAATATCCTGTAGATTCATGATTTTCTTCCTTTAGAGTCACTCTTAAGGAATTTAAGTTTAACTCTTTCTACATTACCAACATAGTTTACACATTTTTATTCTAGTGGAGAAAAAATTTCTTTGGGAGTAGACTGAGTTTCATATGTGACACTGTAAATTATAACCACCCTTAACTAAGTTCTTGCAACTCTGTGTATCAGCATAACTTCAAGACTTAGAAGTAGTGTAGGCTCTTGGGTTCCACTTCAATATCATAAAATCACAATCTGAATTTCAAAAAAAAAAATACTAGGTGATTTGTGTCCACAGTGATGCTTGAAAAGCTTCAAAGATACAGACACCATGTCACTATCAACTATAAATTTCACATCTGGATATTTAACTAGTTTGCTTTCCTATTTCTATTTACTTCAAATTCCTTCTTCAAATTCTTATAAATGTTAGTACATTTGATAATATAATTTCTCTTTCAAAGTCTACCAATGCTTAGATTAAAATAAAGTTCTTGACCAAGGCCTCAGAGTCAAAGTGTTTATTGGTTCCTCCATATATTTTCCATCTAATCTACATCTTTCTCTGCCTTGTGCAGTGAATTCCAGGAATATGAGGCTTTCATTTTCTCAAATATAACTCAAGATCTTTCTAACTAACTTATTAACTCTCTCTGCTTGGTATACTCTCTCCTGACTGTCTCCAGAACATAGCAGAGCATATCTCCAAGAGCATGCATATCTCCTCCCTATTATTCAGACTTCAGTTTAAAATTTAACTCCTCAGAGGTCTTTCCTGATCATCCAAACCTAGATGACTACCCACATTCACACAACCTGTTTTGGTTTTCCATCCTGAACCATAAGATAATTATTTGTATAATTGTCTTTTTCTCCCCCTCTTAAAAGTTCAGTGAAGGAGATTCTGCATAGCTTTCTTCAATACCATATAATCAACAACTGGTAGAGAGGTGAGGGGCATGCAGAGAGAGAGGGAAGAAGAAGAAGAAGACAACTATGACGAAGAGGAAGAGAAAGAAGAAAAGGAGGAGGAGGAACAAAAGAAGAAGGAAAAGGGAGGCGTGGGGAGGGGAGAGGAGTGACAGAAGAAAAATTAGAGACATAAAAAATAAAAGAGAAAAAGAGCAAGAAATAAATTGAATGAATACATAAATTGTAGAAATTTAGGCAGTACAGAAAGTAAGAATAATATTTTCAGCTGTTCTTAGAAATAATACTGTCTAAAAGGCCAGTTAGGATTAGAATCCAAATAGAAAACTTTTGCAATTTCAGGTATAGAGTTGCACTGGGCCAGGGAAAAATGTAAATGTGGCTAAGTTCCCATTTACAAGGGTAAGCACACTCAATCTCTGAAAATTCCTCATAGTAGTATTGATTACTTCTAGGCTTGTTTTTATGTCAGTTATAAAATTAAATAATCAACCATAAAAATTAATACATGTCAACCAAGAGAAAATATGGGGTGGTAATTATTATCTTAATTAACATACAATATCACCAGATATAATCAGGACTTTTAGGATTAGATGGGGCAGTACAAGCACATTATTAAAATACTCATTGATATTTACAAATGCTTTCTGAATACCCAATTTATCCATCTATCAACTTATGTTTGAATGTCTTATTAATAATTTAGTAATTCACTACTTCCTTAAACACACATCTATATTTTAACAAAACCCAATGGTAGAAGAGTATTCTTTATTACATACTGCTTTTTATTATTCTGTGGGTCTATGCACTAAGTTCTACAATCTATGCCAGAGGACAGGTTTGATCTTCTTTACGTATAGCATTGTATCACATGTTTTATTAAAGCTAGCTCATCCTCATCTCAATACTATGCTCAGTCTTTGTTGATTCTCCTATAATTAACCAATAACTAATCTCTATAATCTATTTCTACAAATTTTCAGTCTTTGTTGATTCTCCTATAATTGACCAATAACTAATCTCTATAATCCTATTTCTACAAATTTTCCTTGAGAATTTGAGAATGGAGACAGTATCTAATGTTCTTTGGAATTCACATGCTAAGCAAGAGACAAAACACTCAATAAGACCCTAATAATGAGTATTTTATGAACATCAACCAGTATCCACCAAGACATATTTAAATAACTACCCACAAATTAAATTTTTCAATGTGGTAATGCTTATGTAGCTTAAAACAAAAGAGAACTGAAAAAACATGTTTTGTATGTACAATTTCATACTCATACAAAAGTATTAATAGAATTTTTGAAAACAATATTAGTTACTTGCAAATACTTGAATATATTTTAAATATATTTTACATGTGATCATATAATCTAGTGATTGGCACATGTAAGGCACTAAAGAAGTATTACTTCCACACAGTAAGGTTTTTGTTATATTAACAGTATCTAGTATTTCAAACAAAGTTATTTCTAATCATAGAATCTGGACTTCTCCATAAAGTATTTAATAGTCTGCTATTTTCTCCTTTTTTAGAGCCTTATTAATGTTGAAATAAGCTTACTTGAAAAAATAAAACATGATAAAAATGAAAAGTTCCTTTATTTGGAATAAAATTGCTGACATTAATTGAATTTTTTAAATGCTGAGATAACCATTCTTAAAGTTGAAAATAATGATGTACTTCTTATTTAAAAATTGATTACTAAGTTGCATTTACTTTTATTTTTATGGTACCAGGGATTGAACACAAGGGCACTTAACATTTAGTCACATCCCCAGGTCTTTTTATTTTTTATTTTGAAACAGGATATCATTAGGATGCATACACTCTCGCTAAATTGGTAAGGCTAGCTTCGAACATTTGATCCTCCTGCCTCAGACTTCCAAGCCACTGGGATTACAGGCATGTGCCACCATGCTTGGCTTATATTTCCTTTTAAAGTCTAGCTTGGAAAGAAAAATCTACATCAAATTCATATCAGTTATACATATTTTTTTCATGTTACTTTACTAACCAGACTGAAACTTTACTGATATGAATAGTAGCAATAAACATACACTAGAAGAATTGACTACACTATCAAAACAATGGTAATATGTAGAAAACTTCAAAACACATTTGACTCTACAAGGTGTTCTAGTAATCTAATTACATTTCTATCAGGAAATAAAATAAAAATAAATTAATAATTATTATCTATGTGGATGGGAACTTTTTCAGACAACTATATCTATATTTTGTAATTTAGAAAACAAATACCAGGACTACACATTAATATCTGACAGAAAAAAAGTATAAATATCAGTAGTAGAATGCTACTACAATCTCGATCAAAATAAATCTTAAATTTCTGTGAAATAAAACATTTTTAATTGTTTTTTAAATTGCTATACTAATAACTTCTTGAGGAAGAACAACAAATTAAGTTTATGATCCATGTTACTTTAAATTTAACAACACTTAATACAAAGTTTTGAATATATTAAACCCTAAGTAAATCTTGAATTAGTGAAAGAATGAATGAATACTAGTCTGGAAATTGAAGACTAGATTTTTATTTAATATCTGCCATATCACAATTTCCTACATCAAATAGCAATAATATACTAAGTGATCTGAAAGATCTGATTTAATTTTTGTTGGGGCGGTGTTTACCAGGGATTGAACTCAGAAGCACTGGACCACTGAGACACATCCCCATTCCTATTTTGTATTTTATTTAGAGACAGTGTCTCACTGAATTGCTTAAAAAAGTGAGGCTCCTTTGAACTCATGATCTCCCTGGCTCAGTCTCCTGGGATTACAGGCTTGCACCTTTGCACCTGGTTCTAATTTAATTTTAAAGAAGATAAGTCTAGAAATACAAGATACTTTCTTACTATATATTAGCTCTATTATTACATAAGTTTTTTTTTCTATTTTTGGTCAACTTTGAGGTGAAATAATTAGGGTTATAATACTGAAATATAGGCTTAAGGAATAATTGGAAAACATTTTAAATATAAACATTAAGAAATAATTTCAAAAGAGATCTTATACTTAAAGCAATAAAAAATCCTAATTAACTTGAAAATATGGCTAACTATATATTACCTAATTATTAACATCTGGATATTTTGTAAATCAAAAATATTGATTATTTTTAGGTTTGCTTATGTTAATGAAATTCCTCCTCTAAACATAATTGAATATTTCATTTATTTATTTTGGTAATAGACTCATATTTCTAGTCAACAAGAATATGCAGCATATTCTGTGAACCTTGGTAATATAAACAAAATGTACTAGTTTCAAACTTTCATTTATCCTTTAAGGATTAATTCAAATATCCTTTGTCCAGTCTTCCTTAACATTCAGAAGTCATCAGTCCCTCCACTGCTCTTCATTAACATTTAAAAAAATACTGCTAGTGAAGTGTTTCTTACAATAATTTTAATTATTTTTTAATTACGTGCACAATTCTCAGGCATAGATGCATTGTTCATTTTTATATTCCTATTATCCAGCACAGTGTCATGTATGTAGAAAAAGTTAAAACAAATTTGGTGAATAATAATAAACATAATAATAATTAGCATGTGTTAAAACTTATGTCAGCAGTGGTGCTAAATCTTTTCCAAATAACACTATGAGACAGCTATTCTCAGTTACTAATGTGGCTTGGGAACTGAACTCATTGCTCAAGACCATAAAAACAAGAAGGGGCAAAGTGGCAAAGTGCAGACTCAGCCTAGTTCTCTGACCACAGAACTCAACATTGATGGATGTCAATTTCGTTTTATGTTTACATTGAGAGAAAACACCCAAAATATGTTGGTACTTCCTCCCACTATCATATTAAATCCTCACAGTAACCCTGGTATAATAAAATAATACACCATTAACTATTTTACAGATATGGATATTGAACTGAACATTGGAACTGAAAAGGCTCTAATACATAGTATTAGTGGATTAAAGTCTAGCCAATAAAAGCTGAATTTTCATTTTGATGACAGCAGACATTGATATAGTATAGTGTGGTGTGGTACTAATCCATACTTTCAAGAGAATCTAAACAAACATTATTTATTAATCTTTTTTTCTATTTTACTTCTTTTGACTTCAATGGCCAAAGAATCTTTTCAAATGAAAAAGAAAAAGAAAACTTGAAATAGTTTTATATTACTGAGAAATAGAAAGAGAAACTTTTATCTTAAAATAATTTAAATAGAATTAATGATTTCTTCACTGTAGTACAATAAGGACATTAATTGGAATAATGTCCAATAGAGGATTGTAGAGATCATTTACTAATATCCTAAGTTTCTTTTTCAGATTATTCACTAATTTTATAGCTGTTACTTATATGAAATAGAGTGAGCTGACTTAACTTCATAAATGAACCCATATATTTGAGTCCCCATGCATACAAAGTTCCAAGTACCAAATACTTATGCAATTTTTGTTTCTATATTTTCTTTGTATTCATATTAATATTGATGTCTATTAAAAATATTTAAATTGCCATGGGTTATTGAAAACAGACAAATTTGGAACTAGTAATGATCAAAAACACTATAAAATGAAAGTTTAATTACAGTGTGAATAAAAAAATGCAAATAATCAATTCTCAGAGTGCAATAAGCATGGACTTGCAGACATCAAAGGAACCTAAGGCATACCAATCATTGTCATATTCCTGCTTTAGATGGTAATTAACTTCAGGTAAATAACATCTATTATAATACATCAATACTTTCTATATTAAATTTATTGATATTATAGTTTACTTGTGCTTGATTATAAATTTATCTTGATTTTATAGATGTACAAAGGCTATAAGAAAGACATACTACTTCATATTGTGAATCTTGAAGTGGTAATATAAGAAGAGTAATATATTGCTATAGGTTCATGAAAATATTGTGACCTTTGAAAATATATTTTAAAAAACACTGGTAAACTGAGACAAAGTGAAGTACACAGTTACCTTAAAAACTAAAGTATATAATATTTCATTATATTTAATAATATAATATCAAGTCTTTAGTAATTTAAGTGAATATTCCAGATAATTACTTTGTGAATATTTATTCATTAGTTTAACATGGATTTTCTATATGCATCTATGGGTCAACACCTGAGAATGCAGCATAAATAACTACATGGCCCTGCACTTCTTTCCTGGGAGGGCTTAAAATTAACAGGAAAATCCATAGGCCTATTAATTACAAGGGTAGAGAGAAAGTGAAGGTCGTAATGGCAGATTTTAAGTGAAAGATCTAATCTTCCTAGAGGTAATAAACTAATTCTGGAAAGGGAATTAGAATGATCTGGTTGAAAGACAGAATGAATAGCTTATGAGAATGGTTCAATGTAGAAAAGAACATGGTGTATTTGACAACTTAAAGAAATTCTGATTAGCTAAAAATACAGTGATTGTGGGAGTTGTATGAGGTGAATTTGAAGTAAGGGCAAAAAGCCAAATCATGCAGATTGTCAAATCACCGAAAATATTAGCTTTATTCCTAAGGTTATTGAGAAATTGCAGGAACCTTTAAAAGTGGGATTAAATGATCGATTTTAATGTTTTAAAGGTCATTTTGACTACGTTGTAGAGAATGCAATAGAGGAATAAGAAGTATTTTTCTAAATATATAGAAAAAATTGTGATTCTTTTTGAATCATGTCTACTGACTCTTACTTTAAAAATGACTTAACTAACTCCCTATATATACCTGATTATTCCTTCAGTATACTCTGATTGATCATAAATTTAACAAAATTTCCTTGTACCACCAGGATGATTTTTCTCTTTTTTCAATTATCTTTCAATCCTTGAAGGAAGAGATAATGTAGTGTTTATATTTATTTCTCCTAGAAGAAAAAGTGGTGCTCATTAAATACTTCAGGCACATTGTTTAATTTTCTTTTTTGAAGAATGGCGTTTTGATGAGGGTCAGTTCCAATTTAGATATTTAGACTTGCTAGGGATCAAGTCTTAAGATTGTTTTATATATGAAATTTTAGCTATATTTTGAAGTCTTTAAAATATTAAAAAACACATGTAGAATCACAGGTTTCCTTTATCCTTAATATTAACAATTTTTACACCATAATGTTAATAGATTTCCTCTAAAGCCTAATTGATAAATGGCAGAAATTATTGAAATAGTAATAGACTTTTGAAGAAAGAAACAGAAGGACCATTTTTATTTAAAGTAGTTGTTTGATAACAGTATAATTTAATTCACTGTGAATGATAAATAGAACATGTAAAGTGTTCTCCATATTATATCTTTCATATAATTTAAATATAAATGTATGAAAAATTTTTATCCAAAGTAGATGGCACCAATGAATGAATATTACATTCAGAAACACCATTTTAGAAAAAATGTGGGGAAAGGTGAAACAGGTATGGGTCCTCAAACTGCACTGAAAAATTATGTTGGTGATTAAGAAAACATGAACACTGGTTTAGAATCAATCTAAGAAGCACTCTTGATAATTAAATTAAACTTACATGAATATACTTTAAAATTACATGTGAATCATTTAAAATCACTATATATAACCTGTATTACTATCTTGTCTTCTTTCAATTAATAGAAATCAATTGACTTTTCCCAAGTACTATAAAATATTAATTTTTAATTATGGAGTTGTTCAAAAAACATAATTACACTAATCACATTATAGTTGATATTTACAATTGACTTATTTAATAAATTATCCTATGTCTATTTGGTGGAAGATAAAATGATTTGGGGGTAGTTTGTCAATGTTAGCTAGCTCTTAAAGTTTTCCAAAGAAAAAAATAATTTTTGCTTTCTAATCAATATATTAATATAATTGTACCTATTTTTATTTCCTAGTAATAATAAACTGTCTACTTGATTAAGAAAATTACTAATTTTATTATAATTCTTATATTCTTCTGAGTAGCAATATTGATGGTACTGAATAGAAAAAAAATGAATAGAGAAGCAAGATGATGTCAGTTTAATCCTTCAAAGTAAATAGAGAAGCAAGATGATGTCACATTATCAAATGATAAAAATTCATTTTGGGATATGTCTACTAAAGAGAATCAAAGTAACACAGTACAGATTCTAATGGAAATGAACTTCTAAGATATTTTTATATGATTTTCAATTAATTTATATCAAAATGTCTTGATTTTCCTCTTTTAATTGCTCTTAGCATTGAATGATTTTTCATATTCATATCATTGTCTTCATAAGCAATGCCTAATCTTTACACTACATAAACTATAGCGAGTTTAAAGAATATATGATGATGAATTGGAAATGGAATAGATATTTTATACTTCATATACATGCAATAAATTAATGCTTCCAATAATGCATGTATTGATATAAATGAAAAATTTTATTTTTGACACTACATTTTTTCCTAAAGGAATCTGTGCAACTTGCCATTAAGAAACAGAAAAAAAAAATGTTTGCTTGACTTCCTAATTTTGTAAAAGGTAGACTTATATTAATTGAGTATAAAATTATCATGTATGATTTAGTTCTACAATTCTTTTTCTCCAAAAAAACAAATTAAGAAGTTAAAGTATGTTTTAATTTTGGAGTTACTTTAACATTAATCACTGTTTCCTTTCCAACATGTGATACCTGCTTTCAATACATTCATATGGGTAACACAATAGATAATTTAGAAAAAAAAAAGAATAAAATATATAAAACAATAACCAGACAGGTTTACACTTTCCAATCAAATTATCTGTTTTTCTAAAGTATATTTAGCATGTATGACATAAAATCCCATGCAAACATGGAAATTACTACATGTGATAAATGATTATGTAAATATGTGCACTCATTAACAGAAAGTGGTTACTTCATTTTTCTGTTACCTCAACATCATAAATGATATGTAACAACTAATAGGTATTTACTATTAGTTTACTATCACTTTAATGCAGTCTTTTCTATTTATTCTCATCCCCTTCAATGTTTACTTTGTACTTTTTTTTTAATTCCTGTGCTTCCAAATTATTCCTGTTTTGTCTCTTACTATCTATATTATTCAGCTACTTTGAACTCTCACTTTCTATATCATGGTTCTCTTTTAGCTCATTCTCTAATTAGAATCATTACCAAAAGATATCTTTGTCTGTAACTAAATGGGCACAAGTAAAATAACATCCAATACCTCTATGAGTAACAACTGCAAGCTCTTTAGTTCTTTCTATCTGTTCAGCATTTCTTGGTCTTCTCCTTGTACTTTGTGTATCTGCTTGATGAGAAGCGAGCCCATCCTTGGACGTGTTGGGGTCCAGACCTGAATTTCTGAGATTCGTAACTTGCATTCGCTGTTCCTCGGAAAGTCTATGGATGGTGACAGCTGTAACACTGGATACAGTAACATCTGCAGGTGTGCTAGCAACAGCAATAGCACCAGTGGTAGTCCTGTTATGCTCCTCTAACTCACCAGTGGAGGTAGTGTGGGTCAATGTAGAAGAACCTGTGGGACACAGTAGCACTAGATGCTAACTCTTTCTTTTAAATTTTGTTGTTTTAATTTTCTGATAAGTTTAATAAATTATATTCTTTTCTATTACCTTAAGAATAATCAACACGAAGAGGCAAAACACATACACGCCACTAAAATGTGAAGCACACCAGATCTGTAGGTTTCTTTATATTAATCAACCTATAGATAAATATCACATACAGAATGCAATACATTTTTACTGGAAAGCATAAGGGGGATGAAAGAGTAAACCGTTTATGTGATCCTGAATTAATCTTTTTCTTCTTATTTTTTAAACCGCACAGAATTTTAGAAACAATGCCTGGCAAGTGACAGGTTTTGACAGAATGGTAACTATGTAACCATACTTTACTCAAAAGTATGTTCTGAATATTCTGTAACATATCTCTTCATAACTTCTGGGAAACATATCAGAATTTTCTTTTTTAAGACAAGCAAGTGAAAAAAAAATTAAATCAAAACAAAAATAAAAACCAAATGATGAAAAAATGAGACTGAAATTACAATATGTAAATATCAAATCTTAACTTCATTTGCCAGAAAGCTTCCAACATAGTAAAATGTTCAGTGTCATTAGCTATATAAACTTTAAAATTTATGTCATGAGCTATATAAACTTTAAAATTTAATGCATTTTTAAAAGATTAGTTAATATTTTTACTATTTCAATATAAAATTTTAAATTAGCCAATTTTGAACTAATTAAAATTAAACAAATAATTTACTTTAAAAATGTTTGAAATTATTAGTGAATATGGAACTTGTATTCACACAATATTAGTCTTAAATAATGATTGGTATGTCTAAACATCTCATTAGCATTTTCACCATGTGTATATAAGTATCTATATATATCTATGGATATATATATATATCTCCATATACATATTACCCTATGATATAATTATATAAATAATATTACCACATTCTCATCCTTACTAAAGTTTTAGTAAAATTTAAAAACATTTATTGATAATGCCAAATTAGGATCTTCTTTTTCTTTACACGTAAATTTTTAAAAGGTAGTACATGATTCTTATGTAATAAAGAAGTAATCTTATAATAGAAACATGAAACTGAATGAGAATATATTTTAAAAAGCTCTTGACATCTAAAATGCTTAGCAAGATAAAGTATTGTATTTTGGAGCTGCAACTACTAATTAGGAATCATAGTCAGGTGCTGGTTAGAAAACTCCTGAATAATTTTAAAACCAATGAGTGGTATGTGTTTTTACATACTGTTTTCAACATTTCAAAATTCTGTTCACAATATTTAATTAGATAGACAAACATGCACAGAAATACTTTGACCATTCTAAAAGAGGAAAAAAGCAACATCGCTTAATATGACTTGAGAATGCTCTGCCTTGTCTCTTTTTTCTTTTGTGCTAAAGGCAGATGACTAGTAGACTAGTAATTCTGCTTTTTGCCTTAAACTCAAAAAGGAAGAAAGGAAGTTAAATATGAGGCTCCTCACTGAGAGGCAAGCAAAAAAATAAAAGCATATCTCTGCTACAAATTCTTTCAGCCTGAATTGTCACATTCTATCGATTTTGATATAAAAATTCAGAAGAATTAAATGATGGTTACACTTTGAGGGAACCAGAGGTAAATGAGGTATGACAATTATTCGATTTTTTAAAAATGTTAATATAATTTAAACATCAATCAGGAAAATCCACTATTAAATATTTATCCAAGTTATTCTGCAAAGATTAGAATCTACTAAATTCATGATGGTTATGCAAATTGGCCTTTGGTGTTTACTAAGATAATATTTAGTAAGGGTTTACTTTAATCACATGGTTAAGAAATAACTACTTACTGTACTTACATGCAGAAACTGATCTCATGTAAACTTTTAATTTGGGATGTCTATATGCTCATTACTATGAAAACTGGTCCATATTGTGTTTCTAGAAATTTATTTGAGCATTCCATTTTTGAAAAAAATGTGAAAGCCAAATGAAAACCTAATATTTTAGTATTTTTATTACTTCATAATTTCCAGGATTTCAGATTTAAAAAGGAAATCACTGAACTATAAACATGTGCTTCTACTTAAAAACTAAACGTATGAGAAATAATAAAATTTGTACTTTGTCTCAAACATAAATATTCATACCTTTAACAAAGAGGTAAACTGAATTACTATATTCCATCGTGAGTCACTATGACTAATCTCAAAAAATTTCTTGGATTTTAGTCAATAATTCTGTGGTAATTTTTGAGAACAGACTTAGGTTGCTTCTCTAATTTGTCACCCAAACCTACAAACAAATTACAAATACCTATATTTATCCCATGGGATAAACAAAGTTCCAGATCAATATGAGAATAATAACTGATGTTTATTAGAGCTTAGATTGGAACCTTGCTAGCAACCCCGATGTTAAAAATCTTCAGGTTTATGTTCATATATGAATACATGACCAGTGTAACTCCATATAATATACAAGCACAAGAATAGGATCCTAATTAGAATGTTATACTCCATGTATGTATAATATGTCACATTATGTATACCTAAAAAGAACAAATAAAAAAACTTTAACTTTAGAAGTGTGACTTCTACCAACAGTGGTATTGGTTCTGTACTATTCTCCTATACCGAATACAGGACAAGATTTAATGCTAAAATAGAGAATGGAAAACCCATTTCTTTAATAACCATAATCAAACCAAATATGTTCTTCAACCAAGTATTTTACTACCCACTTTTCATAATTTAATATACATCATAATCTTTTATTTGCATACTAGCATGCAAGTTCCTTGAAGCCTAGAGGTTTTTTGTTTGTTTGTTTGTTTGTTTGTTTGTTTTGTATTTGCTATTCAATGTTGAATTCCTATCATCTACAACACTGTCTGGCCCATAACAGATGTTCAAGAAACACTCATCAAAAGAAAGACTACACGAAAGAATGAATTCAACAATAAAACTAAACTCATATTAGCAATAACAAAAATGATAAACAAATGAAACATGATTACATTCTTTCCACAGCAAAATCACATTTCACATTGACATAAATAAAAAAGCAATTATAAAAACGGGAGAGGAAACTGATATATTTTTTTTTAACTTTCACAAATAGCAGTTTGATAAAGTGTGGAATGTGAAGATTTAGTTGCATAAGTAAGAGTCACTTCAAGATATTTTTACTGTTTTCAAACATGAAATTTTGTCAGTGTGAAATGAGTTTACTAGGATGTTCAAATTTTTGTAAGGTGAAAAGTAGATATGACTTAATGACAGCAGAAAATAGAAGTGCATCTAAATTTAGATAGATATGTTTGGTGCATGTCGTGGAAGTAAAAATAAATAATATTGACTTCCTTTATAAAGCAATAAAATCACCCATCACCATACAATTTTATGACATGTGTATATAATTTTTATTTGTAATGTAAACCAATTTAGAGTAATGATATTGGTGTCACTTTAAATTGTCAGTGTATGAAACACAGATTTTCAAATCATCAAAATCCATGATTTAACAATACAGATAGACTCAAGACTTTTGCATACATACTGTTTTATGAAGTAATTGTCAATGTTGGGGAAAGTCTTAGAATTATGTATAGAGACAATCCAGCATTAACTTTATATATAACTTATCCAAATGAAGTATGCTTCACAATTATGTAAACATTGTCTTTGATTGACACAGTTAAATGCATAAAAGACATATAAATCAAATTAATGAAAGAAAATGTACATTCAGAAAATTCACTCTTTATTTGAAATTGAATCATGTATACACGATGTAATTTATCACAATTATATTACTCTGTCATTAAATTACTTGAGATATATTTTGAGTAAGATGCTTACAATATAAAATCAGACCTGAAGTAAAAATTTTAAATATTATTTTACAAAACATTTCCCCAAATAACAAAAATAAAATAAAATGATTTACATATATATACATGCTTCTATAAATCAAAATTACATGTCACATTTGGGATTATGACAATGGAAAATGACATGGTATACATGTAAATTAGCAAATTTATTCAAAAATATTGCAGACAATATTAAATTAGGATTTGATTATATATTTTAATGAAAATTTAGTTTTTAAGGCTTTTTTTATTTTAGCAATTATCTGCATGTGACTAAGAATAAGTCTGAATGTATCATCTAGAAAATGTACAAAATTAAACCTCATATCAGGATTCAATTTGAAATTCCTTTTTTCAATGTTTAAACCTGTAGATTGTTTTCAAATTTTATTCTGTGCTTCTCTGTACTTATTATCTAACTCATCACAGAGGAGCAGAAGAAAAGATGAGATAGTTTAAAACTTACAACTACATAAAAACACATGAAAAATAATTTTATATTCAGAGAAGTTGACTTTATATGTTTATATTTGGCACATTTTGTATCTAAATTGACTATATTACATTTCTTTTAATTTTGTGCTTTATTTGAAGCATTTGCATGGAAGTTTAACAAAATAATAATATGTAATGACAAAATTCATCAAATATTTAAAATGAAAATAAGCAAAACAAGAGAAGGTTATATATGCAAAACAAAATAACAACAGAATAAAATCCAAATACTGCTAATGCAACAATTCTATTCCAGTCATTATTTAGATATTCTATAAAATTTAGTATATGTAATTTTATTTGTGGTTTGTTTTCTGTCTTTCCTTAACAATACTTAAATCAAACTCATAGAGAAATGTGCCAATATATGAGTACATCTGCAAACTAATATTATGTGTGTAAAGTAAAACAATGCCATGATTCATTACATGTTAAGTATTCATTTTCATTAAGCATGTGGTAGTTGAGAAAATAGCTAAAGTATTTTACATTTTGACATTATTAATTCCAGTATCCTAAAATCAGTATAGTTTGGTATCTAATAATTTAAATTGGTATTTATGTGACTACTTACAATTAACTAAATTAAAATACTGCATTTATATTAAAACTACATTCAATTGAGGTATTTTATCTTATTAAATAAATGTAGCATAAGCTGGCATTTAAACCATGACATGACAATGCAAGAATGGTATAACCTGTGCCCAGGTTTCTGAGATGTTGAAATGTGAAAACAAATTCATGTTAGTGATGAAAAAAAGATCAGTGAAACAAGTAACAGATTTTCTAAGATAATGAATTAAACAAATACTAATTTGAAAATGAAACTGAGAATTTAAATATACATTTTCTGAATTTGTTGTCATGTTAATATTAAAATTGATATTTGTTTATGTCTCTCTCTCTCTCTCTATTATATATATATATATATATATATATATATATCCATCTAAAATTATAAGCACTGAATGGGAAACCAGCATTGAGTTTTATAAGTGGATTTGTTTTTATTTAAAAATTACAAGTGGTATTACTGATAAAAATATGAAAAACTATAAATGAATAAATAAAATATTTGCAGTTCACACTGAAATTGATGATAGTAAGATTTTTCAGTAAATTACTAAGAGCACACTTATAATGAGTAAACAAATTATTATAAAACAAAGCTTAAGCATGTTATTTTCTGTTCCAAGTTGTTTTATATGCAATATAAGAACTTCAAAATTCTCAGCTGTTTGAAATTTTGATAAACTCGCATAGCAAGAAAACAATGATAACTTCTTGTAAATGATATATGGAAATATAAAAACTATTACAAAGCCTTAAAATATATTGTGTTGGCAAATCATGACAAAACTGTACACATGTATAAATGTATGAATGATATACTAAATATCATCACAGTTTTGTCATAAAAATGAAAAAGATTAGACATTTCATTTCATAGCACTAAAAACAGAATGAGAGCATGCTAGGGAAAAATCTATTCTAAATAGAGTGTTGTGAGAAGCTCCAAGGTAATCCCCCCCCAGCTCCCCATCTAAAGTTACCATGAAATTTACATATGCAAGTGTGTTAATTGCTATTAATAAAGGTAGAAAAATTTAGTTAAAATACTTGGTCCTCTCATGATCCTTTCTTACTCCATCCAGTTGATTAAAATGAAGCCTAACAATTAGTTTCATCATTTTTTTTTTGTAGTTGTAGATGGATAAAATGCCTCTATTTTATTTATTTTTATGTGGTGCTTAAGGATGGAACCTAGTGCCTCACACATGCCAGGGAAGTGCTCTACCACTGAGCTACAGCCCCATCCCAAATTTCAGCATCTTAACACAACTTTTCCTACATTTCAGAAGTCTCCCATGTTTGCAATGGTGGATACCAGGTGCCATTTTTTTAAATTTTAATGTGCACACTCACAAACACATACACCACTTGCAGAAATCCACCAAATGTAAACAAGTCTTTTTTATGTAACTAAGTATGATTAGCTTCCATAAAATCATAATATTGACAATAAAATTTAAAGATCTAGATTTTTAAAAAGTTTCATTGGCATCCTTTTTATATTTTACAAGAAGAGAAAGCAACATAACAACCTACCATGTCTTTCTGCAACCATCAATCAGAATCCTGTATTTTTAAACTTCTTTGTTGCAACAGCTTTTATCCCTTAGAGTTGAAGCATATGCCATTGTAGTTTCCCCATATTAAAACAAAATTATATTTATTATTCACTTATTTCCTTCTATACAAAATCTTGTGAAATATTTGTTAGTTTTAATGGAATATTTAAGGGCATTATTAAGAAAAAGGCATACTCTACATATTTTATTCCAAGATGTTATATCAGGAACATCTTCACTTGCATATCCTTGCTGTCAGTAATAATGAATATCTAGTCATACTATTTTGAAAGCACAGCCAATGTCCTTTATATGTTTATCTTCCACTTTATCTTGAGTATTAACAAACATGTGAAGGAAGAATAAATGAGTACAAGTTATTAAATGTACTTTGGTTTTCCTTCTCCCCAAACGAAATATTTTATAGATAAGCAATAACTATTGAGTGCTAAATATAAACATAAGTAAGAAATTGACCTGGAATATATTCAAACACTATATGAACATATAATTCCAATATAATTAAATTTTATATTGCACACACTAGAACTGAGGTATGAAAAAGAATGGTAAGAAGTATCCAAGAACATGTAAATTATTCTTTTCTTGGTGTTTTCTCTAATGATGGTAGCATTTCCCTTTCTTTCACTCCCCAGAATACTTTTCAAAAAAATATTCATTTATAATAATGTATTTTTTTGTTGAAGGAGAAGAGAAAGAAAAAAGGTAAAGGTGATGGTAGGATTATCTTTTGTACCATTAATGATCAAAAGAAGTGTTTTTTTTTCTTCAACCTCAGCCCATCAGGTCTCTAGGTCCTCCTTACCTTGATTATCTTTACCTATTCCTATTCATCTTTTGTTTGCTTCCATATTGGATTTCTGTGTTGGGGAAGGAGTTTCATAATTTTGCATAAACTGTAAATGTTTATTTTCTAAATGCCTAAAATATGTGTGACTGGTTCTATATCCGTGATATGATGTAAAGGCAAACAATAAGTTTTCACTACCCTGACATTTTTCTCTTTGTGTACCCAGATGCTACCAAAAAAGGTGCTAAAAAAGATGATTTTTTAGTATTATGTATTGCTCTTCCCAAAATTATTATTACTATTATTTGTTACAGGAATTGAACCCAGGGGCACTTAACCACTGACCCACATCCCCAACCAGTTTTTATATTTTACTTTGAGACAGGATCTCTCTAAGATGCTTAGAGCCTCACTAATTTGCCGACACTGGCTTTAACCTCATTATCCTCCAGCCTCAGCCTCCAGAGCTGCTGGGATTATAGGCAGCTATAATCCCCACACCTAGCTCCAAATTATATAAGAAGAAAAATAAGATTCTGCAAGCACACATACTAGAGTATTTTCTTAGGTATCCAGCCTGGATTAGTTTATTATAAATTTATTCTCTTCTCATAAGAAATATTATGGGCTATTTAGGAAACACCTATTTGGGGGAAGAGTGTGAATCCTGCTATGAGAACATTTAGGGATGCTCATTAAGGCAATCATTATAAATTGATATCTGATCCCATGTGATTATCATATGATTGAAAGAAATGGATTCATTATTAACAAGTGGGGTGTAAGAGAGTTTTAGTTGACTACGAATGGGCTAACACTCTTGAGGAAAGACTATTATGGTATTGACTGTAGAAGGGTTGCTGAGCAACTGGTGAGATTCTGCCTAAATATGCTGCAGTAAAACAGCCTAATAAAAAATTCAAGTCCAAAAGTCTTATTTTTCTGTACCATATACTCTATAGAAGTATTTTTATTTTATAGCAGCAAATTAATTAGTAGCAGGAGGGATTGGCCTGAAATAAATACCAACTAACTTTGGCTTAGAAAAATAGACTGTTGGAGTGAAAAAAAAAATAATAACTTTCAGACATGGTAAGAAACAAAAGTCTATTATTAAAAGTTATCATTAAACTGAAAGGGAAATCTATATGTATGAGGTATATTGAATTATTAATATAATTAAAAGTTGTATATTTACTACATATTTGTCCATATTTAGAGGAAATCATTCATATTTTTTCACATAATTATTGTGCCAATTTCCTTTTCTCAAATACTACACTTTGAAGACTATACATGTATGAAGACACGAATTGGTGTGAATACACTTTGTATACGAGAAATGAAAAATTATTATTTATATGTGTAATATGAATTGTAATGCATTCTGCTGTCATATATAAAAATTAATTAATTAAAAATTGTTTTAATATCATCAATAAATTATTATCAACACTATGAAATTGATGGTTGAAATTTACATTGAATTGCATTGCTTGAAACAGATTTGGTGTGTGTGTGGTTCAGTTCTTTATTTTGATTATGGCAAGAAATGATGTTAAAATCTGACCCAGAAGGATCTCAGAAATTATCTATTTTAACATTTGACATCTGCCCAACTCTCTTTTACTCTTTCTACTTAAGGAGTAGAGAATTTTATCCTCACAGTGATGTAAATCAGAAGGTTACTTAAGGGTTCTTTCACTCAAAGTTTCCCTGGAGATGAGACAGATAAATTTGTATATTAATTACAATGAAATTTCACATCATTTAGGACAGAATTTTCTTGGAAAGACAGAAAAAAATGAATGACAAGATTCTGAAAATTACTGATGCTTTTATATCTTTGTAAATATTGAAAAAAATTCATTTTGCACTTATTGCAGAGAATGCAAAAGTTGATAATTTAGTGAATATTTCTATATGCTTTCCACAGCAAGGAGGATGAGGATTGTTTTTTTCTGTTTCAAAAGCATTTGAAATATTTTAATAGTTAAACAGTACATTTCATATTCTCTCTCCCTCTTCCCTGTTATTTCAAAAACATGAATTAATTCACTAGTATATATTGCTACAATGTATCCACTACTATTTACCTTTTTTTTTTTTTACAAATAAACAAGCTAACAACTTTTCTTTAAAATCAGAAGATTATGATAAATTCAACAGAGGGACACACAGAGAAGTAGGAAAACAGCTGGAAAAAGCTCACTCAAACCAGGAAAGCTTTCTAGGTGAAGAGACATTGGTGTTGAGCTTAAAGAATGAGTAGCCTTTGCATCCTATGTGAGTAATAAAAGAATATTCTAGTCAGAGATAAGGGCTTAAAAAATGCAGAATTGGAAAAGGCAAAACACTTTCAGGGAATTGAAAATTATCTGCCATGGCAGGCACAGAGAGAGGCAAACTGATAACAGGCACTAAGCCTTAAAGAGTCAAGACATTTCAACTTTCCTTGGAAAGATGAGGCATCACAGAAGAATATGATGTTGTATGACAAGACTGGCATTTTAGATTGTTCTTGCTATAATGTGGACAAGAGATACATGAACTAAAGGCAGGATAAACATTTAGCTGATAAAATGACAACTTTGAAATTGGGTAACTAGATTTAGCAAATAAAAACAGAACACTCAGTTAAATTTGAATGTTAGATAAACAACAACCTTGTTTTTGTTTTGCTTTTCTTATAGGTATATCCTATGTAAATATAGATATATCCATAATGTATCCTAGGATAGTTTTAAATTAAAAAAATATGCATTATTTTTCTGAAATTCAAATTCAACTGAGCTTATTGGACAATCTGGAAACCATACCTTGAAAGTAATTCTTACAAACTCATAAAAAATAAGTAAAACCTGGTAGCAAATACTGAGTCTTTTGTTGTAAATGTGCTTTGACTAATCTGTGAATGACAGAGAGTAGGAGTGATGACACTACAAGGACATCTAGACAAAATTCATAAAAGCATCTTTTTGCTAAATAAAATATAAAAATAATGCAAGTTGAATTAACTGGTATAAGACCTTTTAACATTATACATATTTAAATCCTTCATTCTTTTTGTATTGAAAACATCTAATGATCTACAGTTCTATTTATTATAAATATGCATGTTCTCTATTTGAGAAAAAAATACCTATTGAATATGAAATCCATAGATGACTTGCATGAAAAAATGCCAGCTTTCTTAACAATTCAATCCATAGGAACTTGAAGCTATATCCAGAAATAATAATAATCTTTGAATTGGATAATAATAATAATAAAAATCTTTGAATTGGATCCAGGCACTATAAATGGTAATAAATATTCAATATAGTTAGTCAATCTTAAATTATGAAGTAAGAGTTTTTGACTTGTTAGTTTTTCAAGATGATAGAAAATACAAAATGGGGCCAGGCATGGTGGCACACACTTGTAATCCCCAAAACTTGGGCAGTTGAGGCAGAAGGATCACAAGTTTGATGCCAGTCTCAGAAATTTAGTAAGGCCCTGAGAAACTTAGACTTTGTGTCAAAATGAAAAATTAAAAAGGCTGGGATATAGCTCAATGGTAAAGCACCTCTGGGATCAATCTCCAGTAACAACAATGAAAAACAACAAAAAATGGAAAGCAGAAAATTTGATTTTCTCTCTCTCTCTCTCTCTCTCTCTCTCTCTCTCTCTCCCTCTCCCTCTCAATACAGATAAAGACTCTATAATATGTATATTATCTATAAATCTCTCATATATGAGACTATATATCTATATGTATATACCTATCTATATCTCCATAAAGAGAGATCATATATATATATATATATATATATATATATAAAGAAATGTCTGCATTCTAAAAAGAATATTTGAGTATTTGATCAAGATCATATGTATTTTATTTGCTTTGACTTTTTCATGAAAAATATTAAACTAAAAGAAATCTTCTTAATCATCTAAATTATTAAATATCCAAAGGTTTATATCTACATAGATGATTTTGGTATATTTCAATTAAAAGTAATAATGTGAATAATCCAAGTTTTTTTGGAATTAAACTTTTAAACATTATAAGGGTGATAAAGTCTTGCTTCACTCATCTGTGAGAAGATATTTTTGTATCTTTCTAAATTTCTGAATAGAGGTGATTAAGACAGATTTGGCATTTCAATATATTACTTTAACAACTAGATAGTAGAAGTACTTAAACAAACATGGAATAAAGAGTAACCAGCATTTATTATGTACAAGACACAGTCCTATTTAATTCACACAATCTTCAAAAGCATATATGATCAGAGTAAAACCCATGTTTTCAAAATATACTCTGATTCACATAGCTAGTAAGTGGTTAACCCAGGATATTAACCTAAATTGTGTAATATCAAAAACACAATTCTAACTAATCTGAAGTATACTTCTACTTAGCTTATCCAATATAATATAACATGTAAAACATTTGCATCTGAATCAGCATATTATATATGTTTAGTTTTGACCTTCTTTCCCATCACTCCCATTCTCAACACAGAAATGATTGTTTCAAGGTTCCTTTGCAATTCCTTTGTCTCAAGAGGGATATCCCCAAAAAGCTAGAAAAGAAATCTGCTCTCTAAAAATTCCCTCTGTAGCTTTTGATTCCTGATGTCTAGGACTTCGGGGATCACATGAAGTCAAGAGAGGAGAGGAATAACTTCAATAGATGTAAGTAAGAGTTGTTGATAGGCAATGAGGCTGATATATGCACACCCTCCCTTTATTCCTTTAAGAAAATGGGAAAGTCTAGGAACCTGGATTCTTTTTTTTTTTTTTAATTTTTTTTTATTGGTTGTTGAAAAACATTATAAAGCTCTTGACATATCATATTTCATACATTAGATTCAAGTTGGTTATGAACTCCCAATTTTACCCCAAATACAGATTGCAGAATCACATCGGTTACACATCCACATTTTTACATAATGCCCTATTAGTAACTGTTGTATTCTGCTACCTTTCCTATCCTCTACCATCCCCCCTCCCTCCCCTCCCATCTTCTNTAGATCGGAGCCAACTTTTTCTTCTATCAGACGCAGAACCTGGATTCTAACCTTCAGTTAAAGGTTGCCTCATTCAGGCCTATCATGGAAAGGTCAGGATCATCTACCTTCACAGGAAATGTGGGTAGTACAATGACTAGAGGTCTTTTTCCCCATTGTTCAGGCTTCTTGATTTCTTGTGCAATACAAAGGTAGAGGAAAGTGCCCAGTGTTTCTTCTTAGAACCCCACCACACAAAGATCTGAATAGAATTTTCCTCCTGTAAAAATATGATGGGAACTCTCAAGTATATCAAAGATAACCAAGTAACATATTCTTATCCATCCACATCTATGGATTGATTACATCTCATATTCTTTAGAGTTGTAAATACATAAAATATACACACCACATTTCAATAGTTTTTTTTTTGCTTTTTTGTAAATAATATGCTTGACATATTATACTTCTATGTTCTTAAACTTCTTTCCTTCAACAATTTGAGTTTTTCCTCTCATAAAACAATTCACAGAATTCTAACTTCACTTATCATTGAAAAATTTCTTCTCAATAGTTATACAACTCACATTATCATTCCTGAGGATTTTTATAATATTGCTAGTTTGGTTTATCTTTCCCCAATTTTGTCATGAACAAAATGTTGGTAAATTTCTGGTTTCTAACTTTTATATACAAGGGCTTCTCCATACCTCAGAAAATGTCAAAGGAGTAATCTTTTTTTTTTAAATCATGTATCAATTTTTTTTTGTTGATGGGAAATGGATGCTTTATTATGAGGACCTCTAGCCCATTAGCCCTTAGCAATTATTCCTCACTGATTCAAGTTCTGATAATCATAGCCTGACAATATTGATCATTTTTTGCAAGTTCCATTATAAATACTTTACATCTAATCATCATAACAATCATGTTGAGTATATACTATTATAATTAACATAGATGAGGGTGAATAACTTGATTTAGGTTTTTCATTACATGTTCATTCAATTATTATTTATTGCCTGGGTCATTTATTCATTCACCCACATATTTATGCAACAAGAATTTATCCAGTGACTACTCTTTGCCAGAAAATAGACAATTCTGAGGTGAACAGTACAATGTGTTTCCTAAGAAAGGTTACATTCAAATGGGAGAGACAAAGAATAGGCAGATTAATACAATAGCAGTTGATAGAAAATAAAGTGACTTTTGAACTGAGAGCTTATATAAAATGAAAGAGCCATCAAATTAAATGAAGGAAAGGAAAGAAGGAAGGAAGGAAGGAAAGAAGGAAAGAAGGCAGGCATGGTATCTGGGACTTTTATTCCAACTGTCAGATTATACAGATTTTACTCTTAATCTTGGTGATATACTGCTTCCTTTTAGCTATCACCTGTGCATTTTACCTTATTTCTTTATAACTATGATCCATAGTCTCTTGTGCTATATGTTTCTATGAAATAATATTTATTTTCAGTGAAGATAGTATATTTTTAGAGGAAAATATTTTAATTTCATATTTTAGGAATAAAAATCAATAGCAATAGCATCACCAATGTTCTTTAGTTCAATTAATACATATGTACTAAGTTTCAACCCTTTGGTAGGTAGTATAACATGCTAGGATTCAAAGGTGAGCAAAGGAGATAATATAAACAAAATGATAAACAAAAGTAACAGAATATAAGGGTATTATGTTGTTATATTAGATTAAATATGGCCACAACTCTTTTTTGTGTGTGTGGGGGGGCATGCTGGGGATTGAACCCAGGGATGCTTCACCAGTGAGCTATATCCCTAGCTCTTTTTCAAATTTTTCTTTTATTTTTATTTTGAGACAAAGTCTCACTAAGTTGTTTAGGGCCTCGAAAAATAGCTGAGGCTCACCTTGAAATTCTAATCCTCCTATCTTATCCTCTAGAGTCTCTGGGATCAAAGACATATACCACCATACCTGTCTACTTCTTTGAACCTTTTAATATCAAAAGGCAGAGTTTATTTCTCACCCCCTTGGGTCTGGGCTGTTCTTATGACTTGCTATGACCCAACAAAGTGGGGCAGAAGTGATGCTGTGTGAGTTCTGAATCTTTGCAGTTTCCCACTTTAGCTGTCTTAGAATGTTTCTCAGAGACTGCCATTTAAGAAAGTACATTGAGCCTACTGGAAGATAGGAGGTACAAGAAAAATAACTGAAGTGACCAGTGAATATTACTCTGAGTGAAGCTTCACTGGATCTTCCTCCCTGACAACTCTCCAGCTAAGTGGAGCTACATGTGTGAACACAGAAGCCTCCTGGCAATCAAGAGAATTGTGAATAATAAAGCCTTGCTATTTTAAGCCTCTAAGACTTTGGGTGGCTTTTACAAACCATAGTTAACTGATATAACAAGTGAAATGCCAGACTTTTAGGAGTACATAACAGAGGCATGAAGTTGGTCTCAAGGGTGAACTTAATAGAAAGGCTTTCTGGAGAATGTGATGTTTAGACTGAACCCAAAAAGATTAATTGGGATTTCCAAGATGAAGAGAAAGGAAAGAAATAGTCCACAGAGAGTATTCTTTATGTTTAAAAGACCTGATGCAAGTCACATTTTATTTCTTTCTAGGAATTACGGCCTTCTTAGTATGGAAAAGAGAGCACAGATGGCAAGTACGGAAATCACAAGAACTCAGGCTGAATGCTTATGTAGAGGATGCTTTATGATAATAAGCTACAACAGATTATGATACAAGCCTTGAGAAGATATTTGAACTTTGTTATAAAAGCCAAAAGCCAACACACTTCTTCAGCTCCACTCTACTTAGCAATACATTCCCTCTCCTTTCTTCTTAGAATCAAATGATATGATTCTCTTTCCACTGATGAAAACATAAAAAGCATTCCTGATATTAAAAAGCAAAATTTCACTTATTCCTAAATGTTGTTATCTGTGGTCATCTCTAAGTAAGATTTTAAAATGACTTTTTAACTCATAAGAATTATCTGTCTATATTCATTTCCTCAAGATGTATTTTTTTTTAATTTCCACTGCTGTCCTTGCAATAACTTACTTTATCATTTCTTTTTGAATGGTGGGTAGAATTATTTGATGAATTAAAAATATGAATTACTCGTAAAAATAAAGTTCACAGAAAGTTTGATTAAGGTATTTTTAAAAGTATGAAATTCATGCTGTAGAATTTCAATCACTGTCTAGAAGATTGCATAGGATTTTGGGGGACATCAGGAAATCTCAGAGCCCCCAGTCATGCCATATGGTCAGCTACAGTCTATCTGCAAAAAGGCTCAGCTGGCATACATCTTTATGTGCAATTATATTTCAAAATATGTTAACCAAAATTTAATTTTTCTTTCAGAAAGATGATTTCTGGTATAAAATGTTACTGCATCTGAGCAATTCTGGCTTTCCTGATAGAGAGTAAATACTTGGATATATAGATAAATAATTTCTAGAACTTAGCTGAGATGAAACAATATGGTACGTGTTGAAACTGAAAAAAGAATTCCAGTTTAGTCAGTAAAATAAACTGAGATTTTCTGTGTACAGAAACAAAATATTAGATACATACAAAATACTGTTATATGATCATAAAATTGTGTACAGAAATATTATATGATGCATTTCCTGTGCTGGCCCAGTAAAAGGATCTGTAGCAATTAAAACCTATATATAATGCTAATACACATACTTTTTATTTTTGAAAAATATGATTATTTACAATTTTTAGCACCACCTTACAGATGAGCTATATTTCCCAGGATAAATAACATTTGCTTGAAATTAGTTCTGGTTCAGTACTGGTTATGCTGAAACTAGGAATAAAACTGTTGGCAATTTGCTTTAGTTTCCTCATTTATAACAAGTTTGGGCAGAATTAGTAATCAAAATCACCAAAACTTTTATCATGAAGTTCAATTTTCATTATATTTCCTTATAAAATATTTTTTTGAAATTTTCTACCTTATAAATAAGCTGCATCAACTTTGCAGTAAGAAACACATGCCAATTAAAAAAAAAACAGTACTGGCACCTCCTAAGCAGCCCTTCTACTCACCATTAAGTAAATAATACATCATTGCATTAATTTAGTTATAGTGCCAAATGAGGAAAATTGTTACTTTAGTTAGCAGGAGAAAGTCTGTAATGGGAAATATTATTTAAGCAATTTTAAAATAGTGGAATAAAAAGTGGACCATCATTATTTTTCCAGGGAATCCCAGAAAGGAATCACTGGGTTAGAAGATATTTAAGGTCCGTTCCAGTTCAATAAATCTATGAGGATACAGAATTCAATCTAATTGTGTAATTCATTTATTTTAATAAGTTGCCTGCCTGCCTGCCTCCCTTCCTTACATTTTTCTATCTTAATTTCTTCTTCTCCTTCTCTCCACTTCCTCCCTACCCCTGTTCTTCTCTTTCTTCCCTTCTACAAACTATATTGACAATTTAATACATTTCAGGAATTCCACTGGGTAAAAATGATCAAATGAAAGCAAGAGATAACAAGGAAGAAAAAATAAAAAGCACTGTAATTTCAAGAATGTGAGTTAATGAAAGCATAAATATAAAAGGTGATGGTAGTAAATGTCTGGATTGTTGAGGGATCCAATTCACACTAGCTTTCCTTTCTGAGAAGGAGATATCTGTGATGACAACAGAGAATGCTAAAAAGTTACTCATTTGAGAGTGAACAGGAAATACAAAGAACCTAAGGCAAAATAGAACATGGTATGCCCAAGAAGGCAATAATAACAAAATGTTAAATATTAGGAAATCTAGGGCTTTATGCCATTGTCAGAAGTTAGGACTATATTTACTAATTTATTCTAAGTCAGTGGTGAAGAAGGAAGATATTATTCAAGTGTAAGACAAATAATTTTGCTATTAATGGATAACATATCTGTTTGTCTCTGTGTATGTATATGTTACTGTATTGTGTGTGTAGCTGTATGGGTGTACATAAGGAGTTCATGATAGCAGTTGTTTGTTGGAAATAGGAGAAATTCATGACACAGTGACATGTAAAATAACATAAGCTGACCCTTGTGCTGTGAGAGCATCCCAAAGAAGAAAAAGCTTAAAAATTACTATTATGGAGCTTCTGCACCACAAGGCACATTTGCAAAGGTCAAAAAGTAAATATATCAGACCAGAGATTCTATACTAAGCACCAAGATCAGGGTGCATGCAGAATGAGGAACTCCCTGGGAAGATATGGAAAGTGTAATGACTACTGAGCTTTTAAAAATATCCAAATGGCTAATCAAAACCAATGTTCCAAATAAATAACAGACAAAGTGAAGGGAATACTAAAAGCAGAGAAGCACAATCCCTGAAACAAACAGATGCTGCAAGCAGCAGGGAAAAGCCAGTGTAACTTCACAAATGTGACTATGAATAATGCTTTTCTGTGACCCTTAGCCCATCATACATGCTGGAAAAGTGTATCCAAAATAATCATAAAATTTCATCTGTGAAGTCCTAAAAAGAAAGGATGCAAAGACTAAAATGGGATATGAAAATAAAATGAGATCATGGCATTCTACAGAATGGCATGATTTGTATTAATACTTGAATAAAGAAAATAAGTTGATATATCTGATGGGAAACGTAGTTTTGGGTGATTCATTTAAAAAATATTTATTGAGACTACTATGTACTAAGCCCTACTATGCTGAGGAAAAGTCATGTAACATCTTCCTTTCAAGGAACTCGGGGTGGGAGGTGTTAGAGTCTGTAAACAAGTCAAAATAACACCTGGCATTTTGCCAGGGGAATGTTAGAGTTCGTAAACAAGTCTGGATGGTGCCTGGCAAAATGCCAGAGGGAGTGGTTTGAGAAGTAACAAAAACAAGCCATTAAGTGTGGAGATTCCTGATTGGTTGACTGATGTATCTAGTTTATGTTAATTAGATAAGCTGTGTGGAATGTATAAATACTGCTCCTGTCCTGCAATAAACGGCTCCCACTCCTGCTGTATCAATCTACACAAGTTATTCGTCATCCCCCGGTTATTTTGCTGCAGCCGGACTGCGGCAGATGGTGGCCCGTACGGGGAGCCCCGGGACACTCGGGGGTAAGTGACGAAAAATGCTGCCCGTCCATAGATAGGACGGGAGCAAATCTGCTCGTCCCTAGGCAGATAGGGCGAGAGGAAAAATGACAATTTCGAGAAAATGGAGAAGATTGATACAGTATGTTTGTGTCTTGTTTTGTCTCAGTGTATTGTATTGTCTTTGTGATGAAAATATGGAAGGGGTGAGAAGTAAATTTCTAAGAGAAGAAGGCACCCCAGTGGAACCAAGAATAGTTAGGGCATGTGTTGATAAAAGCCCAAGAACTCTAGTCAGAAAGAAGAAAAAAGTTCAGAGGAGGAAGGATTATCAAGAAAGAAATTGCAAAAGGCTACTACTAAATACTTTTCCTTACAGGAGGGT
>NW_025999949.1:12830527-12883978 GCF_001458135.2 Marmota marmota marmota
ACTGTGATTTAAGCTAGCTGTCTGCAGAACTTACCTGGACTATGATTTAAGCTAGCTGCTTGCAGAACTTACCTGGACTGTGATTTAAGCTAGCTGCCTGCAGAATTTACCTGGACTGTGAGTTAATCTATTGAGACACTGCTTTACCTGGACTGAGACAACAAACTGTAATCTATAACAAATTGTAACTCGGTATCTTTGCTAACAGTGTCATTGCTGGTATAATTTTTCCAAGGGCTTCTTGCATGGAGCCATCAAGTGGCTTGGTATTGTGGCATTTTGTATCCTCCCTTTCTGTTTGTAGCAGGTTATTTATAGTGTTTCTGTAAAAACCACTATGGTCGTTATTTAAATTAAACAAAAGGGGGAAATGTTAGAGTCTGTAAACAAGTCAAAATAACACCTGGCATTTTGCCAGGGGAATGTTAGAGTTCGTAAACAAGTCTGGATGGTGCCTGGCAAAATGCCAGAGGGAGTGGTTTGAGAAGTAACAAAAACAAGCCATTAAGTGTGGAGATTCCTGATTGGTTGACTGATGTATCTAGTTTATGTTAATTAGATAAGCTGTGTGGAATGTATAAATACTGCTCCTGTCCTGCAATAAACGGCTCCCACTCCTGCTGTATCAATCTACACAAGTTATTCGTCATCCCCCGGTTATTTTGCTGCAGCCAGCCAGACTGCGGCAGGGAGGTAGAGAAAATAAATCAATAAATTAACAAAGAAAGTGAAAATCCCAATTGATATTTATTTTTTGGCTTTAGGTGGTTACAATATCTTTATTTTATTTTTACATGGTGCTGAGGATCCAACTCAGTGCCTCACACATGCTGGGTGAGCATTCTACTACTTGAGCCACAACCCCAGCCCCCAATTGAAGAAAAAATTTAAAGTAGCATAACAGATCTGGTACCTAGTCAATGAAGGCCAGATGGCCACTTAGAGGAGATTTGTGTGTGTGTGTGTGTGTATACATGTATATATACACATATCTATGTACATAAATATATACACATGTGTATATATAATTACATACATATGAATATATATATAAACATATGGATATATAGATATAGATATATGCCAACCATGTGAGGTTCACTGGAAAAGAATTCAATAAAGATAGTCTATGTTGCTGAGACACAGGAGAGGAGAAGTGTAGGGGTGAGTTTGGTGATACATATAGGAGTTAATCATGCAGTAGCAAATAGTCAGGTGTATATTAAATATGCTAGGAATTTGTGGTGAGGGTTTTGAGTTTGACTTTGCTTGTATTTAAAAAAATCACCCTAATATTCTGTGGAAGATGGCTTATAGACAAGCAATAAAATCAGATGACAGACCTAATATGCCAACTCTAATGAAGTAATAAAAGATAGAGATAATATTTAACTAAGAAATTTTAGTGAATAGGAAATTTGGGTTGACTCAAGAGGCAAATCAATAATCACAAGATGGTTAAAACTAATATTACTTAAGTTACATTGAATTTTATTATATTTCTTCCAAATATCAAGTATATGTGTAATATTATATTGACTATACCTTCCAAGAAAATTTGAGAGCAAACAGAATGCATATATGAAGCCATATCCTACATTTTCATGAGCCATGCCTAACTCAAATAGGGTATACTCATCTAGCAACTAGCAGAAACAGGCTATTGTAAAAATAGCTAGATTCAGAAAGTAACTGAAAACTCAAAAGAACCACACTTATGTACTCCATTATTATTATATCAATAAAATAATATATAAATAAAGACATGCAATGCTATTTTTTAACATTTTCCATGAAAAATAAACATACTGGAATTTAGCTATGTGAGTTCCCAGTATTTTACAATAGCAGAATATGATTTAGGTGTATTAAAAATACCATGGGATATAATTATTACAATATTACACACTAGAAACCACTATTTCTGGATTGTAACTCAAAAATTGAGATTACAAGAGCTGGAAATGTAAAGGGTTTATGTAAAGGGTTTGTCTCCAAATCCAAAAAATATTATTTCTTCTCTATTAAATTGATATCCTACATCTATTCAGCCATTTTTATATTATAATGAAGATCAGTGTAAATCACTGTGCATGTGAGCCATATTTATTAGAAATTAGAATACGTATATAAGCAACTCAGTTAATTTCCTTCTAAATGATGAAAATATTGACAGTCAACTAAAAATAATGAATTGTATATTACTATTGGTACGAATGCTTTTTATTCTCATATTTGGAAAGATACCTGGAAGAGGCTGGACTTACATAGGTAAAACAAGTGTAAAATATTCTATGAACAAAATTAAAAAAATAAAAATTTCTTATAGGTACTCGTTCTAAAAGGATATCTTCTTAATTTATAATTTCCAAGACATTGTTCTTTGTCCAAAAACTATAAAGGTTAACAAAGCATAAATTTTGATTTAAAGGAACTATAGGATATACACAAAAGAGCTATAATCAAAGGAAGAAGAAAGATTATATCTAAATTGTTATTATATAAGAAAAAATATGGAAAAGTTTGCACTCAAATAATGTGGGCAACTGTGGGATAGGGCAAATCAGTTCAAAATAAAAGTGTGTGCAAGTATGAAAAGGTATGGAAAACTGTAGAAAATGACAGTAAATTCCATTTTGCTGCACATAATTCAAGAAGATTAGAAAGGAGAATCTACAAATGGTAACTTCAAAGACATTAAGTAGGTTGAGCAAACATTTGTTGCTCTCTGGCTACCCAGAAACCATAGTTCTAGTATCAGAGATTAACTTGAAGGTTTTTAACTTATCACATCTCTTAGCTTTTATGTCTGATTTCTAATTCTAGTCTTACTTGGAGGTATAATGAATATTTCATTTAAAATTTGCAATGGGAAATTTTAAGTAACTGAGGAGTTTAACTACTTAACTTCTAAATAATTAAGTCCCTTAAATGAATAACCAAAATATTTGGTATAACCATGTCTTAGAGTTTTACTCCTTAAAACATTTTATGAAATCTTGAGAATGGAAGCAGAAATAGTCAAATAAAAGAAAGACCTTCTGTTAACTTTTTACATCCTTGACATCTCTGTTGTATTCAGATGCTTTGGCCTCTAAAATGTAATTTAATTGTTTCCTGAATATCTGGCTAAAATGAGTATATTTGCAGTTGTATTTACTATTTTCAGCTAGGATGATATATTGAGAAATTATATTCTGTCTCTTTGAAGGACAAGACAGTTTAGATTGCTTTTCTGTCTCAATGCAGATTAGGTTACTCTTCCAATGAGGTTCAGAGGATGAAATTTCATGAAGTCTGTTATGAGAAAAGAGATTTGGGAGTTTTTTTTTTCAAATTATTTTTAATATATTTATCATGTACAACATGATGTTTTGAATTATACATATATTGTGAAATGGCTACACTAAGCTTCTTAGTATATGAATTAACTCACAAATTTTTTATTGTATGTGGTTAAACACTTAAATCTACTCTCTGAGCAATTTTCAAGAACAGATATTAATATTAACTATAGCCACTATGTTATATCATGAATCTCTTAAAATTTTTGTTCCTAGTTGAAATTTTGTGTATTTAACCAACAGCTCCCTAAATTCCAACCCACTCCAGCCCATTGTAACCACTATACAACTCTTTATTTCTATGACTTTTACTATTTTATGTCTCAGATATAAGTGAGATCTTATGGCAAATTTTATTTCTGTACATGTCTTATTTCACTATACGTTCAAGATCTATTGATGGACACAGTTTGATGCCATACTTTGGCTACTATGAATGGTGCTGCAATAAACATGGGACTGCAGTTATCTCTTTGATTAAAAATTATGGTACATATAAACAATGGAATCTTATTTAGCAATAAAAATAGAAGGAAATCCTGTCTTTTGTGAAAACATGGATGAACCTAGAGGTCATTATTTAAAGTTAAATAAATGAGTCACGGGAAAAAAGTACTGCATGATCTCATTCATAAGTGGAATCTGGTAGAGAGCTCCTGGTAGTTTCCAGGGGCTGGGGAGAGGTTGGTCAAGGATAGAAAATCACATTTTTATAGGAGGAATAAATTCAGGAGGTCTATTGTACAGTATGGTAACTGTAGTTCATTAGGATACACTGTATTCTTGAAAAATGCTAAAAAGAGTAGACATGTGGTATCACCACAAAAATAAATATATAAGATAAAATACACATTAGCTAGATTTAACATTATACAGTGTATACATATACTTCAAAACAGTGATGTATGTAATAAATACAATTTTATCTGCCAGGAAAAGTAAATAAATACATCAAAATTAAGTTCAAAGTATAAATTTTAATAAAGTCTATGAGAAAAAAGGTGATTTTAAAAGTGACCATGTGTGTTCTGGGAGAGACATGTATAGGCAAAGGAAGAGAAATATCAATTTCACCTCAAATTTTGTGGGAAATATAAATGTGTAGCAGTTCAATTTTTAAGCCACTCACTGCAATCAATAAATCAATACAGGTTTTTCATATGATTATCACTTAGATTTTTTGACAAAGATTTTGACAAACATGTTTCAGGTGTTTCTGTTAAAATATCCAATAATTTTAGATATATCTTATACAACCACGAGGGAGTCTGTGTGTATGTGCATGCATGTACTGCAGGCATGTGCATTTGTTTACTATACCTCAGCTGGCTTACAAACATTCAGTGAGCTTCAGGCTAGAGAGGAACTTGAACTCAAAGAGGTATATTCATTCTGATAAATTGTAAGAGATAATACATCAGTATTTCTAGCTCATGAAAGAAAACTACAGAACCCTAAAGAAAGAAGTCAAAGAAAACCCTAGAAGATGGAAAGATCTACCTTGCTCTTGGATAGGCAGAATTAATATTATCAAAACGACCATACTACCAAAAGCACTGTACAGATTTAATGCAATTCCCTTCAAAAATCCCAATGGCATTC
Source organism: Marmota marmota marmota (assembly GCF_001458135.2). Taxonomy (NCBI): domain Eukaryota; kingdom Metazoa; phylum Chordata; class Mammalia; order Rodentia; family Sciuridae; genus Marmota; species Marmota marmota. The sequence continues at coordinate 12,835,474 of NW_025999949.1, forward strand.
CTCATAGAAATAGAAAAAGCAATTATGAATTCATCAGGAAAATAGCTAAAGCAATACCCAGAATAGCTAAAGCAATCCTTAGCAGGATGAGTGGACCAGGTGGCATTGCTATACTAGACCTTAAAGTGTACTACAGAGCAATAGTAACAAAAACACCATGGTATTGACACCAAAACAGACTGGTAGACCAATGTGGTACAGAATAGAGGACACAGAGACTAATCCACAAAATTACAATTATCTTAAGGTGCCAAAAACATACACTGGAGAAAAGATAGCATCTTCAACAAATGGTGCTGGGAAAACTGGAAATCCATATGCAACAAAATGAAATTAAACCTCTATCTATCACCTTGCACAAAACATAACTCAAAATGAACCAAGGACCTAGGAATTATGCCAGAGACTCTGCATCTAATAGAAGAAAAAGTAGGCCTTAATCTTCATCATGTGGGATTAGACCCCAACTTCCTTAATAAGACTCCTATAGTGCAAGAATTAAAACCAAGAATCAATAAATGAAATGGACTCAAACTAAAAAGTTTCTACTCAGCAAAAGAAACAATCTGTGAGATGAACACAGAGCCCACATCTTGGGGGCAAATTTTTTTCCCCTCACACATCAGATACAGCACTAATCTCTAGGATATATAAAGAACTCAAAAAGCTAAGCACCAAAAAAAAAAATAACCTAATCAATAAATGAGTCAAGGACCTGAACAGACACTTCTCAGAAGAGGATATACAATCAATCAACAAATATATAAAAAGATTCCATCATCTCTAGCAAATACAGAAATGAAAATCAAAACTACTTTAAGATATCATCTTACTCCAGTCAGAATGGCAGCTTTTATGAAGACAAATAACAATAAGTGTTGGCAAGGATGTGGGGGAAAAGGTACACTCATACATTGCTGGTGGGACTGCAAATTGGTACAGCCAATATGGAAAGCAATATGGAGATTCCTTGGAAATTTGGGAATGGAACCACCATTTGACCCAGCTATCCCTCTCCTTGGACTATATCCAAAGGACTTAAAAACCGCATACTATAGGGACATAGCCACATCAATGTTTATAGCAGCACAATTCACAATAGCTAAACTGTGGAGCCAACCTAGATGCCCTTCAATAGATGAATGAATTAAAAAAATGTGGCATATATACACAATGAAATATTACTCATCAAATACTTCTTTTAAATTAACTAGACTTCTAAAATTTTGGAATGTGGCAGACAATGAAATGCAATAATCATACACAATAAATCTTAATGACAGTGAATAATAACAATTAAAAGCTGAGAAATTACAAAAATGACTTTATCACATTTTTTCAATGTATTTGTTGTAAATTTTGAACTAGTTTTCTGCTTCCATATATTTGGTATCTCTAGCTTAGCTGTCAATAAGAGATCTGCACATTTTGTGTACAGCACTACACAGTCCAATCTAATACCTACTAGCCAATTATGGCTTTTGAGTATTTGAAAAGTAGCTCAATTTTTAAGTTCAATTAATTTAATTTTAATTAAAAAACAAAATGTTTTTTTCATTAAGTATAACATTATTGTTTTACTAGACTACATTTCAACTGCTGTATCATGTATAGATGTATTGCAATAAAGATGCTGATAACATGCATTCTTAACTGTACTACATATTGATACAACATTAAATGTGCTTGCTTATTTAACTATTTTATGAAGACACCAAGAATCAGAGTCATATCTAAGTAAATAATAATTGCTTATGGTTATGCTTAGATATGAGGTATCCCCCAAAAGGTCTTTCATTAATGCAGATAGAGTCAGAGGTAAAGTGACTGCACTGAGTGAGTTTGTTTGACTGCCTTTTGATAACCACTGCTTTGTTTCACATTTCTGTATTTGCATTTGTTTTTCATTTAAAATAACAATTTAATAATAACTGTAGAAATCATCAGTATAGAAGATTTATTCCCTTAATGCTTTATTTACTCAACCTCCTGAATTAAAAAGCATATTTTATATCTTTCAAAAAATACCAAATTATCTCTATAGTAAAATAAATTCTTTTAGTTAGCAGGCCACTCTATATTATCTAATAATTTTTTCCACAAATTTATTTCAATGCTTACTCTTATGGTTTGGATGTGAGGTATTCCCCAGAGCTCCTGTGTTAATGTAGGAATATTCGGAGGTAAAATGATTAGAGTTTCAGAGCTGTGATCTAATCAGTCCATCCTCATTTGAATGGACTGACTAGTGGGACTGTAGGCAAGAGGGCCAGGGCTGGAGGAACTGGGTCACTGGTGTGGTGCCTAGGAAGATGATCCACTCTTTCCTTCTCTCCTTCCACCCAGGCCATGAGTTGACCAGATTTCCACAACTGGGTCCTTTCCTCATGATATCTGCCTCACTTGAACCTTTAGCAATGGAGTCAGTTACCTATGGACTGAAACCTTTGAAACTCTTACCCACAAATAAACTTTCCCTTCTCTAAGTTGTTTTTGTTGGGTATTTTGGTCATAGCTATATAAAAGCTAATTAAAACACTAATGAATTAAAATATTTTTTTAAAAAATTAGTAAAAGATTCTTCTAGTCTTTTAAGCAAATTAACTATTTCCAAAGAAAATTTTATGTCCAAAATGATGTGCTGTGAATATAAAATACCAACAAAACTAAAGATTTAATAAAAAAGAATGTACCATATGTCAGTAATATTTTAATTAATTGTGATTAAATGTTAATTTCCTGACATACTGGTTAAATACAATTAAAATAAATTATGCTTGTTTCTTTTACTATCTTACATTGCCACTGGAGAATTTAAAACTTTATAGATGAATGTGTCATATTATTATTGTTATTTATTTTTTGGTTAGTGCTGTGCTAAGAGGTATAGGACCAGGCGTCAATAAATTAGAAGATAAAGAATGACAAGGACCTTTATAGCAATGATCACTGAAGACCTTTCACAGCAAACCAAGGCAATCATGAGAGCAACTTCATTGCAGACAATGGGTTTTAAGTTAAAGAACTATATAGACCTGGAAAGAACCCATAGCCTGATATATTAAGGAATTCATTTCAGTTCACACAGTGGAGTCTGTACCATGATTTACTAGCTTCTAATTCATCACTCTTTCTAGAACACTACTTGTGTGAAGGAAAATTTAAACCTGAGAATCTCATCCACCCCTCTCTCTTAATATAATTGAAGATTCTATTGCCATATATTACTTAAACACTTACTTTGAAAAAGAGTGCTGACTTTTTTGTTACACTGATAAACCAGAAAAAATAAATGTGTGACCAGCAAATAGGAAAGTCCATATCAGTTACAGAATATTTAAAGACTATTGTTGTATTTTCTATAACAAGGGAGGACATAATCCAATGCAACAAGGTTACCTTCTTGTTATATAAATAATATGATGTTTTAATTTGAATGTTTTCAACAAAAGTGCACTGGGTATTATGAAATCATTACCTTTCCCATTAAGATTTTTTACTTTCTTCACCTCAAGCTGTTTTATTAACTACAGATTCCTTCTTGGGTTTTCCATCCACAGTCAGTACTTCCTGAACTAAGAAAAGATTGAATAAGTGTATAATAGCAGACATTCTTAATAATTATTTCACCAGCATTCATATCATAGCAATGAATGTAGCCCCCAGTTATGTCAGAGTTAATTTGTAAAACATTTGTTAAAAGTTTGAGATGTTTTAATGGGGATAATTTTCATTATGAAAAATTGTGCTGTATATGCATAAGAAGAATTATAATGAATTCTGCTGTCATTTTTTAAAATCAATTTAAAAAGAGAAAAAAAAAATAAAACTACATTGAGATTTCACCTCATTCCAGTCAGAATGGCAATTATAAATAATACAAGTTACAATAAATATTGGTGAAGATATGGGGAAAAAGGTACACTCATACATTGCTAGTGGGACTGCAAATTGGTGCAACCACTTTGAAAAGCAGTATGAAAATTTCTCTCAGAAAACTTAGAACAGAGCCTCCATTTAACCTAGTTATCTCATTCATCAGTGTATACCCAAAGGACTTAAAATCAGCATACTATAGGGACACTGCCATATCAATATTCATGGCAGCTCAATTCACAGTAGCTAAGCTGTAGAACCAGCCTCGGTGCCCTTCAAAAGATGAAATAATAAAGAAAATGTGGTATATACACACCCAATGGAATATTATTCAGCCATAAAGAGAAATGAAGTTATGACATTTGTGAGTGAATGGATAGAACTGGAGACTAGCATGCTAAGTGGAAGCCAATCCCGAAAAAAACAAAGTCCAAATGTTCTTTCTGATGTGTGGATGCTAACTCACAATAAGGAGTACTTTGGATTAGACAAAGGAGAATGAAGTAAAGGGAAGGGGAATGGGAATATGAAAGATAGTGCAATAAACTGGACATTATTTTCCTGTATTCATATGTGAATACACAACCAATGTAATTCCACATTATGTACAACCAGAAAAATGGGAAGTTGTACTCCATGTATGTTTAATATGTCAAAATACACCCAACCGTCATATATAACTAAAATGAACAACAAGAAGTCTAAGTTGCACCTTTCTGCAAAAACTCTATGGAGGACAGGGATTATTGAGAGAGGGCACCAATACCTCTATCAATATCTTAAACTCTGTTAGATATATTTCTTCTAGATCTTATGGCATTGACTCATGGAAAAGAAAAGTAAGCCACCTAAAGACATACCCACATTCAGCAGAGAAAAGCAGCAAGTCAAGAGTAATATATGTTCGTTCACCTAGATGAGAATTCATTCCTCATCAAGGAATGAATCCTGGATGGCATATGGGTGAAGTGAGTTAACAGAGTAGCAGGCCTCTGCTCTGGGTTTACAGTGGTAAAGGTAATTTATATCTGGGTGTGGTGGCACATTCCTGTAATCCCAGCACTAAGCAACTTAGTGAGACCCTGTATCTAAATAAAATACAAACTAGGACTGGGGATTTTGCTCCATGGTTGAGTACCCCTGAGTTCAATACCTTGTAACCCTGCCAAAAAAAATAATAATTTATGGTAGAAAATGTGGTTTAAAGAGCTTCAGCTGAAGATTAGATGGAAAATCCACCAAATGGTATTATGGAGTCAAAGGTAAATAACTGAACATGCTAAGAGAATGGGCTACAAAGTAATTGTGCACACCAACAATGGATGCATACAGGATCCTCAGCTACTAAGAAGCAATACCTCTAGTGATGCCAGCTAATATTCATAAGTGAAAATGATGGTTTACACATGGAAAACTTGGTTATATCTATCATTATTAAAACTCACAGTCTAACACATATTCAGAAGTTTTCTTGAAAAAGGAATGAGGAGGACATATAAACCATAAAACTATACATGACTAAATCTCAATACAAATAAAAAGACTCTTATCCTAGAAAAGAGTGGTAAGTGTTAAATTTATGCTATCGTTAGCAGGAATATATAAGCCTAATAAAAAATTTACACGGAATTATCTATCTATTGTTTTTTTAGATTTATATATACCCAGTACTATAATTGGACCTACTATATATTTATACATTTCAGAAAACACAGACACATATGAATGTGTGTGTGTGCATATGTATATATATACATATATATATATATAATGTGTGTGCATACATATATATATACACATATACATATATGCACACACACATATATATGACAATTAGATATTGATAAGATCACTTTATCTCATTCATAAAAGATAGTAATTGGTATATTTTACTATGGTGATATAAATTGCAATCATTTTACTAAACTATTTCTGGATTCTCACAAAATGTGTGAGACTGCAACAAGTTAATAAAAAATTGTTTTTAAATTTTTAGGAATATCAATAAAAAGAATTGGGCTGGGGATGTGTCTCAGTGGTAGAATGCTTGCCTAGCATGCAAGAGGCTCTGGGTTTAATCCCCCGCACTCCAAAATAAGATAGATAGATAGATAGATAGATAGATAGATAGATAGATAGATAGATAGATAAAACAATAAATGAATAACATATATATGTATATATATAATATTTACTTTAAAAGAACACAGTAAACCTAATAATCATTAAATATTTGTTGTTTTCTTAAAACAAGAAAGTCACCCTTAAATGAATGCTATAGAGATTGAATTAATTCCTTAGAAAACAACACAAAGTTTAAACAAAAATCTTTATCAAACCTTTATAATGCTGAATTTTATGACTATTTTAAGTACATTCATTTTATCTTTGCACTCCCTGATATAGTTTACACCAGAATCTATCATCATCCAATTTTAGGTAATCCTCTTTATTAGTATCTGATTTAAGACAACACTTTTTTCACAAGTAATGTCCACCATTCTCAAAGTGAATATATATTGTTAATTCATACTATTATGAAAGAGGATTCTAAAACAACTAGGCAACATAAAGAACAATCAATAGTATTAATAAAATTATATTTAATTTATGGAACTTCAGTTTATATTTTAAAATTATATTTCTACTTTTAACATAACCACATGACTTAAATTTTAATTAATTGTTAAAATGTTTAGCAAGATGATATAGTATATGGGAAATTCTTATATTTGTTTAGAGTTGAGCAAAAATAAATGCTAATAATGTTTCTGATACACAAAATTTTTCTCAGCTCATTAATATTCATTTCATAAAGGAAATTCTACTTAAGAGAAATTTGAAGGGAAATAACTAGCCAGTTTACCATTATACATATCCACAATTTATGAAACAAAATTAAGGGTGGGAGATATGTAGCAAGATTTTAATGATTAGAATTCTTACAAAAGTTAGTATTTAATTAAGTATGTAGTTGAAATTTTCAGTTTCAATATTGCTATATAACTAAAATTACCTCTTTACATTTAGAAAATTTCCAGGATTACTGGCTTTATTTTAAATTAAATCAATGGATGTCATAAAACAGAAATAAAACAATGCATACATATATAAATATAAGTGTGTATATATATACACATACATATTTGTTAAACAAATTTAACTCTAATTCATTATTTATTGATATGATATAAGGCATTATGTTTTATATTGTTATGACTGTGAAATGTTTATATCACAGAAGAATGGTGTCAGAGAGTTTTTAATAGTTACTTTAGAAAGGCAGAGGATTATATAGATAGACCATTTTGACTATTAAGATATTCTGATTATCTCTGCTGTTTTTGTAGGCACAGTACTAATTAAAAAATGAATCTTATATACCAGGCAAGCCCAATGAGAGAAGTAATTTTTTTTTACTCTACATAAAATTTTAAAAATGAATTTCCCAGTGAGAGTAATTATTTAGAATGGAAGGGAACTTAAAGAAATAAAGGTGGTAATAATATCAAAATAAAAACAAAGAAAACATGGTACAGATTAGAAATTATTCTCAAACTCTATATACCAATGAAACTTAGATTCCTATTCTCTCAAAACTCAGGAAGTACAAATAAATACATTATTCCATAAGATTAAAAGAATGAAGATGGCCCATATATGAAAAAATGATATTTTGAGAAAAGAATTCAAATATATTCTTTATGAATCTTCCCATACCATATAATTATTTAAAGATAAAATTAATATTCATCAATTACTTATTGAATTATACTAACAAAGCTCCATCTACTCTATTTAACAGGAAAGGAAGTTATTCATCCATGTCCAACATTCCCATGTCAGTATAGTACAAGTAAAGTGTCCAGAGACCAAAAGGTCTTCTTTTTTCATGTCACACTTCCTCTAAAGAATCCTGGAATCATAAATCTGACTCGTTGAGAGTTATCAGATTAGAGGAGGGGGTTCATAATTAGCATGGTGGGATATATTACTTCCTATATTTTTTAGTAATGAATATGTGAAGACATAAGAAAAACTTACATTTAAACAAAGTTAGAAAAAATATAGCTAAACATGTCAGGAGACAGCAAAGATTAAAATACTATCACCTTTATAGAAATTTGCTTTGATGCTATGCTGTTTTATTAAGCTTGAACTAGATTTATGATATCAAAATATGTTATAGAAAGGAAACTGTTTCTCAGTTTTATTCACAAAATATTATGTTTTAAACTTGATTCCAAGCAAAAGTGCTTTTCCTTTGAGAAACATGGGATTCCTCATTGTGTTAGTGAGAAAATCTAACATTTTTCCTGGATTCAAATATTTTGTTTGGCTCCTAGATTCAAATATTTTGTTTGATCACAATATTTAAAGTACTTGTTCCTCATGGCTAGCGTGTATAGTTTCTCACCCATCCCATATGGTTGATGATCTCTTGCAACTGAAGCATCTTTATTTACTGCATGTCTTATTTTTACTGTAAGAAGTCTTAATACCTTCGGAATTGAGCAATAATTTGTCTGGCTATTGTGATTATTTTTATGCATGAAAAATCCAAGACTCAGAGAACTCAAATAGCAAATAGTAATGTCATGATTCTACTCTAATCTTCTAACCACACAAATCCTATTCTTTCCCTAAGATCATATGCTGCATCCCCAATAATTTTATTGTCTTTGTTTAGTAACTGTATACACACATTTATGTCAAAAACCTCCCAAATATAAAAAAATGGGGTAACTATTCCCAAGTTATTTGTTTTTCAACTAAAAGACAGACATCTAAAATGTAAAAGCCTGCCTCTATATACATGAGGTTTACAGGACGTGATTTTGAATATGGTTTAAAAATTCAGTTCATTAAATGTGTTTTCTAACAAACATCAAAAGAAATGCCCAATTGATTCCTAAATGAAATAATCTATTTGAGAATCTACAAAATCTTTTCTTACATAAATTTAAGATATTGTGTATTACTATTAATATATCTTGGTTAAGAACCTAGAAAATATTTACCTATACAAGAAGCATTATGCACAACAATATTATGGAAGAAAAGAGATAAATAAAAATGTGATAAAACCTATAGAACCTATTAGAAGGATTAATCTAGAATACCAAGAAACTCACATATTTAAATATTTGTAATTGATGAAATGTTACAGTTCCTAAACTTACAAGCCCAAGAAAATTATATGAATCCTATAGCTTCAGCTTCCACAATTGCACATTAAAAAAGCAAAGTGTGTATTATTCAAAAATTAAAATTAAAACATTGTAATAATACTTGATACTTAAATAATGAAGCCTTATGTATTAGAAAAGAATTCTTTTCTATAAACATCTCCAAAAGGCAATGTTTTATGTACTGAACAATTGAGTGTCATGTAAAAATCCCTTTTCAATACAGAAAATAGGAAAATATGATTGTATATGCATGGGAAACGAAAAAAACTAGATTTTAGGCTTATACAAAGATCAAGTGACAACAATATTAATCCTTTTAAAAATAGGTAATAATAATTCCAAACACCACAGTTTCAGACAAGTTTTAATATTTATGTGAAAAGTAGAACAATTCAGATTCTCGTTAGAAAAAAATATTGGTGTAATTTGAACATGGCAACAGTATAAAAAAACAATGACACATATAGTACAATAACATGGAAATGATTTTCTTTGGAAAGGAACTGCAAACCAAAGAGGAAAATTTAAAATCAAAAAGGAGATGATAAAAAAAAAGTTTTCAAACAACATATTTTCAGTATAAATAAACTAAGGAGAAAAAAGAGATGCTTTTATTTATGTTCTATTGGAGTAGACATACTCAATGTAAAACCTCAGTGAGGAAAACTTTTATATGTCAAAAAACATTGTACTTAAATCACAACTTGTCTTAGTATTTTTGAATGGGAATAGAACTATACTTATTGGCATTGTAGTCTCATTTTCTACTTAAGCATATTTAAAAGGACAGTATTTAAGCCAATCAAGAACCTAATTTATAATGCAACTTAAAGGTGGTTCTGTTTGAAAAAGGACATTGGTATATAGCTATATGCCTTTCCATCAATTATGGAACAAACTATAAAAAATAGCTAATCGCATTCATTGAACCCTTTAGTAGTTTGCAGTTAATTTTCACGGTATTTAGTAAAGGACACAGATGAAATAAAATGTTATAAAGAAAATAATCAGTGTTAGGAAATCAGGAGCTCCATTAAAACATTAAATGAATTCAAAATTATAATTAAATCAATGATAATTACTGATAGTAACTCAGTATTTGAGTTATTAAGAAGCCGAGCTGTGTACACTTGACTTTGACTTTTATATAATATCTTCCACAAAATGTTCCATTTACATTGATCTTAATTAAGATACCACTGAAACGAAATAGTGCTATGGAACAATGTAAAAAGCAAGATTACCCTTTCATGCTAGGGTACCTATTTTTTTGCATAACAGAATTATGAGTTTTGCAGACATTTAAATCAGTTTTATCAGTGTTTTTTAAAACAATTTTTTAAATTTGATTCTGATTTCAAAAATTACTTCTCCAAGAATTTGTGCTGTCTAGGTAAAATATTATTTGGATATAATACAACTAGAAAAATTAAACCTGATCAGGAAAGTTTTAAAAGGATACAATGCAAAGGCACACTTTTAGGTAATAAAACTTTCCCTACATCTTATAAAATCATAGTTTCCATTTTCTTAGCCCATTTTATTTCCTCTGTGTTCTGTGGATAAAGTTTACACTAAAACCTACCTTATTTTAAGCCTCTTTTTCTGCTGAAAATAGGAGTAAACCATACCCCATAAAACACTTTCTTTCTATTGTTTTTTTTTGTTGTTGTTGTAAATTCATTGATTATGTGATTTTCAGTGCTAAAACCAAACAGACCATGCTGGAAAATAAAACTGAGTTTTGAAAATTCTATAAATGTCAACTTAAAACCAATGAGTGGAATATTAAAAATAATAATTAAATACACAAATCTAGCGGCAGTTTTGTGCTGTTGTTGTTATTTATCTGAAAATAAGTTCCATGAAATTATATTGCATTTAATATATTGCTATTTAATGTTTGAGATAAATCTATTTTTCTTCAACTTTTATATTTAAGTGTAAAATGATTGCTACCTTATTTGCACTCAGAAAAAGTAAAAGATATTCAACTGAAAGATTCCATGAATCTAATAGGAAAGATCACAACATGAATCAAAGGGGATAGTCTTTTGAATTCCTGCTGTGCCATCTGCTTTACCTCATTGCAGAGAGGAATCAGAGCTATAAACTCATGTGGTTGAAAATTCCACAAGGAAAGGAGTCAATCTAGAGAAAAAGAAGCTTTGCAATAATATTTCTTTTCAATCAATATCCTCTGATTTCTGAAGTGCACAAAGACTTAAGAAATTAAAACTGGAACCTGGATAAAATATTTTTGCAAATGTAAAAGTGACACTGTTTTAATTTGGTCAGATTCAAATTACCATATTTGGATTGTTATTTTTAATAATATATATGAAAACAGATCTTTCTATAAATATATTTAAAGTTTTAAAATATAATATTTTATGACTTACTGACATAATGAAAAATGTTAATAAATCACAGAACTTTAAAGGTTATTTGCATTCATTTTCTATTCTATTAAAATGCTTTAGAAACAAATTATTGTAGGTTTTCTGAGGTGGATTTTGCCTAAAATTTTTATTTTAAGTTAATGTCCTAAGAATTTTTATTACAAGGTAGTTTTATAAAAGTCAAATTAGAATTCACATTAATCCGTTGCTGTTATTATAAAAATATGATCAAGCAGCTGCAGAGAAATTACTGATCTTCAAAATATAAATTAATTGCTAAAATATGTAGTCTAGTAAATGATGGTCTAATGTTGTTTTATTTACTAGTTATAAACTTCCTAAAGTCACCATATTAAATTTGTAAAGTGCTAAAGACCACAGACTACTAAAGAGGAAAGTGTTTTTTAAACAAAAACAAAAAAAAACTGATAAATGAACAAATATAACTATGGTAATATTCACTATTACCTGAACAATTGCTGATATACTACTGGAATGAAATAAATTATTAACATAAACAATCTTAGGATAAAGTACACTAAATCCACATAATAAAACTGAACAATGTAAAAGTTACTTTTTCATTTGTACTCTATTTTCATAATAATCTTGTTTCAATGATTTTTCTCAAAGTTAATACACAAAATATTATATTCTACTTATCCAAAATTGTACCTGTTAATAAAATTGGTAAATAAGATTCCTAGCAAGGTTCATTAAACTAACAATAATAAGCACATTGTGTATAGAAATGGATTCCAAGTGATGAAGAGCCTGTTACAATTGCAGACAATTATTTGTGGTCCAGTTTCTAGTAGCATCCCAAATCGTTTAAACACCATATTACATCAGAATATTATATCTGTTACATATTATCTTTTTTGAGTCATCTGATTCTTTAATCTAGATATTGTGCTGTAAAAATCAGCTAACTTTAATATTGCAATTTAGTTATGATCACATTATTTCCTCAGCAAGAGAATGACATTTGCCTATTCAAATTACCATCTATAAATGCTAAATTTATATTGATATCTTTTTTTTCCATCAGAAAATGCAGTTGTGCATACTAAAATAATTTTACACATCAAGAGAGGAAAAGGTAGTTATTAAATGTACCTTGATATGGAGCACTAAATCCACGATATCGGTGATTGCTGTCTGTAACGAAATGCAGTCTGAGCCAGTTTTTGTTGCTGATAATTGGTGGTGGTATATTCATTCCAGATAACCTGGATTATGAAAGACAAGAACATAAAAATTTAAAAAGCTTTTCAGCAGTAAAAAAATTTTCACTGAATTGGGACCAAAAAAGTATCAACCTGTACAAAAATTATGACTTTGTGTTGTCAACTTTTAAGAATAAGTGAAATTTATTTATGCATTGTAAAATTAATCATAGAATAGCACAGTTTCAAATTCAGTGTTCCAATTAGGTTTTGAATGTTAACAAAGTAAACTGTAAAATTTCAACCACATATGATTTTTTATTCACTCATATTTATTGCACCAATAATACATTTACTACACTGATAATAATAAATATAATTGGTGCTTAATTGATGGTGCTGGTCATTGTGTTCCTCATGAACATATTGATAAAATATAGTTACAAAACTGAAATTCTTCAAAGAAATTGATATCCCATATTGAGAGTGAGTTAGATATTTTTCATATAATCCATATATATACATATATAAGTATTTTATATTGGATTCAAATTTCATAATGGCTCTTTGTAGACAAGGATTACTTAAGTGAAATTTTATAGTATCATAAATTTTCACAGTTACCTAGCTTTCCTTATATTTTATACTACCATAATTTATTAGAACCCTACTCCAATGGATAGTCAGAAAACATTTGTCTGGAATATTTATTTAGTCTTGACATATTTTTTCACAAAGATGGCATTTAATAATCTCTTAAAACAAATTAAGTAAAATTATTGAATTTATGCTCTTTATATTAGTCATGATTAAAATAGGGAGTAATTTTTGCTTCTTAATCTTTTTAGGATTTCCAGCAAGGCAGTTTTTCTGATTTCATTCAATAAAGAAAAATCTCCCTCATATATTTCCTCTGTGTACCTAACCATTTAAATTCTATATGCATGATATAAATCATGGTAAAAGATTCTTAAAAACAAGACTATCATCTACTGCAGGGGACTTTTAGATCAAGGCTTCCTAGTAAAGTCTTTGTCTACACCATTCTTTTAAGCTCATACCTTTCTTTTTCAGAAGGGAAAATGGCTGATTTGTCAGTTTGTGATTGTGTCTGTGTGGTGGTTTGAAGGGGTTACAATTCTCCTCACAGTGCTTGGCAATCTGTTATGCTAGGGACCTGGTAGGAATAGGATGTAAAATCTGTAACTGCACATGTAATTAGAGATGATGGATATGTGTGTTGATGCAAAGACCCTTTTCCAACACCCATCAATCACCCTTAACCCTGAAAACTCACCTTTCCTAGGATGTTTACAAGCTAGCCACTATTTCTAGTGCATGCTCACTGAATATAAATTCACTTCTATTGCATCTTTGTGTCTGCTGTATACAGAATGTTTGATTCCAACCTATACAAGTTGGGGTCTATCAAGTACATTTCTCATTTCCATCCCTGGTTAGAAATTTTCTCTTTCCTACTAATTGTCTATTTTCTCTTGTTATTGGTTCAGCTGCCTGATTGTTTCCATGTCTGAATTTAGTAAATAAAGACATAAAATAGACATGTATACAATTTTAAGACTCAAGTTTTATATTTTATTCTATTACCTTACAAAAAAATCTAGGTTATATTTTCCTGGGTTTGTTGGTTTGCTTGGTTCAAGCAGCAATTTTGTGAAAAAATATTTGGATTCAATTCAAATATATTTTCTATAGAGTGGTATGGCTCAGACCAAATTTTGACTAACAATTTGGTTCAGATCAATTCCCTGATTAGATGAGCATGAATATCCAATTTATGTGTAAGTTATGGAAATATAAGTTATTTTGCTAGACGACACACATTTCTAAATGTAATGAGACTATAGTACATGGATGATGATAATACACTGAAGCACAGAGTTTGGAAATAGACCCTTTAAAAGATCCAATAGATGAAAATTAACATTAAGAAAAATGATAGGAGAAAGAAGATGAAATGAACAACTCCATAAAAAGGATAAACTTTCCAGCTTTTCCAAGGACACCTAAGATATTTTAACCAATGAAGTACACCAAAACAAGTGATAACTATTATACAACTAAAGTTTGTATCTTGAATTCACTTTTAGGAATCCAAATGGGAAAAACTCAAAAAAGTAGAGCTGTAGAAGCAAAAGGCAGAATGTGCATGACATGTAGAAATGGTGTCAGTTAAACAGAGGAGGAAATGAGAGAAAATAACTGTCCCTCTTGTATCCGTGGGTGATGGATTCCAAGAACTGCACTGAACAAATAAGGATACATACTTACAAACTCTACATAGATTTTTTTCTATAAAACATACTTATAAAGAAGACTATTTTATAAATTTTACTCTGTAAGAGACTAACAACAATAATGAATAATAAAATTCAACTATAAAAATACACTGTAAAAACAAAGTTTATATGAATGTTGCCTCTCAAAATTTCTATAACAATATATGTAAAAACAAATATTATATGAATGTGGTCTCTTTCCTTCTCAAAACTTCTTATTGTATTTTTAACCTTTTCACCTAAAGAAAACACTTTTCAGTGTCTCTTCAGCATATCTGAATTACCGAATTGCCAGCATTACTACTCTTTCACATTGAAACCATTATTAAGTAAAATACAATCACTTGATCACAACACTGCAATAGCATGAAAGCCTATATAATAGCCAAAAAGGCTACTAAGTAATTAAGAAGCAGGTAACATATACAGTGTGAATATACCAGGGAAAGAGATAAGTCACACCAGGGACAGACAGCATAGGATGGCATGAGATTTATCATGTTACTTAAATTGACACTCAATGTATAACTTATGAATTGTTTATTTTTGCAATTTTCCATGTAGAATTTTCAGACCACTGTTGACTAAGTGAAAATGCAGAAAGCAAAACAATACTTAAGGGAGGACTAATATATTTCTGACAGCCTTTGATGTCTCAATGTATGAAGCAAGACCTTAGATAGTCCAACAAACTGAACTACAGGTTATTTATGCCACAACATTCCCCTAAAATCTAAGGGGAAGTTTATAGCATTTTGGTTAATGGAACCAGGTGGGTTTTATGTCTTAATATTTCTCATTATTTAAACATATGGAACGATCTAGTAAATGAATCTACATATCTCTGTTTCTTATTTCTTATGTTATCAGAACAACTTTAAAATGAAATGTAAAGTGAGGGATAAAAAATGTATACCATCTGACAGATTCCAAGATGGTGGGCCAGAGGGAGGCAGCATTCTGTGACACTCCATGATCCAGATCTCACCTAGTTGGAATAATGCATCTCAGAGAGTATAATAGGACCCAAATACAGCTGATTTCTGCAGAAATCACCAGCGCTGTGACCCCAGAGCAGGGCTCAGAGCCTCAGCGTTCGAGTAGGACTCAGGACTCCTGCCTCCCTAAACCCAAAGCCCACAGTTCTAACCCACACACAGCTCACAACCAGCTTAGCAGAATCACCTATCAGCACCTCTGTAGACTTCAGACTGCACTCTGCTCCCACGCAAGTCACTCAGCTACTACTTACCCACAGCACAATGCCATCACCTGGCTCCCCCAACGTCACCAGACATCCTGGCACTAGAAGCAGATGGACTCCATCTTGGATAACATTTCTTGCCATATTTAGTGGGGTCAGCTCTCAGATCGGATCTTCATCTGACAGAAAAGATATGGATCTGGCCAGGTACCAGCTAGCCAACTCCCCCCAACCTCTCTCCAGCAGTGATAACTCGACACACTGACCACACAACACAGAAATAGCTCTCAGTTGGGCAGGTGTGCAGTGCCACCAGGGCGTCGGCCCACCTGGTGTGAGCCTTGGTGTAAGGCGTCCTGCAGTTGGGAACTGCTAAGTGAGAGGGAGAAGGGACTAAAGTTTGGAACCTAACAGAGAGACCAGGAACTAGGAAATCTCCAGGCAAGAGAGAGAGAGTGCTCAAGTCAGACGAGCAGTCCCAAAAAGAGACCCATGAAATGTAGTCTCTCTGCAAGGACTGACAGGTGGCACTCCCTGCTTCCAGACACCCTATACCAGAACCAGTCTTCCAACCCTGGTTACTTCCACCATCCTGAGCGCAGAGACACCAGCTTAAAACAGATGACCCCACCTATTGGATGAGAAGAAAAACAGAAAAGATATGGATCTCTAAAACTAGCAACAACCCTGGTTTCTTCTTTCAAGTAATTTTTTTTTCTCTCTTCCAACCCTCTATCCTCCAATCCTCACATCCCCTATGTGAAACCAAGAACTTTGCAACAAATAGGATTTTGAGGACTGAGTCATCCCAATAATAAAATCTAGAGGTATTATATACATCCTTTTTTGTTCTCTTTTTTCTTTCATTTTTCTTTCCCCCTCAAAATTTTATTATTTTAACATCCTGTATTTTTCTAAATGCATATGTGTGTTTGTTTTATGTACTCTTCTGTCTTCCCCCATACTTGTCTACCCTAAATTACTTCCTGTCTATTCTCTTGCTACTAACCTTCTTTATTAGACTTCTCTTTCAGATTTCCTAAGATATATTAACTCTATATCCTCACATCCTTCCTCCTCAGCATATTGTTCTATGCCCCACCCCCAGTTCATTGTCCACCATCAGAAACTGTAAAAAATTTTACAAAACTACTGATTATAATTTAGTTAATAATGAAATCCAACATTTCTGTACATTGAAATTAAACTGTAAATGCCTTAATGACAAAAAATTGTTCAGAGGTGATATATTGTTGATATTGGGATCTGTTAACATTGTCCTTCCCCACAAAAAGGGATCCTGGAACCCTACAAGAGCACTACAAATCTATAGGGTAAAAACAATAACACCCCAGACCTACAAGCAACATGAAAAGGCAAGGGAAGAAATTACACCAAACAAATCAAGACACCACATCATTAGAATAATTGGCAGCCACAGCAGAAAAAAAATGGCAGAGAAAGAGTTCAGGATATACATGGTTAAAATGTTCTGCGAACTCTAGGAAGATATAAGAGAGCAAATACAAGCAGTGAAAGATCACTTCAACAAGGAGCTACATAAACAAATCCAGGAAGCAAAAGATCACTTCAAATAGGGAGATAGAGGTTCTAAAACAACAACAACAACAACAAAAAACCAGAAATCCTTGAAATGTAAGAAACAATAAACCAAATTAAAAGCTCAAATGAAAGCGTCACCAACAGAGTAGACCACTTGGAAAACAGGACACCAGACAATGAAGATAAAATATATAATCTTTAAAAAAATATAGACCACACAGTGATAATGGTAAGAAACCATGAAAAGAACATTTAAGAAATATAGGACATCATAAAAAAACCAAATTTAAGAGTATTGGGATAGAGGAAGACTTAGAGGTCTAAACCAAAGGAATGAACATTATATTCAATGAAATAATATCAGAAAATTTTCCAAACATGAAGAATAAATTGAAAATCCAAATTCAAGAAGTCTAAAGGACACCAAATGCACAAAATCACAACAGATCCACAACAAGGCACATTATAATAAAAATGCCCAATATACAGAATAAGGAGAGACTATTAAAAGCCACAAGAGAAGGGAATCAGATTACATATAGGGGAAAACCAGTAAGGATAACTGCAGATTTTTCAACACAGACCCTGAAAACTAGAAGATCCTGGAACAACATATATAAAGCTCTGAAAGAAAATGGGTGTCAACCAAGAATCTTGTATCCAGCAAAATTAAGCTTAGATTTGAAGATGAAATACAAATACTCCATGATAAACAAAAGTTAGAAGTATGTATAGCTAGAAAACTGGCACTACAAAACATCCTTGGCAAAATATTCCATGAAGAGTAAATAAAAAACAACAATTAAAATCAGCAGAGGAAGGTAGTACCCTAAAGGAAAAACTAATCAAAGAAGAAAATCAAGTCAAGTTAAATAAGAAAAATAAAAAAAAAAATATGGCTGCGAACACAAACCATGTCTCAATAATAACCCTGAATATTAATGACTTAAACTCACCATTAAAAGACACAGGCTAGCAGATTGGACTTAAAAAAAAAAAAGACCCAACAATATGCTGCCTACAGGGACTCATCTGATATGAAAAGACATACACAGACTGAGGGTAAAAGGTTGGGAAAAATCAGACCACTCACATGGACTGCGTAAGCAAGCAGGGATTTCCATCCTCATACCAAAAAAAGTAGACTTCAAGTCAAAGTTAATCAAAAGTGAAAAAGATGGACATTACATACTGCTCAATGGAACCATACACCAATAAGACATAAAAATCATAAATATATATGCCCCAAACAATGGTGCAGCTATGTTCATCAAACAAATTCTTCTCAAGTTCAAGAGTCAAATTGATCACAACACAATAATTTTGAGTGACATTAACACACTTCTCTCACCACTGGATAGATCTTCCAAACAAAAGTTGAATAAAGAAATTACAGAAGTCAATAATATAATCAATAACTTAGACTTAACTGACATACATAGAATATTTCAACCTGCAACAAGTGGATACACTTTCTTCTCAGCACATGTCATCCTTCTCTAAAACAGACCATATAATATGCCAAAAAGCAACTCTTAGCAAATAAAAAAAGTAGAGATACTACCATGAATTTTAGCAGATCATAATGAAATGAAATTGGAAATCAGTGACAGACAGAATAAAAAATAAAAATTTCTCCAACACCTGGAGACTAAACAATATTCTAATTAATGAACAATGGGTTGCAGAAGACATCAAGGAGGAGATTAAAAATTTTTAGAGGTAAATGAGAACATAGACACAACATATTGAAATCTCTGGGATACTATGAAAGCAGTACTAAGAGGAAAATTCATTGCATTGAGTTCATTACTTAAAAGAAGAAAAAGTCAACAAATAAATGACCTCACACTACATCTCTAAGCCCTAGAAAAAGAAGAACAAATCAGCAGCAAAATCAGTAGAAGGCAAGAAATAATTAAAATTTGAGCAAAAATTAATAAAATTTAAATTTAAAAAATTCAAAAAAATTTACAAAACAAAAAGTTGGTTCTTTGAAAAAATAAATAAAATTGCCAGCCCTTAGTTACTCTAATGAAGAGGAGAGAGAAAACTCAAATTACCAGCATACATAATGGAAAAGGTAATATCATAATAGACAGAAATACAGAGGATAATTAGAAATTATTTTGAAACCTTATACTCCTATAAAATAGAAGACATTGAAGACATTGACAAATTTCCTAAGTCATATGATTTGCCCAGATTGAATCAGGAAGATACAATTAAACAAACCACTGAAATGGAAGACACCATCAGAAGCTTACCAACCAAGAAAAGCACAGGACCAGATGGATACACACCTGAGTTCTACAAGACCTTTAAAGAAGAGGTAATACCAATACTCTCCAATTTATTTCAGGAAATAGAAAACAAGGCAGCACTACCAAACTCATTCTATGAGGCCAATATCACCCTGATCCCAAAACCAGGCAAAGACACATAACAGAAAGAAAACTTTACACCAATATCTTTAATGAACATAGATGCAAAACTTCTCAATAAAATTCTGGCAAATCAAATACAAAAACATATCAAAAAGATTGTCCACCGTGATCAAGTGGGATTCATCCCAGGGATGCAACATATGGAAATCGATAAACGTAATTCATCACATCAACAGACTCAAAGATAAGAATCATATGCACATCTCAATAGATGCACAAAAAGCATTTGACAAAATACAGCACCTTTACATGTTCAAAACACTAGAAAAACTAGGGATATCAAGAACATACCTCAACATCATAAAGGATATCTATGCTAAGCCTCAGGCCAGCATCATTCTAAATGGAGAAAAATTAAAGGCATTCCCTCTAAAAACTGGAACAAGACAGGGATGCCATCTTTCACCACTTTTATTTACCATGGTTCTTGAAACACTGGCCAGAGCAATTAGACAGACAAAAGAAATTAAAGGGATATGTATAGGAAAAGAAGAACTTAAATTAGCACTATTTGCTGGTGATATGATTCTATACCTAGAAGACCCAAAATGCTCCACCAGAAAATGTCTAGAACTAGTAAATGAATTCAGCAAAGTAGCAGGATATAAAATCAACACACATAAATCAAAGGCACTTCTGTATATCAATGACAAATCCTCTTAGAAGGAAATGAGAAAAACTACCCCATTTACAATTGCCTCCAAAAAATAATACTTAGGAATCAACTTAACGAAAGAGATGAAAGATCTATATATGATGAAAACTACAGAACCCTAAAGAAAGAAATCAAAGAAGGCCTTAGAAGTGGAAAGATCTACCTTACTCTTGGATAGGCAGGATTAATATTATCAAAATGACCATACTACCAAAAGTACAATATAGATTTAATACAATTCCCATCAAAATCCCAATGGCATTCCTCATAGAAACAGAAAAAGCAATCATGAAATTCATCTGAAAAAATAAGAGACCCAGAATAACTAAAGCAATCCTTAGCAGGAAGAGTGCAGCAGGTGGCATCACTATACCAGAACTTAAACTATACTACAGAGCAATAGTAACAAAAACAGCATGGTATTGGCACAAAAACAGACTGGTAGACCAATGGTACAGAATAGAGGACATAGAAACTAACACAAAATTACAATTATCTTATATTAGACAAAGGGGCCAAAAACATGCATTGGAAAAAGGATAGCATCTTCAACAAATGGTGCTGGGAAAACTAGAAATCTATATGCAACAAAATGAAATTAAACCCCTATATCTCACCAAATACACAACTCAAAGTGGATCAAGAACCTAGGAATTAAACCAGAGAATCTGCATTTAATAAAAGAACAACTAGGCCCTAATCTTCATCATGTGGGATTAATAAGAGCTCTACAGCACAAGAATTAAAGCCAAGAATAAATAAATGGGATGGACTCAAACTAAAAAGTTTCTTCTCAGCAAAAGAAATAATCTGTGAGGTGAATAAAGAGCCTACATCCTGGGAGCAAATTTTTATCCCTCACACATCAGATAGAGCACTAATCTCTAGGATAAAGAACTCAAAAAGCTAAGCACCAATAAAACAAGTAACCTAATCAATAAATGGGCCCAGGACCTGAACAGACACTTCTCAGAAGAGGATATACAATCAATCAACAAATATATATATAAAAGTTCATCATCTCTAACAAATAGAGAAATGTAAATCAAAACTATTCTTAAGATTCCATCTCACTCCAGTCAGAATGGTAGTTATTATGAAGGCAAACAACAATAAGTGTTGGCAAGGATATGAGGAAAAAGGTACACTCATACATTGCTGGTGGGACTGCAAATTGGTGAAGCCAATATGGAAAGCAGTATGGAGATTCCTTGGAAATCTGGGAATGGAACCACCATTTGACCCAGCTATCCCTCTCCTCAGCCTATACCCAAAGGATTTAAAATCCGTATACTACAGGGACACAACCACATCAATGTTTATAGCAGCACAATTCACAATAGCTAAACTGTGGAGCCAAACTAGATGCTCTTCAGTAGATGAATGGATAAGAAAAATGTGACATATACACACAATAGAATTTTACTCAGCATTAAAAGATAATAAAATCATGGCATTTGCATGTAAATGGATGGCTTTGGAGAAGATAATGCTAAGTGAAATTGGCCAACCACCTCCCCCGCCAAAAAAAAAAAAATGCCAAATGTTTTCTCTGATATAAGGAAGCTGATTCATAGGGGGGTAGGAAAGGGGAGCATGGGAGGATTAGAGGAACTCTAGATAGGGGCGGGGATGGGAGGGAAAGGGAGGGGACAGCGGGTTAGAAAGGATGGTAGAATGCAATAGACATCATTATCCAAAATACATGTATGAAGACAGAAATTGGCATCAATATACTTTATATACAACCAGAGATATGAAAAATTGTGCTGTATATGTGTAATAGGAATTGTAATGCATTCTGCTGTCATTTATTTTTTAAATCAATTTAAATATACACATATATATCTATATATGCCATCTAGAAATATCTTATTAAACGAGTTTATATAGACAATTAATTTCTTAAATACTAAGAGAGATATTCCTTAAATATAACTCATTATTATTCCTATGCTAATCATTAGAGTCATTTCAGAGTAAGCAAATGTAGGTTCATTCTGATATAAAGGCAATGAGATTCCAATATAAAGCCAATGGAGAGAATATTTAGGTATTTAACAGGTATTTCCTAGACATTTATTCTCAATATAGTAAGTACTAACAAAGACAAATTCCATGGTATTACAAAGTGAAAATTAAAAATTTAAATAAAAAATGAATAGAAAATTTTCAGATGGTAGCCAATGATATACACAAAATAAATTAAAAGAAGGGATATGATAAAGAAATTAAATTTGAAAGCAATAATGGAGACTCCTTAGAAAATTTGGAATGAAACTACCACTTGACCTAGTTATCTCAGTCCTTGGCTTATACCTCCCAAAACTTAAAATCAGCATACTGCAGTGATGCAGCCACATCAATATTTATAGCAGCTTAATTCACAATAGATGAGCTATGGAATCAACCAAGGTGCCCTTCAACAGATGGATAAAGAAAATATGGTATACAAAAACAAGGAATATTACTAAGCCATATAGAAGAATGAAATAAATTATGGCATTTGCTGGTAAATGGATGGAACTGGAGTATATCATGCTAAATGAAATAAGCCAGTTCCAAAAAAACAAATGCTGAATGGTCTCTCTCATATGTAGATGCTAACACATAAAAAGAGAGGGTAAGGAGGGCAAGTATCAAAATTCATTGGATTAGATAAAGGGGAATGAAGGGGTGGGAGGCAGGTTGGGAATAGGAAAGACAGTAGAATAAATTGACCATAGCTTTCCTATGCTCATATATGAATACACAACCAGTGTTACTCCACATCATGTACAACCACAAGAATGGGATCAAAATTGGAATGGGTTGCACTCCATGTATGTATAATATATCAAAATACACCCTATTGTCATGCATATCTAAAATAATTTAAATGTTACAAAAAAGATTAAAAAATCCATAGCCATTGAATGTCTTAAATTGCTAATTTAGATTTAAAGAGAATTAAAACCTCAGGAGGTTGAGGTTTGAGGATCCTGAGTTCAAAGTCAACCTCATCAATTTAGTGAGGCCCTAAGAAACTCAGTGAGACCCTGTCTCTAAATAAAATACAAAAAAGGTCTGGGAGTGTTGCTGAGTGGTTAAGCACCCCTGGGTTCAATCCCTGGTAGCAAAATAATCATAATCATAATAAATGTCATAAATTTTTAATCTACTATAGTCATTTGTACCAAAGAAGAACTCAACATGTCTTTCTTATTGAAATGACATGATAAAAATGACAGCAAATTTCACTGCATAATATATGAAGAAATGCTAATAATAATACAATGTACTTTGCCACAATTAATCTTTCAAAAATTGTTTTTATGTATATATTTTTCTACATATAAGTAAATAAATCATAAACTGATATTTAAAATTGGATGCAGTATTTTGTTTTGTATTCATCACTTTAAGGAAAATAATGATAATATTCTTTTGAAAGTAAGTCAAATATAACAAATCTAAGAAAATATGGGTATTTGCTATTGTTTCAGAAGTCCCTGAAACTATTCTAATCCTATTCCTTTAGTTTACATGTTTTTTGTTGATTCCCCATTTTGGACCTCTTTGGTTTCTAAACTTTCTCAAAATTAGCTTTTGAAATAACCAGTGTCATCTTTGGTGGACCTTAGTTTGTTGTTATAATTGTTTTTAATCTTTCCATTCCTCTAAAATTATTCAAGAGTAATGATCTGTGTTTTCTCAATTTTAGAAGTCATAGAGTCAAATCTTCAATACAGGATTATTCTCATCATCTACTCCTTGATTCTAAAGTCCCACTTTCCCACTAAAATTTTCATACTCTTTCCAAATTTTACTAGTCTCTTTACTGCTCTTGCTCTCTCTAGATCTTTCACCTGTTTGACCTTCTTTTTTCTCTATCATTGAAGTAACATCTATTTCTCAGGAATATTCTATTCCACATGACCTTGTCAATTAAATTGTCCTGTTTACTTGCAATTAGTCCCTCAAATTCATTCATCATCTCAGAGCCTTTTCACATACTTAAGACTGAAATGAATAAAACTGGTTTACATTTACTTACTTAATCATTCTCAGGGAAGCCAGACTTAAAGTTCTAAGGCTAAAATCAATACCGATTCTCCTTTTCTGTTCCCACAAAGCCATCTGCATATTTTCATCATGTCATTTATTACTTTGTAATAGTAGTAAGTTTTCTATCTCTTCTACTATTTTACGTTTTTATGTAACTCATTATATCCCTGGTGCTTAACCCAATGATTTATAGTAGATCTACAATGGCATTATTTATCAGAAAATAAAGAAATGGAAACTATTTGGGTACATGTCCTTTTAATACCTTATGTTTTTTTTTCATACTCTTTATAATGTATGACATTAATTCCACTTCACCATTATCAAATGTTTTCGTTCTTTATTCAAGATCCATTTAAAATTCTATTTCCTTTGTAAGTCTTCAATTCTCTATGCTGATGGTTATCATTCTGCTCACTGAAAAAAGCCCTTTTCTCTTCCTGTGATGCATCTCATTGCTTTCATTTTGTTATATCATGCATTTTATCAAAGATAAGAAGTTCAGTTAGGATCTACATTGGATTTATCAAATTAATAAGCACATTTCAAATTGTATATAATGACACTAATTAAATGAAGTAATATTGTATTGCAAATTTCTCAAAAGTGTTCTCTGAACATTACCTACCAACAATGCCTTGAGGTGAAGTTTCACTGACCAATAATTCTTTGAATTGCTCTTTTGTAGCCACATATTCTGTTTTTTGTTGTTGTTATTTTATTTTAGAATTTTTAAATTTATACATTATAAACACTTTCTTATTTCCATGCTATGCCATCATAGCCAATAACAAGTAGTAGAATTTTCATATAAAACCCTTTCAGAAACATATTGTTTATCTTTCATTTTTGGATAGAATGTATTTCATAGTCCTAAAAAATACAATCATCTGTTAAAAAAAACTGTAAAAAAGTGAAAGAAAGAAACAAAAATTACTAAGTGTTCTATTATGCTCTACAAGGTAATATAAATTGAAAAATTATTTTAGCAACTATATGTGATGATATTAAAAGTATTAATCTTCTGCCTGGTGGACTGGTGCATATCTGTAATTCTAGCAGCTCAGGAAGCTTGGATTGCAAGTTCAAGGCTAGCCTCAACAACTTAGCAAGGCCCTATAAAACTTTGTGAGACTGTCTCAAAAGAAAAAAAGAAAAAAAGGCTGGGTATGTAACTCAGGAGTAAATTGCCTTTGGATTAAATCACCAGTACTCCCCCAAAAGTATTAATCTTCCATATCATATTAAATCATGAATAAGGTATATGTGGAATATACAGAGATCTACACTGAACAGTCTGTGTTTGCTTGAGACAGTAATCCATCCACATCCTTGGTTAGATATGCAAAAGTCACTAAGCTGAAAAAGAATCAAGAGCATTAAGAAGCTAAGCATTATAAATGCAATCAAATTATTAGAAAGCCATATGTTAGAAAGTATTCACAAAGCAAAGGAGACTGTTGACTCTTCTCAAATTCCTTCCCTTTCCTTCTCTTCCTCCCCTTTACCCACATGTCCCTTATGTTATCTATACCATTTGTGACCCCACTCTGGTTTCTCATTTATCACTCATTTCCATAATTATGCTTCAGATTTGTTAAAGTTCTTCTATTACATGTTCAACTTTCATATTGCTATATTATCCATATTCTAAATGAAAGAAGTTGAGATAAGGATCCATGTTGTATTTATTAAGTCTTTAAATACATTTTCTTAAATTCTTTTATATTTTTACTTTGTTGGAAATGATGGATATTTTAGACTAGAATTGCTTTTATATAAATGCATGCTTTAGAAAAATTCCTGCATATATTTTAGATTTAACATATGTGTGCATATTTAACTGTCAAAATTTAATTGATAAAATAGAATAAATAAATGATATTATAATCATTTAAATACTGAATTTGTAATTAAAAAGCTGTCCTCCAAAATCTCCAGACCTTGATATTTTTAGATGACTCTTCAAAATAGATAAGGAATTTTTACCCACATTTTTCCAGAGATTAGAAGAGGACTAAAAACTTCTCGATTCATTTTATGAGTTTAGTATTATCCTGGCAATAAGAACAGAAATCAGTACAAATAAGAATATAAGAATAAAATCAGTACAAAAAATCTTTTTAAAATACTGCAGGCCAGGTATGGTGGCATATGCCTAATAATCCCAGCTGTTCACGAGGCTCAGACAGGAGGATCACAGGTTCAAAGCTAGCCTCAGCTATGGCAAGGTGCTAAGTAACTCAGTGAGGCCGTTTCTACATAAAATCAAAATAGGGCTGGGGATGTGACTCAGTGATTGAATGCCCCTGAGTTCAATCCCTGGTACAAAAAAAAAAATGCAAACCAATGTTCTTGTGAACTCCTGTAAAAAAACCTCAATAAAATATTATGAAATTTAATCTAGCATTATATTCTCTTTTAATGCTGAGTAAAAGAGAATAAAATCATGGTATTTGCAGGTAAATGGATGGTGTTGGAGAAGATAATGCTAAGTGAAGTTAGCCATTCCCAGAAAAACAAATGCAGAATGTTTTTTTTTTTTTTTCTGATATAAAGAGGCTAATTCATAGTGGGGTAAGGAGAGGGAGCATGGGAGGATTAGATGAATTCTAGATAGAGAAAAGAGATGGGAGGGGAAGGGAGTGGGTAGGGGGTTAGCAAGGATGGTGGAATGTGATGGACATCATTATAAAAACACATGTATAAAGACTCAAATTGGGTGTCAACATAATTTATATACAAACAGAGATATGAAAAATTATGGCATACATGTGTAATAAGAATTGTAATGCATCCCGCTGCCATGTATTTAAAAAAATAAAATCAATAAAATGAAAAAAATTCAATCTAGCATTCAATAAAAATAATTATATAATATGACCTACTGAGATTGTTTTCCAAGTTATATGAGGCTGATCCAACATTTGAAAATCAATCAATATAATCTAGCATATGGTAATTATAGAAGAAAAATCAAATTATTGAAACAATAGTTTGATAGAAAAAGCATTTGATAATCTCCTATATTCATTCATGACAAAAACTCTTCAGTAAATCAGGAATGGAAGAAACATCCTTAACTTGATCAAGTACATATACAAATAAAAGCTACAACTAACAACCTCCTTGATGTTGTATCACAGGATGCTTTCCCAATAAAAATCAGAAATACATCAAGGATGTCTTCACTCACCACTTTTATTCAACACAGTAATGGAAATTCTAGCCAGGGTAATAAGATATGAGGGAAAAATAAATATATATGGAATGACAAGGAGTAAAACTGTCTTTATTTCAAATGACAGATTCATTTACACAGAAAATTCTAAGAAATCCACCAAAAAAACAAAAATTCTAGACCTAGTAAGCTCAGCCAAATTGTAGGATATAACATGAACATACAAAAATCAATCATGTTTCTGCACATTAACAGTGAACAAGTGACAACTGAAATAAAATACACAATACAATTTACAATTACTCTGAAGATAATCAAATATGTATGTATAAATCTGGTAAATTGTTTATAGGCTTTTTACTTAGAAATTGTAATATGTAATGAAAGAAATCCAAGATCTAAGTAAATGAAGAGAAATACATGTGTTCATGAATCGGATGACATACCAGTAAAAAGTTTCTATTCTCCCTAAAATTATCTATAGATTTAATGCAACTTCTATTGAAACTCCAGCAATTTTCTTTTCTGTAAACACTGCTAAGATCACTATAAAACTTATATAGAAAGTCATGGAACCAGCAAGAGTTAAAGTAAAATTGGAAAAGTAAAATAAAATGACAGCATTCTTTCTCACTGTCAAAGCTTAATATACAAATTGAATAGAGGAACAGAACAGAAAACCTAGAAATAAACCAAAACAAATGTACTCAGTTGACACTTGATTAAATTGTATAAAGTAATTTAAGAGAGGAATGATTGGTTGTCCATAAATTGTGCTACAGCGATGGGACAACCACAGGCAAGAAATGAATCTAAACTTTACACAAATTGTAAAATAGCTCAAAGTTGATCATTGATTTAAAGGTAACATTGTAAAACACTTAGAAAAAACATACTTGAGAAAATCTCTGTTTCCAAGCCAGGTAGATTTTCAAAATTGCATCCAGAAACCTGATTCCTAAAAGTAAAAACTGAAAAGTTGGTTCTCATCAAGAGCAAATATTTTTGCTATGCAGAAGGCACTGAATAAGAAGATGAAAAGATAAGCCATAAAACACAAAACATTTATATATTACATATCTGATAAAGGACTTTTTTTTCTAGAATATATAAAGCATTCCCAACTCCACTGCTGAAATCCACTCAAAAAATGAGAAAGAGACACAAATAGGCATTTAGTTGAAGAGCTTACATGATCAATCAGAAATTTAACAGAGAATAGAGGAAATTTTAAAGTATTACATTATTGATTTAGAAAAAAAAGAAAAATTTAAAATTGATAATCTAAAGCCACTTTTTTAAAAATCAGAAAAAAATAAACCCAATTTAAGTGAAAGGAAAGGAATAATAACAAAAATTGAAAGCAATGGAAATGAAATAAGAAAAACAACAGAGAAAAATTAAAGATTAGTAAAATTAATAAATGTCTTACTAGACTGATCAAATAAAGAGATACACACATTCACATACAGAGAGAGAGAGAGAGAGAGAGAGAGAGAGAGAGAGAAACAAAGAGAATAGAAACTACTGGAAAATGACAGGATTATCAGTAGATACAATGAAGATATTTCAATAATAATAAAATAATATTGTGAACAACTTCATGCCAATTGTTTTGAGAGATAAAGTACGAAATTTCTTGATATATATATATATATATATATATATATATATATATATATATATATATATATATATNATATATATAAACAAAGCTTATTCTAAAAGATGTACTGTGTATAGTCTTATTTCTAAGCTGCAAATAAAATTTATATTCAAAACCTTCCAAGGAGGAACATCTTGGTACACACAGCTACCTGCTAAAGTCTATTAAATATGTAAGGAAGAAATAATACCATTTATACACTTGTCTCAGAATACAGAAGAAAATATTTACCAACTAATTTCACAAGGGTAAAAGTTGCCTGATTACATAGCTGAGCAATGACAGTATAGAGCAATAAAATTATAAATACACTCCTCTATGAAAAAAAATATATATGTAAAAATACTTAACAACATATAACAAATTTAATCCACCAGAACAAGTATGGTCAAGGGGAATGTAAGTCTGACTCAATTTTGTAAAATCAATCAACATATGTCACACTGTGAACAAATTTTAAAAGTAAAACCATATGATCATTTTAATAGACGCAGAAAAGAAAAATACTTGACAAAATTCAGCTCTAGAATTCCTAAAATAGAAATTCTCTGCAAACTGGTGATAGAAAGCAATTCGTTTAACCTGACAAAGGACACCTAAGAAAAAGGTTATAGCTTAAGTTCTCATTAAGATCACAAACAAATTGAGGATGT
Organism: Marmota marmota marmota; assembly: GCF_001458135.2. NCBI lineage: Eukaryota > Metazoa > Chordata > Mammalia > Rodentia > Sciuridae > Marmota > Marmota marmota. Next base: position 12,865,829 of record NW_025999949.1, read on the forward strand.
GAATACTTATCATTCCTATCCAGCACTGAATTGGAAGTTCTTGTCAGTGCAATAAATAAGAAAAATAAATAAAGGCCTATTGATGTTAAAGGAAGGAATAAAAGTATCTCTATTTACAGAAGACTTGTTTGGCTATGCAGAAAATCTTTATGAAGCTATAAAATTCTAGTAGAACTCACAAATGTGTTTATCAATTTTTAAGGATTGAAAATTAATGTACAAAAATCAATTGCATTAGTACATATTAGCAATGAGCAATTACAAAATAAAGATATACCACAACCATTAGAAAAAAAGTGAAAGAGATAAGAAAACATGAGAATTTTGAATGCTACAAACTTCAGAGACTGAGCAAAATCACATATATAAACTAGTAAATAAAGATTTAGGAGGAACTAGCATTGTTATGATACCAATTTTCTCCAAATTGGTATCTGTTTTCAACATAATGCTTCTAAAAATATTCCCCAAATACATTTTTTTTGAAATTGATAATACAACCCTAAAATTCATGTGGAAATAAGAAATACCTAGAACAGATTTTAAAAGAACTTAGATTACTCATGATAGTTTGACTATAAAACTATATTATTAGACTATCAAAGTATACTAAAAGATAATATGGTATTGCTGAAATTAGAGACACACAGATAAAGGAACAGAAAAGACACTATAAATAAATCTACATATATATCATTAAGTGATTTTCAACAAAGGGTTCAATGAAAAATGGGTATATTTTCAACAAATAATCATGGAATGACTCTATATGTTAATGAAAAAGAAAGAAAAAAGAAAAATATCTACGCATAATTACATGGCATATATGATTATTAACTCAATAAGGATCACAGACTTTAGATTAAAAGTGAAATATTAAAACTTCTAGCAGAAACATGAAATCACTGCTTATGCTTGGTTAAATGATGGATCTGGATCATTTTTTTTAACTGAGAAATTGGACTTAAAGTTTAAAAATTTCTGTTCCTGGAAATACATCATCAAGAAAATGAAAAAACAAGCCACTGCCTGTGAGAAATTATTTATAAACATATTCAAAACATACATGTACCTGCAGTATAGAAAGAAAATGTCACAACTACAAATAAAATAAAGATAACCAAAAATAGAGAAAACTTTCATTAACACTTCACTGAAGAGATTTTTTTAAAAGGTAAAGAAGTAAATAAAGATGTTCAACATCATTAGTCCTTAGGGAAAGACAAATTAAAACTACTACTATCCACTTAAGAGAACAGGTGATTAGAATACCACACAGAGAACTACTATGCATAAAAAGGCTATGATTAAAAAAATGAAACTAAAAATCTCAAGGCTAACTGGATGAACCTGAACTTTTATACACTGATGGTGAGAATTTAATGCAGTTCAGCCAGTTTGGAAAACAGTTTGACAACTTCTTATAAAATTAAATATACACTTAACCATTCAACCCAGTAATAACAATTCTAATTATTTATCAAATAAAAATGAAAACAAGTGCATAAGAGTACTTGAATACAAATGTTTATAGTATCTTCATTATCACCAAACTTGATAAGAACTGATAAATAAATAGATAATTGGGGCACATTCATACAATTTAATACTATTCACCAATAGAAAAGAATAGACTACTGCTACCTGAAAAAACATAGATGAATCTCAAAAGCACTGGATGTGAAAAACACATATAATATATATCATATGGCTGCATGCTATGATTCTTTTTATGACATTCTGAAAAAAGGCAATGCCATATACACAGAAATCAATGAAGTAGTTGCTAAGGGAACAAGCAAGGAAGGAGGAAGAAGGAAGAAAAAAAGTAACTACTAAGGGTCATGAGGCAATATTTAAATAAGGGAAGCATTCAATATCTTTATTGTAGCTACATGATTGTATATTTGTAAAAATACACACTATACACTTAAAAATGGCAAAATTAAGTACAATAATTATACCTCAATAAGAAAACAAAAGTAATTTTGATACAGTTTTGTTTTGCCTATCAATAACAATTGCCAAATAATATTCCTCTTGCCTGTGCTTGAGACATACACTTGGAAAAAAATTGGTTTATTCTCAGAAAGGAATGGGTAGAAAGTTACTCTAAATTTTCTGGGAAGGATAGACCCTTTTTTGTCAAAAGGAATTAAACTTTAATTACTAATATATACAAATACACATTTAAATTATAAATATTCTAAATTTCACAGTATATGAATGCTTTCATTATTTTCTCATAGTTACATTCCCAATATATTATCATTGCCTTAACTAAGTCATTGCTTACGATGACTTTTTTTGGATCTCTTGAACTGATACAGATACTAGGAGAATGGTCTGAAAATCAAATGTATGGGGAAAAAATGTAAGCTGATTAATCACTTTCATTATCTCTTCAGACAATAATTTAATTAATCATTTTCAGTGAACTGATGGAATGAAATGTATATTTATGTTGGACCTTGACTTCATCTGTACTCTTTTAACAACTTTAGAACCATTGCAGTTAAAGAAAATAATAAACACTGAATATAAAATAAATGACCAATGGATATTTACTCAAAGGAATAACATATAATTTTTAATTTTCCCATAGTTTTTCTTATGCTAAGGAAAACAACATATGACTACCTATGAACTAACAGCTGAATTTAAATGTCTGTTCTTTCATCTCTAAACAGAACTTCTATTTCTACATTCCTGGGAATGGAAATTTAACACTTTCAAGGTTATCAGAGGTAAAATTCTTCCTCTAAGAAAAAAATGGGGATTCCTGAACACAGTGAGAGCTGGTGCTTGGAACTGTTAAAGGGGCAAAGTCAATTCTAGAAGTCGCTAAACCCAAATGAAAGCCAGAGGGAAAGGGAGTCTGTATAAAATAAGGTAGACTAAATGGTTGAAAATGGACTGGGGTCAAAGGGTAGAGACAGAGAATAGCCATAGATCTTTGTTGGGACTGCAAATTGGTACAACCACTATGGAAAGCAGTATGGAGATTCCTCAGAAAACTTGGAATGGAACCACCATGTGACCCAGCTATCCTACTCCTCAGTTTATACCCAAAGGACTTAAAATCAGCATACTACAGTGGATGCAGCCACATTAATGTTTATAACTCAATTCACAATAGCTGAACTATGGAAGAAACCCAGGTGCCCTTCAACACATGATTTGATAAAGAAAATGTGGCATACATACACAACTGAATATTACTCAGCCTTAAAGAAGAATGAAATTATGGCATTTTCCAGTAAATAGATGGGGCTGGAGGATATCATGCTAAGCAAAATAAGTCAATCTCAAAGAACCAAAAGCCAAATGTTTTCTCTGATATGTGGATGCTAATGCATAATGGGGAGAGGCTAGGAAAGAATAGAAGTACTTTGGATTAGACAGAGGGGAGTGAAGTGAGGAAAGGAGTTATAGGGGTAGGAAGGATAATAGGAGGAATAGGACATTATTACCCTATGTGCATATATTACACAGCCAATGTAATTCTACATTATGTAATACCAGAATAATGAGAAGTTATACTCTATTTGTGTATAATGAGCAAAAACACATTCTACTGTCATGTGTAACTAATTAGAATAATAACAACAGCAAATCCTAAACTGCCGGGATCACAGGAGTATGCCACTGAGCTCAGCTCAGGATATTAATCTTTAGTTATTTATATGGATTGGAAATTTCCTCTGCTATGTTGTTTTTCATTTTTTACATTCTTCTAGCCTCACACAATATTTTCATTTCAGACAAAATTTTCATTCTTTCCCAAATGATTTTTGCTTATTTTATCTTTTAAAATAACTTCTTTCCTACTGTAATGTCATAAAATGATTTCCATTATTCTTTTGTAGAAATTTTGCAGGTTAAAAATATGCTTTGCCTTCAGTTGATACTCTATTTAAAAATCTTTATGTATACGATGTGTTGCATGGATGAAATTTTATCTTTTTTCATATAGGTAACTAAATTCCCCAGTGTTTGCTGATTACTACATATTCTCCAAAAATATTTATTTATTAAAGATACCAAAGATGAGATACTAGTAACAGTAGAAAACTTTTGTCTGAATATAGAATACATGTGTAATAGAACATATAAAGTCATTCATATTCATGAAGTTGACATAAATATCATCAAAAAAAGATTATGCTTGTATTGAGGTATTTTTTCCAAGCTAAAAAAATTCATTGAATAATTCTCAAAGTGTTCTATATACCACACACTTTTGCTGAGTGAGTATCAATCAGTGAACACAACAGATAAAGTGCCAGTTCTTCCATTCAAGGGAACTTCAGATAATTAAAATTAGTAAGATTATCAGCAAATGAAAATTATGTGTGTAATAAAATACAAGAGATTAGGGGTGAATAACTTGGTCCTTTTTCTCACCTCCTCTGACACACTTAGGAGAAATTATTCTGGCAAAGTCACTGTGTACTTCCTGGCAACTATAGAAAATGTCCAGCAGAAGTGTCCATATAGTTTCACTCCTGTGAAAAGAAAGGAGTGCCTGACTGGGACCCATAAAAAGAAGAAAAACTCTGGAGAAGATATAATATTAAATGCCTACTTTCTAACATTCTTTTTTCCTCTGTATTTTCCCCTCCAAACTGACACAATTTATAATGGTTAGAGGCAGAAAATGATTGCTTTTTCTTTTGGAATATTTCCACTTTCTTCATGTCATTTTATCTCCTTATCCTATTTTAAAGCTAATAGCTATTGACATGACAAACTGGGAATGGATTCTCCTCTTCTGTATCATATTTCATCCCAGCTACAATTTTGTTCCTTGAGAGAGTTCTAAATGTAGTTTTAAAAATATAATGTATTTTAAAATTGATTTTTATGGTACAGTGTTCGATGAAATCCTTTGAATCAGAAATGTTCCCTGCAAAACATCATAGTAGTTATATGTAATGAAATATAAATCTATGAATTTGTTGAATAATGTTCACCAAATAACTACTATAATAAAATAGATTTAAGTATCTTATATCTGCCTTTTTCTCTTCTTTATGAGTTAAGGATAACATATGTACTTATAAGTTTGAATATAGGTATTTATATTTATGGTTAGGGTGTTAGGCTGTATAACCAAATTGCAGTTCAATGTTCAATAAGAAGACCTTCATGGATTACTAGTCATTTTAAGAAGCTACACTGTGGTACAAAATTGCTTATGAATTTATGCAACAAATATAATTATAAAATATATGAATACATTCTTGCACATATTTACACAGAGCCAAGCATTTAACTACATGGACCTGATAACATCATATATATTTCTAATGGCCTTCAGATATCTTCATTTGGTTGTTGTCTTTTGGAAATAGGAAAAAGACATTTGTGGTATATATGGACTGTGCAAATAGGGAATACTTTTAAGGTGAAGGAAGAAGAGAGAACAAAAATCAATCATGTGTATATAAATGAAAAATAAATTATTGATGAATTTGCCAGATTATTGGCAACAAAATTTCAAATAGGTAAAAAAGATATATGCTCATATTTCAGAATGAAACGCACCAAACCAAATACTTTGGCATCCTTTTTAATTTATTCAATAATGAATTTTTTCACTCAACATTCTTTTGAATATTAATTATCATTCATATAAGATGGACACCATCCTAGGTAAATAGTTACTGAAACAATAAAGATATCATGACATGAAGGAGCTTATATTTTGGTTGAAAGGAGAAAATAAACATGAATTAATAAATATATATATCACTAGGCAGTGACAAACACAAACACTATGGGTGATACTAAGGAGTGTGAGCAGTATAGAAAGTGATGATGGTTAGAAAGATCAGAGAAAGGCCTTTCTGTTAATTACCCTATCAGCAGAACTCTAAAGAAAGTGAAGGGATAGGTTATGTAGATCTGGAGTGTGGTTTATATACAGAATCTTGAGCAGTACTCTGGCAACAATAGAGTGACTGAGAAAGGCTGTAGTTAACAGATGATATTGGAAGGATAAAAATCAGCTAGGCTGTTAAAGATATTGAAGAATTATCATATAGTTCTGCAGTTATATTCTTCCTTAAGTGGGATGGATTCCAGTAGAGCATTTTTAGTAGAGGAGTGTCAAGTCTAATTTGCGTCTGATAAAAGATTTGAGTTGATGTGTTGAATAGAATAGGGTAGCTGTCAAGGGCAGGGGAAAAGGCAAGCTACTTGAATTATCACATGTTACTTTCTGATACAGTCTGGGAATAGAGTTGATAGCAGCGGAGGTGGATAGCAAGGTTGCTTTCTGAATAATTCTGGTGAGAGCCAATGGGGTTCATGAAAAAGGAAACAAGCCAAAAATGTCTCTTAATTTTTGGTCTAAGCAACTGAAAAGATGGAGGGTTCCTAGGTAAAATGGAGAAGAACACCAGAGGAGGAGATCTGGGGGAAATAGAAGGAGCACAGTTTGGGATATGTTAAATTTACAGTGCTCAGAAGCACAAGCACAACTATTAAATACTCAGTGGCTATGAGTCATCAATGTGTATATATATTGTTAAAAACCACATTGGTAGATATAGTCATAAACAAAGTATAAATAATGAGAAGGGCCAGAATTTGCTCTGCTTCTGATTCCATTTCTCCAAGCTCAATTCCTAACAGTTACAGAGAGAGAGAAAGAGATAGAACAACTCAGAGAAAGTTTTCTCCAACAATGGAATGTGTGGGTCCTACTTTGAGTTTCTACCTGAGTTAGGGGTAGGACTGCCTGGATTGGACTGGGACAACACAAATAGGAAGAACAGGTTAGAATTCTCTTTTGCTTTTCTACATACCCTTGCCTTGGCATGTAAGTGAGTTGCTCCCACACTGGGAATAATTATTTAATTATTCCTCCTTCTTCTTTACCTGTTCTTACTAAGTGACAAAGGACTATTATTTAGAACTCTAGTGCAAATGAATCTTTATAAAAGTCATGTAAGAAACTCCAGTGATAGGGAGGGTTTTCCTTGCCTTCAATTCCAAACCTAAAGAGTTGGCAGAATTTGGATTAAATGAGGTCCAACTTTAAAGCATATTGTTTTTGTTATAAATTGGTATAAATTATTTTTATATGAACAGTACTGAGCCTGCTATGGTGGCTCATGCCTATAATCCCAGCTATAACAGAGGCTGAGGTTGGAGGATTGCAAGTTCAAGGTCGGCCTGAAGAACTTAGAGAGACCCTGTTTCAAAATTTAAAAAAGGGTTGGGAATTTAGCACAGTGGGAAAGCTCTCCTAGGTTGATCCCCAAAATCACACACACAAAATGAAAACCCCAGTACAAAATATCTTTTATTTCCCACTTGTTGTCTTTTATTTCACTTTCCTGAAAAAAAATCATGCAGCTCTGTATATTATTTTACAGTGACTATTTTCTAAATAGTATTCATGCTTCAATGGCCTTTTCCTATTGGGAAATTAAATGAATCTTTATTTGTACCCTCTAAATGTATTTTGTTTCCATTTTATGTATTTATATCTTTAGTCATTTAAGATATATGTTCACTTTATACACACACACACACACACACACACACACACACCAGTTTCTTTCATTCATTTTCATCTTTAGTGTCTCCCAACTTCCCTTGCAATTTATTCTCCTGTGTTGTTTATGCTATTGTCTCTTCTATCTGAAATGCCCTTGCCCAACCAGCCTGGCAAATTGCTACTTTCTATTTAAAAGATTTGGCTCAAATGTCACTTCTCTGTGAAACTTGTGTTTCTTGTTGATCCCATAATACTCTGTATTGCAATGATCACAAAATCATGTCTGACATTCCTTAAAATGGAGAAACAAAGACCACTACACTATGCAGCACTCTTTAAATCTTCGTTAAATGAACGATTAAAAAAAAAAACAAACAAACAAACTTGGAACACCTAAATCAATCATATTTGGACACTTGTTTGAATTCTGCTACAATACCTTAACACAGTTATTCAAATTGGTAACTGAAATCCTTCCTGACATAGCTTTTCCCACAGTTGTAAGTTTTAAATAATTTTATTAATTCCAAACAGAACATGTTCCAGTTTTGTCTTCTTGTTCTAACACAACCTCTGAGATTATTTGCAGTAAATCTGACTTTGTTTTTCCAAATGTATGATCTTATATATGTAAAGGCAGTTGGTATTTTATGCCACTTAATTCTAATTCTATTCTATCCTATAATTTCTAAGTCAAAATCATTGATTATACTACTCTAATTCAAACAAAAAACATACTTAATTTAACTACTAAATATAGCAATTATGAATCTAACAATCTTACAAATTCATTGTGAAGCTATGTCTAATTTTGAACTACACTAGAAACTGGAAGTGGAGTGTGGTTCTGAGAATACATACCTCTGCTAATATGGAAAATCACAACTGCTTTCATATACTTCCTCAGGCCAAAATTCAACTTAGGTGCATCACCAGCAGGAAACACTGGGCACTTCATTTTGCTTCACTTTCATTTTTTTTAAAAAAAAGTGTTAGATGAAATGATACTAATTCAAAAATACCAAATTTTATTGCAAGTCCTAAAAATAAGTATTATCAAAAGACAGGTTATATTTTTACATGGACTTTTCTTGCTTTTAGAATAAAACATCCTCCCCCGACCCCCCCGCCCAAATGTAAATGACAGTTCCTACTTTTGCCTGCCTTTAAATGACTGAAATATGTTTCTTTTTTAATTTTTTTCTTTTTGTACAGGTGATTGAATTCAAGGGCACTCGACCACTGAGCCACATCTCCAGCCCTATTTTGTAGTTTATTTAGAGACAGGGTCTCATTGAGTTGCTTAGCACCTAGCTTTTGCTGAGTCTGGCTTTGAACTCATGATCCTCCTGCTTCAGCCTCAGGAACTGCTGGGATGGTCAATGTTTTATAAACACACAAAGCAACCAGCCTTGTCTTGAAGTAATTCCAAAAAAAAAAAAAGAAAAGAAATTTGAATCTTCCGAACATTTGTTATACTGGTACCATCACGCTAGAAGGTTCTTCCACCAAACATCACCATTGCTTATTAGTTGCTTCCTTCAAATCTTTGCTCACGTAATTTCCTCAGGTTAGTCAGATGCTGACTAAACATGTCTGACCTTATGCAGGTTCAGGGAGTCTCCAATCCTCACAGGAAGCAGGTGCCATAGGGAAGGAGGAAACCTCAACCCCTCTTGGAAGAAAAATCCTTTTGCCTAAATGGCTTCCAAGAAGTCCTTGTCTTCGTTCTCCACAGGAGCGTGAATCCGAGTGTACCTCTAAGAAATGGGCCTGGAGACCAAACAGCTCAAGAGGAACGTCCACGGTCTCCTACCCCACGGTGGTCTTTTTTTTCCCTCTTCATTCTGAGTCAATCACATGTGGTCCCGCCTCTGATACCACATATACGACCATTGATTGGGTGACACATCTGCCAAGTCTTCTCAAGCACGAGCCGTACACGCCACAACACACGCAAATACATATGATTGGCTATTGCCTTGCTGAAGCCCCGCCCCTGACTTCAGGCGGCCGCTTTCAAAGGCAGCTCTGCCGCCTCAGCTTTACTGCCTCTGCACTACCTATAGACCCAAGAAAGAGGTTCACTGGCAAGTTAGGGACTTCATGGCAGCGGAACCTCGAATTCTTGAAGTCCCAAGATTGGAAGGACATGTATTCTTCTCCATTTCTCAAGTTTTACATTTGATGTCACCTAGATTTACCGAGGGTAAGGGGCCACTTTTGAAATCTGAATGTGGCGCTTCACCTCAGCAGGACTGGTGAGGACCAAGAGCACCTTTGGCCAGCACAACTCCACAGAGCTCTGTATCCGAAGACTTCATTCACTTTCTCCTTCCCACGCTGGCCTTTGAGCTCTGAGATGGGGTGTCCATGTAAGTTACCCAGGGCTTTGTGGGAAAATGGCAAAAAGGGTGCAACAAAAGCCTGGATTCTCAGGAAGCAGAGAAAGTTCTGGGCTGTCTGGGCATTATCCATGCACCCAGTCCTCTTGGTTTCTTATGAGCACTCACCATCTTCTTCTATTTGCCATATATATAATAAACATATGCATATATTTAAATACCTATTTACTTAGTTATGCTTTTATGCTTTTATTGTCTTCTAATAGTAAGACTTGGAAGGATTTTGTCCGTTTTGTTTGCTGGATATATTCCTAAAATATAGAACCGTCTGGCACAAATAATGTGACTAATAAATAATTTAGAATGAATAAATTCGTATATTGTGTGTGTTTGTTTTAAAGGGAAGTCAATAACATAAGCGGTAATTGATTCCACATAACCAAAGTTAGCCAGGGTCAGTATATTCTTTGTTAAATCTTGTCAAAATAAATTCTTCCAGGGAGCAGTGGTAGCACATGCCTGTAATCCCTCCACTCTCCCCAGCTCAGGAGGAGGCTGAGGCAGAAAAATAACCAAGTTCAAAGCCAATCTCAGAAATTTAGGAGGCCCTAAGCAACTCAGCGGGATCCTGTCTCTAAATAATATATTAAAAATGTGAAGGATGTGGCTCAATGGTTAAGTGCCCCTGGGTTCAATCCCTGATACCAAAAAAAAAAAAAAAAAAAAACTTTAAAAATTTTTAACTTTTTAGTATTTTTAACTTTACAAAAAAAGATAAACTTAAAATGGTGAGCAACTAAATCCTGTTTTTTAATGTTTGTCAAATTTCCTTAATTAGAAACATTTGTTTAAAGATGTCAGTACCTTGTGCTGATAATCAGGGGAATTACCCTAGAAATTATAAATAAATGATTTGTAGTTATTTCATGACTTATGATTTCCTTTGAGAATTGATCTCTCACATGTGCTTAAATACATGGTACTAGACAATTAAGGAATACAGGAATAAGATATTATTAGTTATTGCTTAGTGATATTTGAAGAATCAGCATACATCTGGTTGTGTGTCATGTGCATCTTGGCAAACAGAACCAAATGGTATAGGAATCATAACTGATGTAGCAAAATGCATAATATTTTTTTTTTTCAAAATACTGCCATAACAGTCTTTGAACCTAGATCCATATCTTATAAGGTTATATTCTGTTTTATATCCATGGTTATCCAGTTTGCCAAATAGGAAAGACAGACTTCCTAGGAAATAAGGCAACCCTAGAATAATAGTCAACTTAGGATAGTATACTCTGAAGTAGTTTGATGTAACTATCTTCTTGGCAAAAAGTGGCATAAAGTGAACACAAGTGGAGTTTCTATGGGTAATTTTTTACAGTTTCTAGAATTTAAATTTCTGTCAAAGTTATAGTAAAGTCTTAAAAAAAAGTAACATTTTATGACACAAAGCAAAAATTTCTGAAAAGTTACTGTGGATTAAAACTTGAAATGGATATATATATATATATATATATATATATATATATTCCTTAAAATTTCATATAATGTTTTAGTACATGTAAACTAATTTGTGATTCAATTCTAAGATGACAGCAGGAGCATAAAAAACATGAAAGATTTGGCAAAGTTCTTCTTCCTTGACCTGTGTCTACCTTCATTTTTTATTGTCTGTCAGCACACCAAACTGTGAATAAATAATTAAGCTGAATTAATGGTCTTCAAATTCTATAAGTCTGAAGATTTTCTCTCACAATTTTTATGACATTCTTAGAACCAAGGAATATACAGAATTGAATGATTCAGAAATCTCTAATAGAAGATGCATGCATTCCAACTTGTATAACTCTCTGAACTCTCAAAAAATATCAGATAATTGAGAGCAACAAGCAAAGTGCCCAGGAGCCTATATCCCAAGTATATGTTGCATTCTGATTTTCTCTGTTCTACTAAAAGAAAGTGCCCTGGGCTTATAATTTGCAAGACAGTTGAGCTAGTTTTCGTAATGAGCCATCCATTGCTTAGTACAGAACTGGCTTTTACTATATAAAACATTGATGGATGAACTGACATGAATGAATTTTTTATGGGACCAGAACCTCTGATCAAAATTTTTTTTTATTACCTCAAGTGTCTTTACTAGCTTCTTGCTGAAATTCTAATCATTCCTTTAAAGCCCTGTTAAATTGCTACCTTACCCATAAGTAGTCCCTCATTACTTCACATAGATGTCGCAATCTTTCTTCTCCAAACCCCTTATAACTTATCATACAGTGCATTACACTGTATTATTCACATATTTTTCATAAATATTCCAACATGTACACACATAGCCCTAACTCTAACACACTGGGTTTGAAAAATAAAAGATATCTTTAAGCTTCCTGAGAACAGGAACCATGCTATTCTNTATATATATATATATATATTTTTTTTTTTTTTTTTCATTTTTTTATCAATTTAAAATTCTGCCAAACAATGAAGCTTCTAGATATAGCAACAGTGATGTAACATTTGGTAGGAGAAGGGAAGTGAGAAAGGGGGTGTTGTGAATTAGGATTATTTCCAAATTGTCATCTTCCAATTTCATTGCAACAATTTAGGAAAGATTCAACATTAAAAGTGAAAAATACTAACAATTTTCCCATAATATACTGAAAATGTGACAAATCTTTTGAAGCTGATGTTTTGCTAAGTAAATGCTATATTTCTGTCTTATATTGAAAAAGACACTTTTGGTTACGTTAGCCTGGGAGATTATACTAAGATTGATATCATTTTACCTACTATTTTCAGTGAGAACACTACATTTTCTGAATAGATAGACTATTATCAATTCTATTTCTGATTTCCAAATGAGGTACTGTTTTCATTAAATTCTGATATCTTTAAAAATAATACCTTGGGTATTTATTAAGGTACACACACACATTTCAGTTCTCCCCATTGTGTCAAAAGCAAAACTCTTCTATAGACATATTATATTATGTTTTCATGGTAAAGAAACTACTTAAGGGGTTGGGGTAGTGGCTCAGCGGTAGAGTATTTGCCTGGCACGTTTGAGGTCCTGGGTTCAATCTCCAGCACCCATAAAACAATAAATAAAATAAAGGTATTAAAAAAAACACTTAATATTTTTTTTTCTAAAAACTCTATTTACATATTACTAAACTGTACTATTTGAATCTTTTTCAGTTACCCACCTTTATGCACAAAAAAGTTTATGCATAGACTTGGTAAACATGTTTAATGAACGACCACCACCTAAATGTAAATTTGCAGTTGAAAATTTTTAAAGTCGAATACATTAACTTTAGTGAAAAAATGCTGTATTTGTGATAAAGACACTATATACCACTTTGGTCACTCAAGTGTATTACAATTTTCTGAAGGTCAGGCCTTCATTTGAAATTCATCACTTAGCTTATAGCATGAGCACATAACAGGTGCTCAGTAAATGTGTGCTGAATTGCATTAAATGTCAACACCTAACCTTCAAGAAAAAGCCATCACTTTTTCCCATCAAAGAAAAGAGCAAATGTGACAAGATGATATGTCAATAAGAAACTATGGAAAGAAGGAATTTTTTCAGTACTTCACTCTATACTTACATTCACTTATTATATTATAATAAATTTAGAGATCTATTTCTAATAACTTGTCAAATTTTATTTGTTGCTTATTAGAATTTGGATTATGAATAAAAATTCTAATAAATGCTCATTTACAATAATTATATGTTTAATAAATAAATATTTAAAAATATATTTTCTATGAGCTCTTTAGTAATTACCCACCACAGATGAGAATTAGATTTGTCTGTGAAGCTTCATTTTTTAAAAATTCTGTCCAAAGTAAAACTATGAAATTATTCCAGTTCAGTTTATTTCAATTAGGGATAATATTTTCTATTAGAATAAAGTGAGATTTACCTCCTGCCTACTTTTCAATCTTAACAACCTATGGATTCCAACTGGAAAAGAGGAATTAGTTATCTGTAAGTAAAGAATATACTCAGAAGGATTTTAATTTAATTAAATAAATAAATTTTACAAATATGTTCATTGCATAATAAGAAAAAAATATTATTAATCAAGATAAATAGCACTCTACTGATCTATGTCGTTATTAACATTGTGTTACTAAGGTAGAACTATATATGGATATAATAAAACTGATGTGAAATTAACATTTTCCTTATAAGTTTCCAGAATCACTTGATTGTACACCTTGTTGAATTATATTACATAAACTCATATTTCAAATTAATTTTTAAGTTAATGGAATTTATGTTAATGAATCAATAGAATAGGCTTCCTTTTTTTCCTGTCAATGACTAATGCTGCCAAGTAGGCTCTACTACTTGGCTCACTGCCACCCCAACCCACTAAACCCAATACAAAAGGATATAATTCCAGGTCCTTCTCAGGAAAGAAAAAGACAAGTAGAGAATTTAATTAAATGGTGGGCATATCTTCCTTCTTTCCTTCCACCTTCCTGGTACCATAATTGCAATACTGTTTTTTTCCTTTTGTCCTTTGGTTCTTCCTAGCTACAAAAAAGCCTAGCAACATCCATCTGGTATACAGAATAACTTTCCCTAAATTAAGCTTTGTCCCTGTTAAAATTATATTATTCAAGTAGGAATATATTCTTGTTGTAAAAAAGCACGTATCACCAAACATTGTAAGATTCAGACTAAGTTGAATAAATCACACTCCAACCTTGCCAAATTCCCTTTTCAACTGAATATTATTCAACCCCTCATTAAGATTAATATAATTGCTATGTATCCTTTGAGAAGTGTTTCACATGATCCTATCTTCCCTCATTGGCTATTATTTACTTCTGTTTGACTAACCTCTTATTTTTAATGCAGTTTGCTAACTCCTTCCATTATAAAATGTTCAAGTGCAATGACTGTTAGGGCCATCTTATTTTCTGAGTGTATATTATTAATCCAAGTAGTATTACCAAGTCCTGAGGCTTTAAATGTCAACTGTTGACTTCCAAGTATATAACTTCAATCCTAGTTGAGGGTTTTTTCCCTTGGGTTTCAGATGTGTGTAAAATTATGATATGAACTACATATTAAAGTTATTTTCAGCATCCTGGTTTACTGCAAACAGAGATCAAAAAACAGAACAAAGGGTTTTTTTTTTATCATTTTGATTCCAAACTCAAAACAAAACTTAATAAAATATGTAGCATTTATTGTTGTTTACATTAAAGAGCTATAAAGGAGAAAAACTAACTTTCTTGGAGCAAGCAAAATTTCAAAATTTAGCAGTTTCTAAATATTTACATCTGCATAGAGGAGGTAAGAAATTTGGCATTGTTATAAAGAGAACTGCAAGTATTCCTTCTGTAGTTAGAAAGCAAGGAATGGCAAGTCACAGAGATCTTTGTGAAGAGTAAATAGAACACCCAAGCAACAGTGGTCACAGGGTAGAATCTCTATGCAATATGAATCCATTTTGTACATTCCAGAAACTACTGAATACAGTATCAGAAAGTCTTTTAGGATATCAGAAGCTGAGCAGTATCCTAGTTATTGTTCATCAGTAAACCAAAAATGTTAAAAGAAAATTTCTTATTGACAATGTCTAAGTGATCTCTGTTTTTAAATCATAACAAATTATCAGCTTAACTCCATATGGGTTTCTAGTAGATGTCTCAAGACTAAGATGGTCAAGTCAAAACTTTTGATGTTTCCTCTACATTTATGGTCTTTCTCTATCCTTGATTGTCACATCAAATGGCACCATTGCACACCAGTCGCCTAAACATTTGAGTCATCGTTGAGCGTGCTGTACTCCTCATCCCCAGATATTCAATCCTTTTTGAAAGCCTGTTCTACTTCCAAAATGCTTCCTGATTTTGTTCATTTTTTCTTTATTTTATCTGTTATTATGCCACCAAAACCTCCATGGTCTCTCCTAAATTCTTCTGATTCTATTCAGCACGCCTATAAATTGTTCTTCACCTAGTAGCCAAGGCATTTTTCACAGCCTATGTGCCACTATCACTTCAATTCATAACATTTGGACTCCTTACTCAGCCTTACAAAACTTGAAATCTCTGCTCTTTTTTTTACTTTCTTACCTCATCCCCCATAAGGCAAACTTATCCTCACTGCTCTCTAGCTACAATGATATTTCTTTTTGCCTATGCCAGGACTTTGCAGTTACTGTTTTCTAAGCTTAGAGTGCCCTTTCTGAGTTTGTCCTCTGGATAGCCAATTTCATTTTTCATTATTCAGTCAAAAGTTTATTATTCCTCATATGGCTATACTTAAATTTCTGATTCAAAACACATCCTCACTATTCTGCTTATCAATTTTAATATTCTTTCCAGTATTTGAAAATTTTGTATTTATTAATTAATTTAAATTTTGTAAATATACTAATTTAAGAAATTTGGATGTTATAATGTCAGGCTCATGCAAGTAAAGATTTTGTCTTATTTAGCAGTTTTAGAACTATAGAATAAGACACCAAACAAATTTTAATAAAGAATTTTTTTCTATTTCAGTCAAACAAATATATATTAGCTCCATCACTAGTGCTGGACATCAATGTGAGACTCTATATTAAAAAAAAACTACCAGAGTATGGATACAGAAAAACTCATGGCTATTTATGTAAGTATAATTTTGAAATATTGTTATCATTTACTGTTATACACATCACAAATCTTAAAAACACTAGTTAATATTCAGTAATTTCATTACTAATAACTAATTTTGCTATTAGTAGTATTAATAGATAAGAAAGATATATTTAGATAAGACAATAATCAACATTCCCATATTTCATGTATGAAATGGAAAACATTTTTTTAAACTCTATTTGCTTCCCTAAAGAGGAATTATGTTAAAATAACCAGTACTGTTAAAAGCAATGTTGTATAGAATTATGTATTACAAAATTAGATATGTAGAATATGGAGCTTTTAAAAACAAAAATCATTTTTCTTGGTTTATCTGGATAACTGAAGAATTGAATAAAATTGCAATAAACATGTCTTAAATAAAAACTAAATGGAAGTACTTTTTATTTTTCACATGTAAGAATCACTAAAAAAATGCCCCTTTTAACTTACTAAGCAGAATATTAATAAATTTAAAAGGAAATTTTAAAATTAAACATGAACTGTTCATAAAATGAAGGTTTTTATAGATGCAGATTTTTTCATTTTAATGAAAAAAATTATGATAATGATATTAAAAGATATGAGAAATAGATGAAAATTATTTCACTGAAATCCAGGCACAATAAGCACTTTGGAAAATAAATATGCAGTTTTTACATGGCTGTGATCATATTTTGTACACCTTTCCATATCCTGATTGTTTTACTCTGTATTATCCTTTGGATTTTTATATAGAAATGTTTTAATTAAAATTCTATAGGAAATTTATATCAGGTACATAAACTTAAATACATTCCATTACTTCTGTCTGATAAACCTTTAAGAATCATGATCTAATTTTCTTTGTTTTTATTATTGTTTTTATCTAGTAACTGCTTTCTATTTTAAATATTTTCAGGTAAAAGCAAATGAAATATCCATACCTTAAAATTTGAATATTATGGTTTTTTTCCTGCAAAAATATTAGTCCCTGAAGTTTTTGTTTTGTTTTTTTCAAATCCACTATAATCCCAGCATTTGGGGAGGCTGAGGCAGGAGGATCAGGAGTTCAAATCCAAACTCAGCAACTCAGTGAGACCCTATCACTAAATAAAATATAAAGGAGGCCTAGAATGTGGCTCAGTGATTAAATGCCCCTCATTTCAATCCCTAGTAGCAAAAAAAAAAAAAATCAATATGGAAAAAGATTAGTTTATAATCTGGGATAAAACAGAGAATTGTTGGAAATACAGCCCATCCATTAAGTTGTTTCGTCTAACATTATGTAATAAGGAATAAGTCAATTCATCTATTTACATTTCAATCCTTGTGTTAAACATGCATAACAAAAATTATACAATTAAAGATGTTGTGTTGAAAATAAATAACATGGAGGTATTTATATTGTACTTTTTATAGTCAAATATTCCCTGAGGTACTGTTTATACTTTAATTAAAACTATTTCAAAAGTATAAAGAATAAATTTCCCTAGTGATACCTGCAACCCAGTACTTTCTTGTAGCTTAGTTCTTTTAAAATGCTGAAAGAGCCAACATTATACTTTTTTCTCTCTGGCTGGTTTTTAATTAAAAATTCATTCCTAACTACTAAAACAATCCTACACAATCAAATAAAGTAATATATATATA
>NW_025999949.1:12883991-12896713 GCF_001458135.2 Marmota marmota marmota
CAGCACTAATATATATATATATATATATATATATATATATATATATATATATATATATATGAGACAATACAGAGTTCAACAAATGATCTATTATTTATCTTTATTGGTAACTATTTATTGGTAACTAACAAAACATATTATAGCTAGTATGACAAAAGGTAAGTGGTGCTATAGCCATCTGGAAATTAGTAAGTTTATTCAAGAAAATTACATAAAGTAACATTAATGCTTTATAATACATGGCACAAAATCTGCTCACAACTCCTGAAAGACATTTGTAATGGTTAAAAAAATTCTAACAGTTTAAACACAGACAATAAAAGCATATGAAAATGCTCATCTCTCTAGGCATCTCAAAACAATTTGGATGTTTTTGTTTTGTGTGATTTAGTTTATATAACATAAAACTTACATTTCCATCACTGCATGAAGCAAAACTTATTAGACTTCTGTTTTGAGACAGAAATCTAGCACCTGGCAAGTGGAAAAACAAGGAAGGGAAGATTTGTCTCAGATTCTGTGGCCTTCATTTGGAACTATCCAGAAATAATGTCCTAGTAACAGCTGCTCTAAACATATAGAACATGCTATTATTTTTTGCTAAATAGAAAACTATTATATAAAATTATTTAAAATTGCTTTGTGTTTTCATAAATTCTAAAAGTGACTAAAACAGTGAAAAGAATTTGAGGTTGTAAGAGTCAGCTAACTCAGTTTCAGAACAATTAATTACTCTGTGGATATCAGTTGTTCTTAATGAACTTTGCTCTGTTGGGAACAAAGAAGAAAGAAAGATAATAATGCATAGATGGGGCTACCATTTTTTCTACTGGATTTTCACTGGAAACAGCTCTGGACATATTGTTGGACTTCAGAGGAAAGCAGACGCACCCTGAGACTTAGCAGAAGATAGGAACAAATATAACATATTTTCTTTTAATAAGATATATAAGTTAATTTTGAGTGTTTCTTTCTGCTATAAAATTTTTTGTCCACTTACAAATATTTCAGTGTTGAGTTTGCATGAAACTGTGTTAGTATAATATATTCAATTAGTATACCTGTTTCAGGCTTTAAATTATGTAAGTTTTAAAACTTCATATACTTTAACCCATTGTGTTCCATCATGCCAGGAGTATAAACCTTAAATGTGGTATATATTATAATTATATAACAATATAATAATAATAATATAGTTATGATGATATAAATTAATATTATATGTAAGTTCTATATTGTGTTTTCCAACCTACTTTAAAACCTAGGAGTATGAACTGAGGATTTAAGGACTTTATTTTCAGGTCAAGATTTATGCGGGACTCTGTGGTACTTTGGGTGTTTGGATTAAATTCCATAATATGAGCTTATTTAATTGGTCACAATATACAATTAACTATAAAAATAAAAAGAGAAGTGCCTCTTTCTATTTGTTGTTTATTTAAATTTTTACCTTTAAGCTATAATATTTGTATGTTTGGTAAGAACTACTCTGTAGTATTAGGAAATGCTATTAAGTTATATTCTTTTCTAAGAGAAAGTAGTTAAGAAAGGAAAAGGGATTGTATATATATTTCAAATTACATGGTTTGAGAAAAAATAAATGAAATTTCTCTATATGCTACATCAAGGAGAGTAACAATCCCTGTAATTACCATTACCAAGAATACCCTTGAAGAATTGTCTATTGTTTAATCATCTCTATTTCTTCTCTATATAATTCTCTCAACTCAATGTGATCTGACTTCAAGAAGTAGAACTCCACTGAGATCCAGTTGAATCACTAATTACACATGCCAATTGGAGATTTTTTATCAAAATGTTCCTTGCTTTCTCAGAGTAGTTGGCTTTTGGGAACAAGGCCCTTTCTTCTTGAGGCCAATACTCTTACCACTTTGCATCTCTATATCTGCTTCTTCTCAGGTCTTTTGTATTGCCATATTTCTCTGTTCTGTATTGTTGTTTGGAACTGTATATTTGTTACTATTATGTTTTGGAGGATACACACTCTCTAAAACATTTTAACTATTTCAATATTTATATGGAGATTGAACATCAGCTTTACTGTAAAAGAGACTTTACTAGGATTCTTGATAAATCAATGTACATGTTGAAAGCTAAAGTCCAAGAAAGTTGTTGGAATTACAATATAGAGTAAATATGTGAGTCAGTATGTTAAATTCTAGGTGAAGCCTAGGAACATGATCTGGACACTTGATTAGAGAAAAAGAAATATGAGGCAGACAGTTGGGGGAAGCCCCCAAATTTTCCTGTGTTTTGGAAGTAATAAGAAGAGAAGCATGCTTATATGGACTTAATTAAGTATTCACATATATCAAATGGAATTTTTCATAAAGTTGTTTTGATTTATGACTGGTTTATTTCCCCATGTGTTTTTACTATTTGATTGTTTTAACTCTAGAATTTAAACTTCTAAAATTTATGCATGTTTTACCATGAAAGCAATTTTATTCAACATTATTGGTTGGTCATTGTAGTTTAAACAAAAAAAAGTTAAAGTGGGTATTGAAAACTGTGAAAGAATAAATAAATCATGTAAATATTTTATTTTAAGATATGCAGATATATACTCATTCACCAATCTTCTGCTATAGACCCAGGGAAAATAAGTTAAATGCATATAATTACAATCCTTATGTCTTCCTTATACATAATCAGGATGCATAGTTTTTTTTATCATTCTAAATTCTTTGAATTTGAGTCAAAATTAAAAATACTTATTAAACAATTCCTCTTTTAAATCTTTTCTGCCTTTATTACTATTATTATCTCTATTATTTTACCATTATATTCTGCTTTTAATTATTTTCTGTTGTTTTCCTATCTTCATAGATATCTACACTTTACTCAAATGAACTTTTAATGACCTGATGTTTTCCCATAACATTCAGATTGAGTTTTTCAAATATAAATTTCATTGTTTATTAATTAACATTGCATCAAATTGCATATGTGTATATTAAAGTGAATTCCAACAAGCATAAAAGCATTCAAAATAGAAAAAAAAAAACTGATTCTACATTGTTTTAGATAGCTTTTGCATCATTGTGACCAAAATACCTAAGAACAACTTTGTGAAGGAAAATTTTACTTAGGGCTCACAATTTCAGAGATTTCAGTCCATAAATGGACAACTTTGTTGCTCTGGGCCCAGGTTAGGCAGCATATCACTGGGGAAGGACCCAGCAGAGAAAAGTTGTTCATTTCATGACCAAATTAGGAAGCAGAGGGTGGGGGGATACAAAAAAGGGTCACAGGGAAGATGCATCTACCAGGACAGGCTCCCAGTTACCAGCTGCCTTCAGCCATGCTCCACCACTAGTTACCAACCAATCAGTCCATTCAAACTAGAGGGTCCTGATTAGTTTACGGCTCTCTCAATCTAATCTTTTTACCTCTGAATAGTCCTGAATTAACAAGACTTTTTGGTGGACATTTTATATCCAAACTGTAACAGTAAGCATGAATATAAATTTGTGGAAACAAAATCATTAGACAATCAGAGTGGTCTGATAATTAAAAGAGCTTATTTCTCAATAGAGATAATTAGGTATAATTTGTCAAAGAATTAAAAAAATGCTTGCTAATTCAGGAAGTTAATTAAATAAAGCACTAATAAAAGGCAGCTTCTGATGGTTTGTACAATTGAAATTGTTGCTTCCTATAAAAAGTAAATACAAATATAGAATGTGGAACAAAGCAATAGGTATCAAGAAGTAGTCAAATAGGCACAAATGCACAGACTAGCCAAATAGACCATACCATTAAATTGTTGCACATATACTTTGTATTTAATTCTTTTTTTCTTTGACAAAAAACTAGGTGTAACTGTTCATGAACAATCAGAGGAAAATGACTTTACTGACTCTAATGATGGATAGCCTATTTTGTGGGGAAAATTGCAAATTTTTACCAAAGGATGAGGAAGAGAACATTTAAAGGTACCTGTTCTCATAAAGTTCCTTCAACATTATATTTAACATTATTGGAGACTATTTAATCTAATTTAATACTTGTTTCAATTTATACCCTGTAAAGCCATTTGTGGGGGGAATATACTATCTTAGATAATCTAAAACACATTAAATAAAGTTCATTTTGAGTATGGGAAAAGTTTGTTTCTCCTACACTGTGAAATGAAAAGAATTAACATCATAAAACATTTGTACTGTTTCTTTAAACTGCATGTTTTCTTGGATCATTATTTAAACCTTTAACTACTAAGTATGGTTTAACTTATGGTCTGGAAATTTGCTTTCAAAGATGTATATATTATCATTTTATTCTGAAACTACACAAAGAATTCTCTGTCGGGGTTTACATATGTAAATAGAGAAGGAATTATACCTTATTATAAATTTAATTTTTTTTTGTTTCACTTTAACTGACATAATAATTGTACATTTTTTGAGGTACCATGTGATGCTTTGAAACGTGTACATTGTGTACTGCTCAAGATTTAATGATTTTTGATTGCCTTTTGCTTAAAAGCCAACTTGCAAATAATAATTAGTTTGCATAATAATTTGGCTGTTTACCTAAACATTTTTTCCTTTCTTATTTTTTTTTTCAAAAAGAAAAAATATACAGAGCTGGAGATGTGGCTCAAGCGGTAGCGCGCTCGCATGGCATGCGTGCGGCCTGGGTTCAGTCCTCAGCACCACATAAAAAGATGTTGTGTTTGCCGAAAACTAAAAAATAAATTTTAAAAAATTCTCTCTCTCTTTCACTCTCTCTTTAAAAAATTTTAAAAAAAGAAAAATATACATATGTTCTAATTCCATTTTTCCTACAAACACTTTACATTTGAACTTTTCCTTTATTTTTCTACTAAAAAAATCCAACTAGACAAATAAAAAGCAAAAGAAAACTATGTACCCTATAATGATAGAATTAAGATCAGGATTTAGACTTCCTGATATCCCTTACAATTTATACTAGAATAAGATAATCTGCTTTCTTCCATAATACTCTCTATTCAACTAACACTGAGTCATTTCTTTGTCAACAAGTCATTTATTCAAAGCATATCCTCACTTCATAGAATTCTTCTGGAAACTATATGGATTTATAATACATATTACAATTTATAATAAAAGTAGCATGCTCAATCTCAAATATCTCCTTTGTTTATTTTTTACCAGGTTTGTTTAATTTGCTGATGAAATAGCAAATCATTCCATGTTGGGCTCACCAGTTATATACTTGGTTTTCTTTGAAAATTAAAACCCTCACCTAGAAAACAAGCTTACTGCTCAGGGACACCATCTTAAAAGTTAAGTTGTTAGCCACACACTGTTTCAACAAATCAGTCTGAGAACTGATCCATGACTTATTTGAAGAGGAATTCATGCTTATAGATATTTAAAGGAAAGTAAATACAAGTAAGCATAATATGACTTGAAAATGGTATATTTATAGATGGTAGAGTAATATAAAATACAATATATTAAAGGGCTGGCTTAGCATTTATCATTTAAACCATATTATTCATTATAGCAATAATGGCAACAGTTTATTATAATCAATATATTTAAATTGTTTTGATAGTTTTATATTATTTACTGTGTGTTCATGCTCAAAAATTCTTGAGTAGCTTATGTAGTTATTTAACCTTAAGAAGTCCTTGAGCCACATGCAGCGGCCCTCACCTATGATCCCAGCAGCTTGGAAGGCTGACACAGGAAGATCCTGAGTTCAAAGCCAACCTCAGCAACAGCGAGGTCCTAAGCAACTCAGTGAGACTCTGTCTCTAAATAAAATACAAAATAGAGCTAGAGATGTGGCACAGTGGTTGAGTGCTTCTGAGTTCAATCCCCAGAACCCCACCCCCCAAAAAACTCCTTGAATTCATGGATTAAATTTACAATAAATCTATGAATATAAAACAAATCAATAATGCAATCTAAAAGAATAATTTACAGAATACTCTGTTTCGGTTGGAATTCCTATTATAAATGTGAGAAAATGTGCCTCACAAATATCACATATAGGATAAATCAGAATCTGTCCTTATTCCTTATTCTAATTTTCAAGACAAATTTGTTATATAAGAAAGACATCTGTTGGCAAGAACCTTCTGGAATCATGAACTATCTCTGGACAAAGTAGAGGTAGAAAATTAAAAAAACATTCCACTGATTCAAATTCTCAAACAGGGCAGGATTAAGAAAAATATTGTTTTGTAATGCTGATATACTATTCCATAGTAAATTAGGTCAGGAATGTAATGGGAATGATGCCATTTTGTTTTTTTCTAATGGAAGAGGACAGTAAGCAAATATTAAAGACGAGATCCTGGCACACCATTTTGGGGGGCCCCTAGATGGATTTGCTCCTTCATTAAATGACAAAGAAAAAGAAAATTCCAATATTGGTCATATTTTTTTTTTTTGTGCTACGTAGTTTACCTGGGGAAACAAAAGCTATGGAAAAATGTTGAAGCAAAAACTATTATTTTCCTTTATATTATTTTAATTTATATCCACATTCTATCTGAAACCAGACAACCCCATAATGATCTAGTCTGAATGGGAGTCACTATCCCTTTTCTAAAATTAAATTCTTAAATTCTAGTGTATTTCTACCTATGGTCAACTTTTTGTCTGTCAATGATGGGCCAGCAAAGCAGTAGGAAATACTATCTGGTAAGCATGTAGATAAGGAAGGTGTTCCAAAATGGAATTAGAAGCACATAGTTTAATCTAGATGTAGAGTTAAGTGCCTTTTACATTTTTTTTCATTTAATCAAGTAGTAAAGTGCTATGACCCTTCAACTTTTCATATGAGGAAAATAATCTTAAATTGTTCATTTATAATAACTAATAATAGAGGAAATAGGGCTTGAACCTAGGTTTTTCAGTTTTCAAACTTCAGCACTTAAAATTATTACTCCATACCTGTACCAGAAATGTGATTAGATTATCCTAAATCTAATGGTTATTTATATCTGAATTTATGGATTTGTTTATTTCCTGTTGAAAGTATAGTTAACCTATATATTTGTTTATATAAACCTATACAGTATTTATATTTATGTGCTTATTAATATTGATCTTATTTAGATTTATATACTTGTATCTATAAATATTCAGATATATTGTCATATTTACATACATTTTTGTTATGAATAAATACATAAACATGACCATGTATCTGTGCATGCAGTTACAGGAGATACTTAATCTAAAATTTAAATATGCTAAATAGGCCATTTTAGGGTATTCTGTTTGAATAGAAACTTACCAAAGCTGAATTATGAAATTTTGGAGAAGTAGTTTTTCAGCAGCAAATAGGTGGTATTAAAATAAATCAAGAAATACTAGTTTATTATGTTCTTGAAAATATTTTAATGTTATGATTTTATTCAGTATTTCAAGAATTTTTGAACATCTAATATTAAAATTATTGAAATACATTAAAGAAATTTGAGAAATCACTACAAGAACTACTGGGAGGTGAGATGGAGGGTGGGGCTACCCACATACTGCTGCCACTGTGAAAAGGAAAATAAGAAAAGACAGAATCTATGTTGAATATTACACCTATAAACAGTATAGTGTTAGGAAAAATATAAAGTGGCTTAAATCAATGTATTTAGTTCTCAAGCTTAAGTTGTAAAACTACATAGTTTAAACACCCAGGTTTATTTCCAAGCCAGAAATACACAACAAAATTAAATGAAGCAGTATTTTAAAAATTAAAATTTAAATGAAGATAAAATTCTAAAACCAGTAAAATCAGAAATTATGTGACTTTTAATCATAAGAAAAATAATTTTCATCTATTATTGATCACATATATGCATGTCTAATAATTTTCACATTTAGAAATTATATATAATTTATACCAGCATGTTTTTAGAATCCAAGAAATATTTATTACACATTTATTAAATTAATAGCATACTAAAGGAGTACTGGATCATGATCTACAAATGCACAAATGGCCTTTAAAGAAAGGAGTCCATCTATTGTTATCAGTAATTTCTAAAAATAAAGTATATGAATGTGGCTCAAATTATATCAAAGGCTAGAGATTAAGAATAGATGTAAGAGGGGCTTGGATTGTGGCTCAGCAGTAGTGTGCTCGCCTAGCATGGGCAGAACCTGGGTTCAATCCTCAGCACCACATAAAAAATAAAGGCATTGTGTTGTGTCCAAAAAAAAAAAAGAATAGATGTAAGAGAGACTAATCCTGAAATGTGTTATTGAAGAGGTAAGGACTCCAAAATTCTTTGAATGTAAAACCTTCTTGAATGAGTCATTACTTCAGTACAAGTTGCTGGAACACTGAATGATTGGCAAATTGGTAAGGATTATTCAGACAGAAAAAAATTCTCATAAGTTCAATGGTTGGTTGGTTTCACTGTCAACTATATACATATTAGATTGCAAGATTTTGGTTTAAGTGTCAAAGAAAAGAACAATAACATATTTAGACAATGAATAGGCCCTAACCTGGTAACCATAAATAATTATCAATCTGTACTGAACATAAAATAGTATGAAATTATAGTATAGAGATTTAAGATAAATTTAAGAATACCCCAATCTTTCACCCTTTGGTCCCAAGTTTTTAATAATGCAAATATTTCAATAAAATTGACATAAGTGCATTAAAGTGGGTTGAAAAACATAATATAGAACATACATATAATATTAATTTATATCATCATAACTATATTCTTATTATTATATTATTATATAATTATAATAGGTACTACATTTAAGGTTTATACTCCTGGCATGATGGAACACAATGGGCTAAAGTATATGAAGTTTTACATAATTTAAAGCCTGAAACACATAACAGGTGTACTAATTGAATATATTATACTCACACAGTTTCATGCAAACTCAACACTGAAATATTTGTATGTGGACAAATAATTTTATAGCAGAAAGAAACACTCAAAATTTTATGATTTATATTACTGCTTTTTCCAATATATTAAAAAATATGTCTTATATATTTGTTTTTTCTAAGTTCAGCAAATAAGAGAAAAGAGTGCTAGTACTAATTGATGAAAGGTGTGCATATGGTTTTAATGAGTTAATATAGATTTAACTTGAAAATAATAAATGGCCTGAGTAAATGTGCCATACCACTATCTTAAAATCACCAGGGCAACATTCTGCTTCAATGGCTTAAATGTGCCCTGGTGGTTTGAAACATAATTGCACTTCTCTGACAAGGGACTGACTTAGGTACTTAGAATAAAATTTCATGACTTTTACTATTGTTCAGTGAGGTGTTCAATGTTTTAAAACAAACTGTTCATGTGAAATCTTGTTTCTGGGGGTAAAAGAGAGAAAAATGGTGTATAAAACAAGTTTTATATTAAGCCCCAACTGTATTGTAGATTAATTTATAAAATTGGGGTGCATTTTCAGTAAAATAATTTCTATTGACCTATAGGGAATATTTAATGATTCTTAATGTGAATCTTCAATGTCAAAGAAGGAAGGGAATATTTGGACAATCAGAAAATTTAAAAATACAGTATTGAAAGTGGGCCCATGCTGAGTTTTTTATTATATAACTCTTTATTCTCCACAAGGTAGGCATTAATATGCTAATTTAGAGCTAAGAAAACTGAAGTAAAGAAATTCTAAATAAGTGATGAAACTAGGATTCAAAGTAAGTTTGTTTGGCTCCTGTGGTTTTAACAAAGTGAAAACTAAAGTATCCATAATTTTAGTGGTAACACCATTTCTACTATGTGTCTGAGGTCCACCCTGCTCAAGACTTTTTGTTTTGTTTATTTTATATTATGTCTTCTAATCCCCACAGGGAATCTTCTCATTTTTGGTTGGCCTACTGGGCAGTAATCACTTGCCTTCACATTTTTGTTTTAGTTTGCTGAAGCTGCTCTAACAAAGTTCCACAAATTGTTTGGCTTAAACAATCAAAACTTATTGACTCATAGTTTTGGAGGATAGAATCTCAAAGTGTCAATGGGGTTAGCTCCTTTTGCATGTGAGAAGAATCAGTTCTGTCTCTTCCTTAGCTACTTTGCTGGCAATATTGGTGTTCCTTGGACTGTTAAGCCATAACACCTACCTTCCTTGATAAGTATCCAGGTATATTGGATTAGGAGGACCCATTCTAATAACCTCACATTAACAAATCTTCTGGAAATATCCTTCTCTCAAATAAGGTCCCATTCACACACACTGAGGTTTAGGACTTCAGCATAGGAATTTTTAGGAGACACAATCCAACAAATACATTTCCTGAACTCACTAAGCTCTATTATATAATCACATATTGGTTGAACTGAGCAATAATATGCTCATTTTACATTGAACTCTCCTGCAGGCAGGGGTGTGGGGGGTGTTTCTTATTGTAACTGGTCAGACCAAAGGTATTTATTGGAACATTTCTCAATATTGGGCATGGTGATTATGCCTTAAGGGCTCTAAACCAATTTTGATAAATTTCCTATTTCCTTGTGGTATACACATCTAGCCCTTAGGACTGTACCAATCATCATTTTTGTGTGTCTAATTAGAAAAGTTAACTGACAATGTTCTCCACAATAGCAATTTTATATTATGTAGGAACAAAGTGAGAAGTCATGTTAGACTTTCAGGACTAAATCTCCTGTGCCAGAAAAGCTGCTATTATTTCTGAAAATATCATGATTTTTTTCCAATTGTTAAAAAATAGCATAATTTATTTTCTAATTAACTATTGGTGTTCTTCTTACTTCTAACATGAAAAACTCATTATAAAATCTGGTGTTTTTCAAATACCGCATGTTTTCTCTGATATATGGAGGTTGACTCATAGTGGGATAGGCAGGAAGAGCATGGGGGGAATAAATGAATTCAAGATAGGGAAGAGAGGTGGGAGGGAAAGGGAGGAGGAGGGGAGTAACAAGCATGGTGGAATGTGATGGTCATCATTATACAAAGTACATGTATGAAGACTTGAATTGGATGTCAACATACTTTATATACAAACAGAAATACAAAAAAGCATGGCATTTATGTGTATTAAGAATTATAATGGAAAAAAAATGTTACCTTAGATTAGGTAGAGGGAAGTGAAAGGAGGGGAAGGCAGGCGATGTGGGGATAAGAAAAATAGTAGAATGAAACAGACATTATTACTGTATGTATGTATGTGACTATATGATCAATGTGATTCTACAATATGTATACTCAGAAAATGTGAAATTATGTCCCATCTATGTATGATACATCAAAGTAAAAAAAGTCTCGTGTTTTAGAATTATTTTTAAACTTTATTGTGCATTACAGCTATACGTAATAGTGGGGTTCATTTTGACATAATCATACATGCATGGAATATACTTTGTTCCATTTCAGTCCCCAGTACTTATTTCCTTTGTCCCTCCCTCTATTACCCTTCTCTACTCTGCTAATCTTCCTTCTATTTATTTATAGCTTTTTAATTAATGCTTTATGCATAAGGCTAGAATTTGCTGTGGTACATTCGTGTGTGTACATAGCATAATTTAATCAATTTCACTCCACAGTTTCTCTCTTTTCCCATCCGTCTTCCTCCCTTCACCTCAATCCCCTTCTTCTACTCCACTGATTCCTCTACTCCTCTACTTCAATGATCACTTGTGGATAAAAGGATCCCATCCTTTCCCCCCTTATTTTGTCATTGCTTTGCATATGAGAGAAAGCATTCGGCCCTTGATTTTCTAAGTGTGATTTATTTCACTTTGCATGATGTTCTCCATTTCTATCCATTTACCAGCAGTGCCATAATTTCATTCTTCTTTATGGCTAAGAAAAGCATATGTATATACATACATCACATTTTCTTTATTCAGTCATCTGTTGATGGGCATCTAGGCTGGTTCCATAAAACTTGGCTATTGTGATATACTGCCATAAACATCAGTGTACCTTTATCATTATACTAAAACAGTTCTTTTGGATAAATATCAAGGAGTGGAATTTCTAGATCATATTATGGTTCTAATCCTAGTCTTTTGAGGAATTTCCATACTGCTTTCCAGAGAGGTTGTACTAAGTTGCAGTTCCACCAACAAGTATTAATAAACAAGAGGGCATCAACTAATAAAGCTTCTTCACAGCAAACACTGGGAATATGAAGAAATACATGTCCTCACCTCTCAAACTCTGACAACTAACATTCCACTCTCTTCTTCAATAAGTTCAACTATTTTATATTCTAATGTAAATATGATTATACAGTATTTACCTTTCTGTGTTGGAATTATTTTTTTTTAATTTTTTTTAGTTATTAATGGACCTTTATTTTATTTATTTGTACATGGTGCTGAGAATCGAACTGAGTGTCTCACGCATGCTAGGCAAGTGCACTGCCACTGAGCCACAGCCCCAGCCCCTGTGTTGGGCTTATTTCACATATTATCCAGATTTATGCACATTGTTGTAATATAAAATATATTTTTAAGGCTGAATAATATTTCATTTGTGTGTCTGTGTATATACACATATATAATAATATTTTTTTTATATGTTCCCTGGTGATTGAACTCAGGGACGCTTAACCACTGAACCACATCTCCTGCCCCATTTTGTATTTTATTTAGAGACAGAGTCTCCCTGAATTGCCTAGCACCCCACCGTTACTGAGGCTGGCTTTGAATTTGTCATCCTCCTGTCTCATCCTCCTTAGCCACTGGGATTACAGGTATGCACCACCACCTCTGAGATA
The DNA here is from genome assembly GCF_001458135.2 of Marmota marmota marmota. NCBI lineage: Eukaryota > Metazoa > Chordata > Mammalia > Rodentia > Sciuridae > Marmota > Marmota marmota. Next base: position 12,896,700 of record NW_025999949.1, read on the forward strand.
TATATATATATATA
>NW_025999949.1:12897133-13015246 GCF_001458135.2 Marmota marmota marmota
TTTAACTAAGATATTTTTTCTGTTTGAAGCAAGTTTATTAGGTCAGTTATACCTCATGTATATTCATAGAGAATGGTAGGTTTCACTGTGGCATGTTTGTACATGTACATAACCTCCTTTGATCACGTCACTCCCTGGCTTCCCTTGCCCTTCCCTTTTCCTTTCTCCTGAGCCCCCACCCTCTTCTACCCTATTGGTTTTCTTCCATTTTCATTAGATTTTTGTTCTTTCTTTTTCCTCTTTGGCTTCCACATATAAGAGAAAACTTTTATATGATCCTTGACTTTCTGAGTTTGGCTTATTTCACTTAACATGATCTTCTCTAATTCCATCCATTTTCCTGCAAATGACAAATTTTGTTCTTCTTTAGGGAAGAATAAAATGCCATTGTGTATGTATACCATATTTTAAAAATCAATTTATCTATTGATGGACACTTAGGTTGATTTCATAATTGGCTGGTGCAATTATGAAGTGAACTGGTGTATTAGCCAGGTATTCTACCAGAATATATATGCATATATTATATATATATATATATATATATATATAATGGACCTTTATTTTATTTATTTGTACATGGTGCTGAGAATCGAACTGAGTGTCTCACGCATGCTAGGCAAGTGCATTATATATATTATATATATATAATATTTTTAAATTCATTCATCAGAGGACATTAAGATTTTTTTCATATTTGAGTGCTGTGAATAATGTTGCAATGAAGAGGGACATGAGAGTGTGTATATCTATTATTTTCTTTGGAAATATACCCTACTTATAATTACTTGAGGGACCTTGATATTGTTTCCATAATGGCTGTTCCAATTTACATTTCTACTAACACTGTACAATGGTTCCCTTTTTCTCGATATCCTAGCCTTATCTAATGTCTAATTGCCATGTGCTATTCTATTATTAATTATTTTTCTTATTATCACACTTAGGTGCTAATTTTCAAAGCTTCTGAGCTGTCTTCCTTTCCCAAATTTATTCCATCCTCACTCACCAACCACAATGAACCTTCCAGTTGTCTTATTATGTTACTCACCTGTATTATAATCATTCAGTGTCCCTTCATCCTCAATTAAACCTCAGAATAACTGTCAAATATATTAGTATGTTATGCCAACCTCTTCATCCTCAGATAAACTGGATAAATTGTTTTATTCAGATGAGACTTTTTGGAGTTCTTAAGATGTAGTATACTGTTTTTTCTCTCAGATCTTTTGCTGATAGGAGTTATTTTATAGGTCTTTCTTATTTCTGTACATCTTATATGTAAATGCACAGACTTCCTTCTTTTCAAACTAACTTTTCTAGTTTTTTTTTTATTAATCACAAATATCTTAGGAAAATGAAAATGAAAATAGTGCCTTCCTTAATGGAAAAGGGAAGTTTTCTTATATCCTTAGAATGAGAAAGTGGTTTACTCTAGAAGAGTGGACAGGTAATTTTTACTATTCACTACTTTTCAGGGTTTCTCTCCTGAACACACTGAACATGCAGATTTTAGTCATTTGTCTTCATGCCACCCTATAAAATATATACTAAGGGAACTGATACAAGTCTAATGTTAATCCTGCTTGCTGTGCCATGATTAATAAAGGGCCTTGTCGTTGAACTAGGTGCCTCATATCTTCACCTTCATATTGGAAAAATTTGGCAAGCTAACATGTAAGCTGATGAGGAGGACACAATCTGTGACTCTTCAGTTCTTCACAATATCCTCCTTTGGGAATATTGCCTAATTTTAGTTCTATGCTCCCCAATCTTGTCACCCTAATTAATTATAAGCTTAGTTTTAAGACTTAACTGAAATGTACTCCCCTAATACAGGTTCTCTTAAATTCTTGATCTGGTCTTCTCTTATATTGTTTCAGCTAATGCTTTATACATATCTCATGAACTGCTCCTGGAACGATTTGTTTATACATGTCCTCCTTCCCAAATTTAATGTTCATGCTGAATATTGTTCCTATGTTTGCCAATTTTTATTATGTAGTAAATATAGTAAATACTATATGACTCACTCTTTAAGAAATTATGGTAGATTGTCTTGTGCTCTCTTCAAAAGGTTATTTAAAGCACACACATACAGAATATTTTCTTTCAGTTGGCCTACCACCACCTATCTTTTTGGTGATATGAAACTACACTTTATTCTCAATTTCTCTAAAATTGTAATGCATTATTAATCCCATCTTCTTAAGCAAGTTGCCTGTAATTATAATTGTCTTTCTAAAAAAGAAAATGCAACAGCTGCACCTACTTGGAAAATGGATCCTTAGAGAATGTAATTAAGTTATTTCAATTTGGAAACTGAATATTATCAAGAGCTATGGGATGTATAACCTTAAGGCAGACCTTTCCACCAGGTTTTTAATAGCATGTCATTTGCAGAAATCTAGATAACTAGAAAATTAGAATGTAAATTTTTGCATGCTCCAATCAGAGGCTTAATAAATGGAATTATGTTATGTAAACTTACATACTATAGTTAGTTAGAACATTTGGTAGACAACAAAGCTAAAGAAGCTAAAGCCATATGTTTACTACCTTTTTGACACTCTATATAACTTTTTTAAACTTTGTTTTAATGGCCAAAGAGTTTCCCTATAACCTCTAGCAAATATTTTACAAATGTGTTCCTTAAATCACAAACTTAATCTAAAATGAATGCCATTAAAAATTTATACTCTCTCAACTCAAAATGGATCAAAGACTTAGGCACTCAAACAGAGACCTGCACCTAATAGAAGAAAAAGTAGGCCCAAATCTTCACCATGTAGGTCTGTGGTCTGACTTCCTTAGCAAGACTCCTAAAGCGCAAGAAGTAAAATCAAGAATCAATAAATGGGATGGATTCAAATTTAAAAGCTTCTTTTCAGTAAAGGAAACAATCGATAACATGAGGAGAGAGCCTACAAATTGAGAGAAATTCTTTACCACATGCACCTCCAATAAACCATTAATCTTTAGGATATATAAAGAACTCAAAAACCTTAACACCAAAAAAACACATAATCCAATCAATAGATGGGCTAAGGAACTGAACAGAAGCTTCATAGGAGAAACACAATCAATCAACAAATTTATGAAACAGTGTTCAACAATTCTAGCAACTAGAGAAATGCAAATCAAAACTAAGATTTCATCTTAATCCTGTCAGAATAGCAATCATCAAGAATACAGGCAACAATAAATGTTGGCGAGGACGGGGGGAAAATGTACACTCATACATTACTCATAGGACTACAAATTGGTGCAACCACTATGGAAATCAGTATGGAGATTCCTCAGAAAACTTGTAATGGAACCACCATGTGACCCAGCTATCCAATTTCTCAGTTTATACCCAAAAGAATTAAAATAAGCATACTACATTAATGTAGCCATGTCAATGTTTATAACAGTTCAATTCACAATAGCTATACTATGGAACCAACCTTGGTGTCCTTCTCTAGATGAATGAATAAAGAATATGTGGTATATATACTCAATGGAATATTATTCAGCTTTAAAGAGGAATGAAATTATGGCATTTGCCAGTAAATGGATGGAGTTGGAGAATATCTTGCTAAGTGAAATAAGCCAACCCCACGACCCCCCAAAAAAAGGCAGAATCTTTTTTCTAATATGCGGATGCTAATTCACAATAAGGAGGCGGGCACTAGAGGAGAATAAGATTAGGTAGAGGAAAGTGAAGGGAGGGAAGGGAAGAGGATGTGGGAATAGGAAACATAGCAGAATGAAACAGACATTATTACTTTATGTATATATGTGACTGCATAACCAATATTATTCTGTAACTTGTACGCTCAGAAAAATGAGTAATTATATTCCACCTATGTATGAGATATCAAAGGGCATAAATACATTCTACTGTCATGTATCACTCATTAAAACAAATTTTTTTTTAAAAAATTCTACTCTCTTCAGAAAAGTCAGTTTCAAGGGCACAAACCATATTCTACAGACCATGCCTTAATGTATGAAAACAGAATTATTTTGTAGTTGGGAATTTTCTTTAGAGAGTGCAAAAATCAAATAGTGTTTAATTTTTTTTCACCTAATTGAAAATTATGTTAAATTAGTGTCTACACAAATTTATTATATATTATTATAATTTTGCTTCAACAAAGACCTGTATTATAATGGTTGAAGTTATCAGTTTATGGCTAAGCAATTGGTATTGTAGAGAGCATTGTTTCTAAGTGAAATGAAGACCAAGTGAATTTTTATTTGGTGGACATACTGTTTGATGTTAATAACATTTGGGAAATATTGGTGAGATTGTGAATAAAGATAAAAACCTGGAATTAAAAATGTTTTAATAATATTATATAACAATCACTGTTGACTTCATAAATCCCCTATTGCCAATGATTATTCTTCTGTATATGTCTTACAAAGAAAAGATCTTACCATCTTGTTCATTTACTGGGAAATTATTAATCATTTTAATGTCTACTTATCAGTATAATTTTCTTCCTTTATGATCTATAACTACTGGCCTTAGTTTTCCCATCTATTCAAACAAGCTAAATATAACCCTTTTAGATTATCAATAATTTAAACCTATGTTATGGTCTCTTATAACTATCCCAAGAGTTAAATATTTATATAAATAGTCACCTTGAAATAGCTTCAATATATGTATATAGTCAGCATCAGTAGACTTATTAGGGCCATGACTAACTCATGAACAGAAAAACATAAGATTACATAATTCAAATGTCTTTGTGAATATAGGTAATAAAGTATGCTTGTGGCATTCAGAATACGTGTTCTGTATCAACCTGTTAGGATGTCTCCCAACATAATCAAACCATCATATCTGATATTTGTGGATATAGGCTCTTATATGAAAACAGATGATACTTGAAAAAGTATTTGTAGAATAAGCCAAGGTTATAAATGTTAATATATTCAGAAAAAGTACCAGTGATGTCCTAAAAGGTTAAAATTTTCTGCTGGTAACATGAAGATGGAATACTCTTGTAAATTCTGCTACTTAAAGATGATTTAAGACGAGAAAATAATAAAAATCAAAAAACTGAATGAAGAAGTCACAGTTTGTTCTACTATCTTCAACTATTGTGTTCCTATAAAACATTTTCATTAGAAAATTAAGCTTAAGGGAAGAATAGCAAAATGTATTTTTATTAATGCATTCATGGATGTCATCATATGTGTCATTGAAATAAAAGCATAGAAATAAAACTTGTTAACTAGAATTTAGGGTAGATTCATGGATACTATATACAACAAATTATAACAGTTATTTAGATTTAGAATTTTCAGAGACATAATTAACCTTTTGAAGTTGATGTCTATTAATCAAACATTTCCATAATATATCCTTTGTTTTCACTGTCAAGAGAAAATTCGTGAACTGACTGTAACATTTGTCCATCTTTTATAATTTAAATTTTGAATTAACTTAAATGATAAATTAAAGATAGAGGGCATGGCGACAACTCCCAAAAAGCAACCTTAAAATTTCTTCATTTAGAAGCAGTTTTATAATCATAAACATAATTTTAATTGCATCTCTAAAAGCATAAAAATTGAGAAATACAAAAGCCACAAAATATTTTGCATAAGATTATTCAGTAATTTAGTGGTAGAGCTAGCACATGCATATAGGAATGTTTTTTGTTTTAAAATATTTAAGTGTTCTTTCTTACTGTGTATTACTTTTTCTAAATAAAAGTTAAGCAATTTCTTTTATTCAAGCATATCCTTGGCTACAAGAATAAAATAGATCCCAGATAAAAGAATGGTAATACAACTATAAGCAATGGTTACAATAATGTTGCTAATGTTTTACTATATGGGAAATCTAGAAAAACATTTGTATCTACAATGTTACTGGAAGCACAAAAAATGTCAACATTTTTAATAATTTAATAATTCATTGTATTTTTTAAAATCAAAAAATGGTTTTTAAAAGTGGTTATAGTACTCTTGAAATAACAAAGTTATAGCAGTGAACATGATTGCCAGGTGTTAGGGAGACAACAACAGATGGGTATGGCTATGAAAGGGCAGTACAAGAGATATTTTTGATAGAACTGCTTTACCACCACAGTGGCAGTCACTATTATATATGTGTGATAAAGTTAAATTGACTGAACATATACACACACACACACACACACACGTGCGTGCAAATATAGGGGATGAACTCAAAATCAGTTTGATGAATCTACCAAAGTCATTTTTCTTATTGTGATACCATAGTCTAGTTACTCAAGAGGTTACTATTAGGGATACTGGGTGTAGGGAATACAGGAGCTCTTAACTGTTTACCAAAAAATGTGAATCTGTAATTATCTCAAAATAAAAAGTAAAACTTTAAATTCAAGAAAAGGACTAAAAGCAAAAAACAAATTAATTAAATAAAAGCAACTGTGTGTAATAAAAGCACTATGCTTGTTTCTAAAACCCAATTTGTATATTTTACACTTGAAAAGGCTCAGTGATTCCAGGACATGTTGTTGGGAAAGATTTACTTTGAAAGCCAGCAAATCAAGAATATGGCATACTTACCAATAAAGACCAGTTTGAGTATAAGTTTCAATTTCCTTTTATCCTTATGCAAGAGGGAAAGTAGGGACAATTAGGTTAGCAGAGGACTGATGACTGGAGACTTCTAGATACATCTCCAGTGGTCTGGAAGGAGATGTTGCAAACCCTGGTAATTTCTGTGAACCCTATACCATTTGGTACATACATAATCACAATTTCATGATGTCCCTATAAACTTGCATATATCTTAGTTATTCTTATTTTGGTGTCTTCAGCCTTGAAGGGGAAGGAGAGAGATTAGGTATGTTTAGGGCAAATAAATCTTGTGCTACCAGTCCCTGACACATTCATTAAATGAAAATGCATCTACATGCAGAGTTGAGCATAAATCTGACACAAACCTTAAGGTAGCAAAAGGCACAGGTACAATATGAAAACAGAAATTCCAAGCATTTTCACCCAGTTTTAGTTACCCATCTAACACTTTCTCAGGCCCAAGGGTCAGTGCTTTCCACAAAAGTGGCCTTGAAGTTCCTGAAAAGTAACCTAGGTAATTATTATCATCATGGCCTATATATCGGAGATGTCATTTTCAGCAAAGCTGGTGGAAGCTAATAATACTCCAATGCATGACCTCCCAAATCAGTGATTTTTTTTAAAGTCAACTAAAAGCAAGTGAAGCTTTATTTAGGTTTTCCCTCAGTTACATGCCAGCAAACTGTATACAAAAAGGCATCAAGGAAAGATACACTTTCCATTGCAAAATGTGAACATTCAAGGTTAAAAATAGGAGCAGAATTCATCTCAAAATAATATGAATTTCAGGGAAGAGGATTATGTAAGGTGAGAAAGACAGTGTGAAAATTAATTATGAGTTGATTTGCTCAGCATGTTTAAAGAAAATAAGTACTCTTTTGATGCTAGTCAAAAGATCCTTGAATAGCAATTAAAATCTGAGTAGTAAGGTATCTACATTGTTTAGGGATTTGTATTTTTACCTAAAGAGTTTGAAATTAATCCTGAAGGAAATAGCCTTCTCAAGATTTTAGCCTTAGGTTAGTTAGTATGTGCAAAATACAAAGTAATGTAGCACTCATGATAAGACAAGGGTGAGAGAATGTAATAAGAATGAATAATTATTATTAAATGACTTCAATACACAATGCAAAGAGAGGTAAAGAGACTAGACTAGTGACACGAGGAAAGGAAATAACTGATAAGAAAGAAAGGCAAAGAAGGAATTTATTATTTGCTAATTAACTATTGGAAAGAGCTGAAATCAGGACCATATTTTGAGGCTGAATGTGAGAATTATATGATTTTGAATGTGGGAGACAATAGTGAGAATACTTGTCTCTAGCTCAAGAACTTTGGTTTCTTAGATGCTTAATTGGAATTTCTAGAGAGAAATTTATATTAAAATTTGAAACAAAAATAAAGGAGAAAGTATGAAGTTATGAAAGACATTCTTTAACTCATCAAAAATAAATGAATGAGTTAAAACTTGACTGATACAAGTGCAGTCAGTGAAGGGGAAAACAATACTGGCAAAGCCAGGATTGAAACAACAAACCATATTCCATGTCTAGGTAGGATGCCATTTGCAGTTACACAGGCTGCACACTGAGTCGCCATACTCAGGCATACTGTTATATATTCTATGATGTGATCACAGTCCCCTATATTTGTACATTGTATAACCTGCACAGTTCTTTTTGGTGTCTGTGGGTATAGTGAATATACTCTTAATTTCTCTCTTTTGCCACATAAATCCCATTAAGACAAATTAGAGATCAAATAGAAAGATTTTGTTGTCTCATGTGATACCAATCCTTAAGAACATCCATTGCCACGTATGTAGCTTTTGTTGTATAAATTACTCCAGTTTAGTAAATTAAACATGAGACATGTTTTGTGCCCTAAATTACATTTTAAAAAATCAGAAGATAATTATATGCAAGCTTAGCCTACCTTTTATTAAAATGCATGACAATAAATCTTATATTGTATCATGACTTTTTTAGTCTTATCTTAGTCATTGTATTTTGCATAAATTTGAAAGGTTTAATAGCTTCACTTGTGGTTAATTTTTGAACACCATGTTAGCTTTTAATGAAGGTGGAAATCTTCATTATAAATTCCATTTTTTTCCTCTGTGGGGAAAACCAATTAGAAAATATCAAGAGTTAGCTAAAATTGCTACATCATTTTCTTGCCCTGTTCACAGTGTATAACAGCTAAACAGAATCATCCCAAGCACCACATCTACATGTAAATGCTACAGAGAGCATTGCTCCCGATGTACCTTCAGAAAGAGACCACTGCTTGCAGGAAACCAAGCATCTCAAGGTGGAGACACCACTTTTCTAGGCTTACATAATACCTGTCTTATATTTTGATATGTTTACTTTTCTTTCTTTTGTGAGCAAGGACAGGATCTCCTATGATAAAGGAGAGGGTTATAGTTCTTTAGTGCTTAGCTTGGACTCTGGTTCATGCTAAATGATGTTTGCATAATAGATACACTTCAACTCTCTTAAAACACATTGTCAGTCACTCATTAGTGTACAGAGGAATACTAAACTAAAATCCCATGATAAATGCTTAATGAAATTATATTATATTTGCCTTTTAAAATGAAACAGTGTCCAGGAAAAATAGTTTTAAGCTTTTTATTATTTGAAAATGGCATTAAAATAAATTGCATTTGGATTCTAAAGGACAATATAAAGCTCTAAATTTTGTATTCACAAATATTTATTCAGCATCTTTCAGATGACAAAAATTATGGTAGGCTCAGGTAATACATATGAAAGAATAACTTGTTTTTGTATGTGGGGAGTTCACTTTACAGCAGAACAGACAGACTAAATTCCCTACTGTGTCATGGTGAAGATTATAATATGCATATGTGAGAGAAAGGATAAAAACTGATGACCCAGATAAGGAAGCCATTAGTTCTGAAAACATAATAATATTTTATATGAAAGTGGATATTTTCATTACAAAAAGCAACTGGTCAGGGAAAAATTTGCATGTTTGCTCATCATGTCTACAGAAGAGCTATTTCCCTAGTTGTTGTTAGACAAACCAAATTTGAGTTAAAAGAGATGATTCTGATCATATAAATATATTTTCTTCAGTTCTAATTGAGATTCAACACAATACAAAAAATTGAACACATCTTACTTCAATATCAGTAATTCTCATCTATGTCATTGTTTCTGTTATTATTAAGAATTAAAAGTGAAAATGAGTAATACCTACCACTATACCTTCCATTTCTCTGTTGTTAGAATTGGAAAATTTATATTTCATTTTGCCCACATTTGTCTTATGTAAATATTATGAAAACATAAATAACAACACCATATTTTTATTGAATATTATCATTTTGTCTTAATCCTCAAGTATTATACACTAAGAAAGAGTTGAGCTCTTAAGTGTGCTCTGAAAATCAGTATTAGTTTAATAGTCTCCTATATATAACCAAGTACTACATAGTGGGTGGCTTTAAACAATAGAAATCTATTTGCTCATATTCTGGATTCTCAAGTCAGAATCCAAGGTCAATGGGCCCACATTTTCTCTCAGGGCTCTAAGGACAAATCCTTATTTACCTCTTCCTAGTTTCTGTGTGTCCTCTGATTTCTGCTGGATCAAAAATTCATATCAGTTTTCAAGGTCCATTCTCTGTGCTTAAGCCAAGAAACAAAGAATAAAGGGGGAAAAAAAGAAAAAAAGAAAAGGCCTGCATTTCTTAATCATGTGACTACTGACTGTATTTAATGTATGTTGGATAATGCAGGAAGTCATGTCCAACAAAACATGAATGTTCAGGAAAAATGTTAGTCATTGTAGTTGAGAAAGGGATTGTAGAAGGGAGGAGTGATTATAATCAGTATCTTTAATTGCTCAATCAGAAGTGAGTTCAAAAATAGATTTTAACTTTTATTTTTACTTTGCATGTAAATGGTTATATGTGAATTGGATAATTGATTTTGAATCCATGAAATCAAAGCATTTTGAGGATAAAATATTACCTATAAGAGTTTTAACATATAAGGTGAATTAATTAACTTGGGAATAGACTTGTTTCATGAAAATTATTATGCTAAAGGAGGAGAGTTACAGTAGGAAACATTCCAAGTGAATGACTTAATAATAACTTATGTTGAATTAACAGGAGTTAATTATTTTTAGAAAAACATCTTATTTAAATTGAATGAATTTGATATATTTCAAAGTGTACTAAAAATTAATTAAAAATTTTTATGAATTAGAGACATATGACCAATATCATGTTAAAACTTCATATTCTCTCTTATTTTAGAAATTTTACAATTTATACTTAGTACTTTTTTAAAATATAAGCTCTCAGGAATAAATGGTTTATTTCATAAAATTTATAGGTACAAATCAATGTGCTTAGAAGAGGCAAACTCCAATGGAAGTTCCTTCCTTCCTTATCTAGGCTGTGTTCTGCCAACATCTTCAATTTCTTCTCCATTTCCATAATATACCGTGACCCAATAATGCCTTGTTGTGCTCACATCAAAGTTGCTGTGCCATATTGTAGAAATATTTTGCAAACTCGTAAGTTGTTGCTACTACAAATTTGTGTTGTAAAATCTCAAGTGGATTCAGAACATTGCCCAACAATTCTTCTTTCCTCATTCTCCAAAGAAGATATTTCAAATAACTCTCACTCTTCTGAAGTATCCTAACCTACTACCTCTTCTCACTTGCAGCACTGACCTCGCCTTTTCCTTCAGGGAGAAAATAAAAACTACCTGAAGGAAATATAGCTCATTTTCTGGTCTCTGCAGTTACAAACTTATATTGGACACATTCCTTCTTTCCCACTTTTCTCCTGTCAAAATAGAAATGGTGTTTTCACTAGGCGAAAGCCAAGTCATAGGTTAATAAATTACCAAAAAGGTCAAACATTGAATTTATGATTAAATTTAAAAAAATGGAGTAAACAAGAAAAATATTGTAATTTAGAGTGTCGGAGTTGTAGTAGCTCTGGGTAATATTCATGAGAATACTTTATGAAAGTAGAGAGGAAGAAAGGAGAGCAAGGAATTATGGAGCGTGCATATTGGAATCTCCACATGAGTCATGATGACATACAGTTGGTGTTTAATTTAAATGGGCTCAATAAGGTAATAAAATTATTCATATTATATATGCTAGGCCTATGTTTCACTTAGTTTCACAATGTTTTATTATATCTTTATGGAATATCACAACAGATTAAAAAAAGGAAAATAGATGTACATCTTTTTCTTATAGAAATTTAAATATATATTTGGATAATGTATGTATTAATTAAACATTTTTATATAGGTAATTACTTTCTTAGATTTAAAAGCAGTACAGTCATCCATTAACTTGTATGTTTAGAATTAAATTGTATTTACTACAGATTCAGTAACACATTTACGTTTAGATTCTTAAGGATATGGAAACATCACTGAAGAATTATTTTTCTCTGCACTAATAATTTAAAAATAAGATGAATGTCTCTATATCTACATTTATAATAAATGGAAAAGTTATACATATATTTGTATTAATGTATAAAAACATTTATAATTTTATTTACATAATTTTATATGAAACACATAAGGGAGACTTTGTAATAATAAAAAAATTTGCACCTAAGAATCAGAGAAGAAATATTTGACACTTAAATGGAACTGGCCTGCTTAGATGAGGAAACCCTCTGAAATACTTCTTTCCATATTCACGTGATACTTATATTAATTCTATTTCATTCAGTATGCAGATCTTCTTCTGTGAATGAGGAAGCCTTCTATATATTATCACTTGTTACACTGCCAAATGGATTTTCCTTAAGGCAGAAAAATATATTAAAAATATGAAAAATGATAGTTTTGCCATATCAGGCATTCTCAACTATGTGGAATAATTTCTAACTCCTTGAAAAAAAATAGATTTAGGTATCCACAAAATTTATATTGGCCTGTTTAATGTTTTTAAACATTAATTTACACTATAATATTTATATATTGAAGTTTGATGTCATGAAAAATGTTAATGAGATATAACAAATATATGCATAGACACTATATAAAATATATATATAAATGATTTTAAGACATGTAATATATATCTATATTATATTTATATGTGAATAAAATCCAGATTATGCGCCTAATAACAAAAGATGGTTTAATGAAAAAGTATACTGGAGCAGGTATTAAAATATCTAATTCTCATCTTTGATTCTCAGTATACACACGGAGTCATCGTTTCCTCTTCCTCAAATGGGAAAGCTAGGCAGCATGATCTTAAGGATCCATTTTATCTTTATAATTTATCATGGAAAAAAGGGGAGTAGTTTAAAATTATAAAATCATAATAGCTATTTAAGTTATTTTACCACTGTGCATACATATTAACTTTCAGAGCAATGGATTTAGTTAATATTCTGGTCCAATTATTGTCACAAGTCAGATAGTAAACAGTCCTGTTTGACCAGATTAATGTCTCTGTTATTTATTTTTACAGAATGAAGATTATGGATAGTTGCCTCTGGAATAACTTATTCTATTTAGTTAGACAATGTGCTAATCTACTAGCACAATCTTTGCACTATTCATTACATAAATTTATGCCAAATATACGTTTCTAAAACATAATTAGCCTGATTAGTTTACTAAATCATATTAATTTGTCTTTCAAATTTTTAATAATAGGAAATATTTCAGTTCTTGAGGGATGCTTATAGGACAACCACACGAGATAGTTGTAATTTGAAGAAACCGAACTTATGGCATTAATTTCTATAGCTATAGTAGTCCATATTTAGTATACATTGGAATCAACCTGGTTTGCAGATTTCCTAAACTGATGCTTATAGAGTGTAAACGAACAAATTTGCATGGAAATTTGGGAATCTGCAGTTTAACAAATAATACAGGCATTTCTGATGTAGGTATTAAAAGAAATACTTGTGAAATATTACCTAAGGCACATTATTAGCTTACTTAGAAATATATACATATATGAAAGATACATTTATGATTGCATATAAATTCACATTTATATGATGGTGGTCCCATGAGATTTTATCACTTACTGACATTTTAGCTGACTTAATTTGTGTAAGAACACTCTGTGATGTTCATACAATGACAAAAAATGCATCTAATGATGCATTTTCAGAAAGCATCCCTATTATTAAGCAATGAAAAACTGTATCTATACATAAATACCAATATATGTGTACATATTAAAACATACTAGTGTAAACTCACTTATAAACATGCACATAGTATGTAAAATATGAGTAAGTTTACATTATATACATTTTCTTTGGAAGTACTGTATTAAAGGAGTGTGTCAGAAGTTGCCATCTATCTCCAAATAACTGTACATTTAATTTCATAATAGATTTTTAGCTGAGCAATGAACACCCAGACTAAGGATTCATTTTCCCAGTGTCTCTTACAGCAAGGGGGTTATATAACTAACTTTTGGCATTGACCTATAAGTGGTAGTAGAAAATGAAACATTTGACAAAATCTTGGACATAGTGTGATCTTGGAAAGAGTAATAATATACAAGGATCCTGAGTTTTCCATACTCAAGGAAGAAGGGATAAAAACTGTGTACACCTATCTCCAGAATTTTTCATAAAAAGCAAAAACTTGTGTCTTGTTCAAGCCTCTTGTTTTTGTTAATTTATGTTTGATTAAATTAGTAATCATAGCAGGAAGAGTTAAAAGTAGCTTGTCAACTAATATATCCTTTTTGAGGCACTAAAATCATTTATTAATTTCACAAATATACATGAAACACTAAGATGTGAAATGTACAATACCAGGTATTATGTATAACGTGTGATCCAAACTCAGGTTAAAACTCTGTAAATTTAATAACAAAATAGACAAAGGAACAGAGTGAATATTAGTAAAGAAAAATTACAAAGTCTTAAATTTTTGACCCTTGGGAATTTGTGCAAATGCCAAAGTAGAGAGAAAAGAAATAAGAGACCGGAAGAAAGCTGAGCAGATGCCAGTATATATAGAAAGAATGAAGAAAGAAAAACCACACAGAAAATGTTCAAAAACACATATTCAGCAACTAATAGGAATATGTGGAGAAAGGGACTTCAAAGTCACCAATGCAGGCGGATGTGTAGAAAAAGAAGAAATCATAAAGTTAAGTGTTGAAGATAAATTAAGTTGAGGTAAGTATTAAATCAGTCACTAGAAGTCATTGGTCTTATATAAAAGGCAATTACAAAGAAATGATTAAATAAACTAAGCTATAGCTAATTGAAGATTAATCAATCAGGAAGCAAAAATTGATGATGTAGAAAAGAATTAAGAAAATTAGGGTAATGATGTTCTTGAGGTAAGAAACCATAGCATCTGTACAAATGGAAGGACCCGCTTGAGGTGGTAGCTTGCCTTAAGTAGAAATTTTTGACTATATTTATCAGAATAATTCTAAATGTTTAGTATTAATTTAAACAACTAATAAATACAAATATACATGCAAACTAATTTATATAATACAAAAAAACATTATACATATTCTTTCTTAATTTGAATGATTGCACACTTTTTCTCTATCAAAATCTGAGTGATACGTTTTTCAATTACATTCTGATATTGATAACTGCATTCATTCCCTTGTCTCCAGTCAATACTTCATTTTTTTACAACATAGAAATTTTTTTTCCAGTACTGGAGATTGAACCCACAAACACTTAACCACCAAGCCACATTCCCAGCCCTTTTTATATTTTATTTTAAAACAGGGCCTTACTAAGTTTCTGAGGCTGGCTTTGAACTCATGATCCTTTGCCTCAGACTCCTGAGCCACTGGATTATAGGTTGTGCCACCGTACTCAGCATGACTTTCAAATTCTTACTCCTACTTTAAACTATATGTCATAATTGTGGCACACTTACGGAACATGTTCTTGTGGAAATCCTACTTAATTTTCAACTACATCTTAAACATCGAACCTATTATTTTTCTTTTATACTCAATTTATTAGTCCTTTTGATTTTATGTGCAGATCTTTCAGACTAAATTATCTTTTAACTTTCACTATCTTCATCTGCCTCATTCTCTAGTTACTTTTTTTCTCCCCATTTTATCACAACTGGATTTTTAAAGGCAAGGTTAATTTCATTATATCTGTTTCTCCATTTTGCTCAAATTATACTCCCCATTTTCTATAACCAATTTTTTCACTCCCAGTTAACAAAAACATAAAAATAAAAAATGTTTTTCTAGACCTTACTTCCTCCTTTATCTATTTGCTTGTACAATTTCCAGAAGGATTTATTTATATTATTTGCCTACAATATCACCTCTCAGTTTCTCTCTTAACAGCACTTCAACTGTCACCCACAAAATTACTTTCATCTGTTCATATGTCATTAAATCCAGTGATTAGTTTGAGAGCTTATATTATCAGTGTATCATCCACACTTACATAATTGGTCAAATTCTCAGTATTTTCTTATTTGGCTTCCAGAAGACCTTATTCATATGATTTACATATGTGGTATCCATGAAAAGTTCATGTGTGAGAAAAATGCAAGAATGCTCACAAGTGAAATGATCAGATTCTGGTGGTTATAACCCCCTCAGTGGATCAATCCACTGATGGATTAACTGGGTGGTAACTGTAGGCAGGTAGAGTGTGACTGGAGTAGGTAGGTGACTGGGACATGCCTTGGGGGTTTATAAATTGTCTCTGGTGAGCACAGCTCTCTCTGCTTTCTTGTTACCATGTCCTGAGCTGCTTTCTTCAGCTGTGCCCTTCTGTCATCATATTCTTCTGCCTCACCTTGATCCCAGAGCTATGGAGTTAGCCATCTATGAACTGAGAAATCTGAAACTGTGAGCCCAAATGAACTTTTCCTCTTCTGTGTTTTCTTCTCAGGTCTTTTGATCATAGTTACAAAAAAAGCTTACTAAAACACACTATCTACTTTTTCTACCTTTACCTTTTACTCAAATTTTCAATCTCTTTTACAGGTTCATTCTAATTTTGCTTACATTTTAGTGTTAAAATGACTTCAAACTCAACCCATTTTTTTTCCTTTTATTTAAATTTAACAATGTTTTCTACTAGTAGCAGTAATCACTTGTAATTTTAGATCTCGAGCCCACATTTTTGATTCTGAACTAGGACATATCCATCTACCTCCTTGAAATCTGTACCTAATTATTTATTAGCCATCTCAAACTATTCATGTCCAAAATTATGTTCCAGATGATATCTTAAGAAGTATTTGATCAATAGCATTCCCAAAATTAGTTGGTGTAATTTTTATTCAATTATTCAAGTCAAAACACTTAGAACTATCCATTTATTCTCCTTCTCCAATTACACATCTCATTAAGAAAAATCTCTCAACTTGTATCTTGAAAATCCAATAAATTTTATCACCTCTGCTTCTACTTCTTTTCCAATAATCATAATTTCTAACTATTATCTAAATTCTAAATATTTCAAATAATCTCTATCCTTTTCCTTTCCTTCTTATAGTTTGTTTGCTCCACAGTATCCATAATAATTTTTTTAAATGATAAATTCAATCATGCCACTACTGTGCTCAAAACATGTCTCTGATATACTTTTTCTGGAATTCTCATTGCTGAGATATTCACTTGACTGTCTCCCTTACTTTCTTCAAATCTCAACTTCTCAATCATGTAGGCTACACACTCATCACAATATCCCTACCATTCTTTCCTGTCTTACTTTTTTCCAATTTTATTTTCTTATCAGTCTCTCTACAGTATGTATCATTTACCTTATTTATGTAGTAAAAGTTTATTGTTATTCTCCCTTGACAGATTGTAAGCTATACATAAATAGGATTCTTTGTTACTTCATTTATGGAAGCACTTAGAACAATGTTGTCATATAGTTGATTTACCAATAAGTATTTTTTGAATGAACACCAAACAAATGAAATTCTAGTAAGAACACAAATTAACTTGGAGAATAATTTTTTTGGGGGGTTTGGGGATTGAACTCAGATGCACCACATCCTTAGCCCTATTTTATATTATATTTAGAGACAGGGTCTCTCTGAGTTGCTAAGTACCTCATAATTTCTGAGGCTGACTTTGAACTCACCATCTTCTTGTCTCAGCCTCCTGAGCCACTGGAATTACAGGTGTGTGTCATCATGCCCAGTCTTAGGAGATAATTTTAAACAAAATACACTACACTTTTGCATCCAGAGCTTTGTTAATGTAATTAGTTTTAACCTTTTTTTCCCCTGCCATAGTACTTGAGCAGATAATGCCACACAATGTTAGATTTAAGAGAAGCTTTGAATGTCACAGGTGGGGAAACCTCAGATCTATGGAGGTGACATGACTAATTCATTGCCGTCTATGATAAAACAGTCAAAGCTAAAACCAGTATGCACACATTTATGTCTTGTCATTTTTCATTTCACTATAGTAGAATGAGTTGACAACTAAGTATAATAAAGTTTTTAACATTTAATGATAACTATGGGGATTTATTGCATTCCTACTGGGTCATGCTATGATACCACTAACCATTTTGTAATAAACAAGAACATTTGTTTGATCATATATAGCATGGAAGTGAGCCATTAGCAGGCTGTTATTATCTTTTGTGAAGCATGATTATTGGGCTGGTTTAGTCTGTTGCTAGAGTCAAACTAAGGCTACATTAAACCTTACTTAACTGAACTTCAGAGCAAAAGCATAACATAGAATAACTACTGGCAAGTTTGTGGTCTCTGAATGAAAGATCTAAAGTCAATGAAACCATTTGTAATTTTAATCAAAAGAACATGAATGTCTCCTTGTTCACATTTTTCTTTTGAATTCTACTACAAATTGAAAATGTGATGTGAACAGTGCATACTTATAAGAAAGAACCCTTAACATAATGCCTCCTGAAATATATTGTCATTTTGATGACCATATCTTTACAATGGTGTGAGAACATTAAAGAATATAAAAGGAATAGAGGGCCAGAATTAGATATAAAAGTTTTACTTTAATTAGTTTTTTTATACTTATTTTTCAATTGAAGTCGGACACAATACATTTATTTATTTATTTTTATGTGGTGCCAAGGATTGAACCCAGGGCCTTGCACATGCTAGATGAGTGCTCTACCACTGAACCACAACCCCAGCCCCTTGCTTTAATTATTCATAGATTATTTTGTATATCAATTTGTAACTAATGCAATTTAAAAGGAATGCTATTTTATCATATTTAAGTGAGTGCATAAAATGTGATTATTTTACTGACACTGTTTTTTTAATTGGCATTTATAGAAATACAACTTTAAAACATTTGTATCACTTTCTTGAAACATGCCAAATGAACTTATTTTTGATTTACCATAAACAAATCTTTTAACAAGTCTACCTAAGCATTTACTATAATAAATTGAAAGTGACAATGAAACTCTGAATTTCTTGGTTGCTATTTTCTTCCTGAGAAAGACGGAAATAAATAAAATTGGCTCAGTGTCATTTAAATGATTAAATGGAAAAAGAAGAAACTTGTGGATCTGCTGCTATTACTGGACAATCTATATTGCATGTTGACAAAAAAAACATTAAAAAATTACTAAGAACATTTCATGTGAAATGAGAAAGTGACTATATGAACGTAAATAGGGATAAGAGCATTAGATTTCTTTTCTGGAGTTCAGGGGTACCAAAGAAACTAGTACTACAAAACAGTGTTTCTAATTTCTTCATTATATCTATTAGTAAAATATTTTCCAAGTTTAAAAATTGCTGTTTTAATGGCATCATATATATTAGGAATATTATAATTATATGTATTATACATTTTTGGAACATTCATGGTATTATCATCCCTCTTGATATGAATAGAATATGAATCACTATAAAATATTTTTAAATAATTTTTAAATTTTGTGACATTTGAAACCAGAATTCTGCTGGGTTTCATTGAACTCTGTAATAAAATTTAGCATGAAAAGAGGTAAAGATACATAACTGAGAATTGAAGACTGAAGGTAGAAGGTGAAACAGCTGGATATGGCTATTTGTGTCACTTTTGTCCTATTAAAAGATAGGAAGTTTGATGATGGAAATTGCATTACCTGAAACAGAGCCAAATTCATTTTTTTTTAACATTTACTTACTGTCCTTTCAGCAGCAGTTAACAAGTGTGTCTACTTTCCTTCTTCACACTTTTCTTCCCTTGTCTGTGTGATTTCTTTCCCTTAACAGTTTCTCCTAACTGAATGCATTTTACTCTGTCTTTTTGCAGGATCATCCTTCTAAGCCTGGGCTTTGTATGTTGTTGATATTAGTTTACTGACTCTGAGTACTTCCGCTTGTCTTCTCATGCCATCATGTCTTTATCTAGCCAAATTTATTGTGCCTATTTCTTCATTTAACATCATTCTCATTCTTACACTCTTTTAAGTTTCTGAATCATAAAGATAGAGCATTAGTAGCATGTCTCCAAGAAACTTGAAACTATGTGTATCCAAATCAAATCTCAATATTCACAGGGGTCCTGCTCCAAACTGGATTTCCCATCAATATTTTCAAATTCACCAATAATGACTATTGCCTTCACAATTTGGTGAAGTCAGAAAATCAGGTTTTATTGTAATGAAGATAACACTACCTTCATTGTCACTCCCCATTCCATTACAAAGTCCTTTTGATGATATCTCCTACTTATCTCTCAACTCTGTCTAATTCTTCATTTCATTAATAGAACCCTAATCCAAGCTGCTGTGATCTTTTCTTGGATTACTGCAATCACTTCTTAAATGGTCTTATACTAATCGTGCCCCACTTCAAATCAAACTCTTCACTTCAGTATCAGTAATCATTTAAAAATTCAAACTTCTTCATGTTTGAATAAATTTCTACCATTCTTAAGCAAGCTTTAAAAGGTCCTCTCCTTAGTCTTGTGTTTACCTATGTCTTCACTCTACCCATGATATAATTCTTTTACTCAATTATGGTCTCATAATCTGGTCAATGATATCAAAAGATAAATATCTAAAAATTAGTATAAACATCTTATTAAAAAAACATTATTCCCTAAAACCATGTTTTGAATACTCTTCAGTTTTCATTGGACCATGACTCAAGTCTTAAAAGAAATAGACGGTGCTCAACACATGAGCGTCTTTAAATTTTTGCCATCAGATAACAAGATATATAAATGATCTACCTACATAAACAAAGACAAATTAATTCCAAGACTATTCACCTAATTTAAAAGGGACCACCAAGGATGGACTAGCATGCTAAAGAACACAACTGTCTATGACAACAGGAGGAACTTTTATTTCCTTAAATTGTGGTCAATTCATAGATTTCTTTTCATTGACTGATAAAATAATACTGACGAAAAGTTCCATGTTTCAAATTTTCAATCTGTTATTTCAGTACCTTAGTCCTCAAAAACATCTCTCAGATCTGACAACTGTTCCTTATAACACTCCTATAGCTATGTGATCTTTTAAGTATTTAAGCCAACGAACCAAGGATAATTCTTTGTTCTGCAGTTTGCTTTAGACAATGACACCAATGCTAAGTTAATAGAAACTGTCTACTTACCATATTGTAGGTGGCTCAGAACCTTCTATTTCTAAGTAATCATATTTTTCCTCCATTTGGAAATCAGTAAATATTAGTGAAATTGTGTCCCCAGGCTCTGCCACGATGGTCCAAGTACAATCTGCATTATTATGGTATTCATTAGGAAAACTAGGGCTGGAAATGATACCACTGGATCCTCTCATTGTTCCTCCACAAGCATCTTCAGCTGTTGAAAACAATAGCAAAAATTTCAATTTTAAGTTATTAAAGGAAAATGTAATTAAGGCAACTCTACATTTTCAGATAAAAACAATAGTCCAAATATTGTGATATCAAGTGCATAATATACTAACAGATTAAATGAAAGGCTTATGAAGAAATTTGTAATCATATATATAAATTATACACTAACAATTTTTGTAACCATTGGCTGAAATATCAAAGAAGATAAGTGAAAATGCATACTCCAAAATTAGGTCTCAGGATGATAGAACACAAATTTCATATTTAAGTGACAAAGTGAGGAAAATAGAGAAATATGTTTATGTCTGTGATGAGACATCCGTAATCATTTGTGCATGTCGTTGATGGCAAAACTTTTTATTTTATAGTATAAATACATACAAATTAAAGACATGATTTAAGGAAGAATATAATATAGTGTGTCAGGGGTATGTTTCAAAAGCTATTGAAAAATGTTTATGGGCTTGCAATTCAAAATAAAGTACATCACATACCCAGGATACTTTAATTAAAGAGAAAGAATACATTTACAAATATATCTTCAGGAATATATTCTCTACAATTCACAAAACAGTGTAATTTTTAAACTAAACATTCATATGATATATGCATATATAATATCATATATAATTTTTCATATACCTTACATTTAGTCCTATGATTCCTAAAGGAATTAAAATTATAGCATTTGTTTCACTGTAACACCATTTAGGCCAACCAATCTAATAGGTAACAAGTTTGCTTGTATAATAAATTCTATCATGATTTATGTTGTTGCTTTGACTACTCAGGGAATCCCTTTAATTCAAAGTTATTTGAAGGAAAATTTTTGTTCCTAATAACCAATTTTTATTTGATATGATGGATAATTCTGGAATCTTAGTAAATAGGGAAGGGGAACATCTTTCTCATTAACTCCAATAGGCCAGGAGTAACACAATACTTTGTTACTGAGAAAAACTTTATTGCTATATTTTATGTAACAAATTGCATTAGCTTTTTTGCGACTTCACTCTTTATTTATTTAACTATAAATTCATAAATTGAAAGCATAAATGTATTTCCTTTAAATATATTTAACTTTTAATACATATTATTGAAAATATGGTGTATACCTTTATATTTTTATCACGTGCCCTATTTTTAAAGTATGTTAGATACTTAAAATGAACTAGTAGTCCTGTCTAAACCATGTAGCATATTCATTGTCTTCTTCTAAGAAACCATAATGTACCTTAGCCTTCCGGTAAACTTGTCCTGCCATTCCCTACCCTCAAACACAAATCACTTCTTTGCCTCCTCAGTATCAACACCAAAGTTAAATACTACTTTGGGAATAAAATATTACAACAATATACATTCATAGTGAAACTGGTCCAAAATCTATTTAAACCAGTCCTGTGAAACTATTTACTTTCCTGCCTCTAAATAAAAGTTGAGGCAGACACATAATATTGATTCATACTCAGGTTAAAGAAAAAATTCTTCTGGCTTAAAGAGAATATTTGAAGTATTCTTACCACAAAAATTGTTAAGTATGTAATTTATAACATTCCACAAGATATATACACAGTCACATATTGCTTGATGATGGGAATATGTTCTGAGAAATAATGATTTTATCATTTTGTATCATGTACTCAGAACAATTAAAATGATTTTTATGTCATTAGGTGGTATAATCTTTTGGGACTAGCATTCTCTCTCTCTCTCTCTCTCTCTCTCTCTCTCTCTCACACACACACACACACTATATATATATATATATATATATATATATATATATATATAGTCACTACACAGCCCATGACTGTGTTTCAGTATAAATAAATACATACGATTCTTACTGTCAATTTTTTAAAAAATAGTTAAATTAAAAATTCAGTTTACCAATTAATTTGTCCAGTACTGTGTACTCATGAAGAAATTAACTTCATTTTCTTTAAGTTTTTTTTGCTCTCCCTAGCTTGGGCTTGGTGACATAGAAAAGAGTAGTATCTTCTTCCTATTTTCCCTGCTAAAATTTCTGTTTATCCTCCTCTGGGAGCTCCCTGTGATCCTCCTGAGATTGCAGGTAGAAATGATCTGGTGACATGAATCCTTTATTCCCCTGTCACTGGTTTCACACCAGGTACCAGATGATTAAAGAAAGATAGTTTTTTTTTTGCTCAGGGACCTTTCATGAGATTCTCAGACATATCCCCATTAGTTTTCTTGCTTTGAGTATGTCTCTTTGGCTGCCTGCTGAAATTCCTTTCTCATACCAGAAGTACAGAGTAGCACATTTCCATACAATGTTTTCTCACCCTTCCAGGTGGAGAAAGATCTAACACAATGCCAATACAGAACTACCTTGCAGAACTCCTGCATTTGATTAAATGAAAACATGCCCTTATATTTATTCTCTGTGGGATGAAGTTCTTCCAAGATGGATCCCTCTGAATTTGTTAAACATTTAAGTATTTCAGCAATTTTTTAAAAAATATTTGTTCTTTTTAGATATACACAATAGTAGTGTGTATTTTGAAATATTATACATACATGGAGTATAACTTATTCTAATTAGGATCCCATTTTTGCAGTTGTACATGATGTGGAGTTTCACTGGTCGGGTGTTCATACATGATCATATGAAAATTTTGTCCAATTTGTTCTATTATCTTTTCTAATATCATTTTCTCTCCCTTTTCTTCATTCCCCTTTGTCTAATCCAATGAACTTCTGTTCTTCCCTCCTCTTCCCCCTTATTGTGTGTTAGCATCTACATGTCAGGGGAGACATTCAACCTTTGGGTTTTGGGGAATGCTTTTAATAACATTGCATAATCCAAGTGTTAGAGCATATAAATCAGTTCTATACATGATTTCTCAGAGTTTCCCCATTCTAAACTCACATCTAGAGAGAAATCTCCCTAAGATTCTAAAAAGGTATGTAGAGCAAGTCACAAAACACCTCACTTCAAGGAAATCCTAGTTGTACAACAAAATAATTTCTATCTCAAAATATGACTTTCATTTGTCAACAAATATGGAGTATTTGTAATCAAACCAGTGCTCATGCCAATTCTTGTATGTTCTGTGTTCCGCCTTTCTGTCTAGTCTCTTTATTACGACAGGGTGAATTATAGAATCATTGTTTCAAAAAATTGTGAAATAGGTAGTTTCCTACAGAACTTTTTGGGTTGGTGGCTGATCTTGGATATAAAAAACTTTGTATTGTGATTTGGTCTTATAAATACAATATCTGCAAAAACAATACTTTTTTTCTGTAATCATGAACTCCTATAGCAGGATATATATTTAAATATTTAGTTTTTAAAAACATTTTACAGCAGAGTTAGAACAAATAAAAGCAGCCTTAGAAATATCATGGAACTCTTGAATCCACTACTAAGTACCAATTTCTTTATTTCTGGTAAAAAATATAGGATACAAATCTTTATTCTTTCAATATCTTCTGTCTTGGCCTCTGTTTTATTTGTTTGTTAAGATTTATATATTTGTTAAGTTTGTCTGCAACATCTTCCATGTGTCAATTCAAAGGAAGAGCCAGGTTCACAGAAGATTTTTCCATAAAGATATTTCTGAAGAGATTCAACACACACATTGGATCATATTGATTATTTGTAAAAACTTTTTGGGAACTTTGAAGTTTATTTGGTCATTGGTTTAAAAGTATTCCTTGAGATGTACCAAGTGCCAGGAGAAACAATATTAGTATGTCTAGCTAATATTATGATCAAAAGTTACCATAACCCTTGTGCTTATGGAATATTTTGCCTAGTGGTTAGTCAAACACTAAGCAAATGACAAAATAAATACATAGAATTGCATTTCTGGCAGATGCTGAGGGAAGAATAGAAGTTTACTGGATTAGACAAAGGAGAATGAAGGGAAGAGAGGGGAATGATATTAGGAAAGATAGTAGATTGAATTGGACATAACTTTCCTATGATCATGTATGAATACATAACCAGTGAAACTCCACATCATAAATTTGAGGGCTTTGAAACTAATTACAGAATTTAGGAAAAAAATTTCCTAGGGAACAGATACTAGATTTGTAGCTCAAAGCAAGATAGTAAGCACTGGATGAGAAGCAGAGAGAAGTGTGTTCCATCAGTTTCACTAACACTTAACCTGAGAAATAAAAGGGCCTGGGTACTAAAGTCTGTGAAATGAAATTATAAGGACAACTGAGGGTTAGACTTTGGAAGATCCTTCTGATAATATGATGGAAATGATTCAGGGCAGTAGAAAATTATCTAAGGGTTTTCAGTAGAGAGATGACATGATTACTTGTGGGTTTTGAAAAGATTATTTGGCTGCACTATGAGATGAGAGAGGAAGGAAGCCAGAGTTGATGCAGTTTAGGGGGCTGAATTAAGAATCCAGAAATTCTTTCATGATTTATTGCTTCCTAAAGATAAACCATCTATTTTTTATTCAATTAAATTAAGATATTTATATCTTAGTACTTTCAGAGGATTAGTATGGTATTTATAGTCATGGTAGAAGAAATAGCATCCTGGCAAAATAAATTAGTATGTCCTCTTAGGTCACTAAGAACAATGTTTTTGTTTGTTTGTTTTCATCTAAAATGGCAAAGCAATACTATTAAATAAATTGAGGTTAACTCAATTAATTATGGCTGAAAAATATTGTTACTTAACATGTAGAAAGTACAGTGGATAATAAAATGTTGATTTTGCCCTACTCTTGTTCTGAGAGCAGTATTACAGGTTGTGACATTTCAAGTGGGCTAATCTTTCATAAATATGTATATCTATGCACCCATAGATAATCTAGATGTTGGCAATATGCTTGTTAAAAAGTTTTTAAAGTATGTCTGTTATAAAACATGAAAAAAAGCACCAACTCAGCCAATGGAATTGATGATAACAGTGTGGACTTTCAATTAGGAAAAAATTCATCATTTTTCCAATTTTCTGGGGAAATATTATCAATTATCTCTTAATTCCTTAATGTCCTCAAATCTATTGGTTACAAAGTATAATTGCTGAATTTAACATGCTATTAAATCTATGTTTAATTATAAATTGATGATCAAATATTTCCTGCTTTAATATTTTAAAATAGCTGAATGTATATAAATTTGGTAAGCAGTGCTATTTAATTTCTATCCACAAAGCAGGATGAAATGAAATGAAAATTAGTTGTATTCTAGTGCAAAGACTTAAAAAACTAGTTTTATATTTTCCACAATTGTGTTTTTTCTTACAATTAAATTTTTAATCTCTGTGACACTTAGATACTGAAACTAAGTGACCTTGTTTTGGCTTTAGGCCACACATTTCATTTAAGGTGATATAAATTGGAACTTCTCTAAAGCATATCTATTAAAAAAATGAATGTGGTTTCAAAAATCTCCTAAAACAGTTTTCTGTAACACATCTTTTCAGATACTGATCTCATACTGTGCTCTGCCCTACTATTAGCTTTTTTTTTTTTTTTTTTTTTTGAAATAGCTTTGGGTTGGGAGGTGGGTCACAGGAAATAAGTTTGTTTGTCACTAAAGAGAAAGGAATGTAAATTGTAGGAGATGAGTACACCTGGTCAATTCCACAGTGCTACACATTCAGTCCAATCTCAAACTTTTTCATGGGACATTTTTCTACAAATCTCTGTTGTTTAAATCTCAAACTTTCAGCTGCTCCATTCATGTGAAAGTGACATCTGTGTGGAGCTTTCTTTTCCCTTCCAAGACTGGCATCATTGCTGTGTCTCTTAACTAAACATGCAACTTAAAAATTACACTGTTATTAATTAGCTATTGCATTATATGTAAAATATAATATATTAATATATTTATATATAGTATATGTTATATCAATATATTTATATATTAATGTATATTATATATATATATATATATATAGAGAGAGAGAGAGAGAGAGAGAGAGCACAGTAGTTCATTTTGTTATAACTCTCCTCATTGATATGTAGTAATTCAATCTTGTGAAATTTTAAGCTTTTTACCTCAAAGAAAAGAAAATCAAGCCAATGAATAGCATATCTTCTAGATTGCTAGATTCATTTGCCAAGGCACAACATATATTTTTTTCAACTTTTAAAGAAAGATAAAGTAGATTTTTGATAATAATGAAGAAAAATTAAGGTTTCTCAGCATTTTAATTTCTCAATCCAGTTTCTATACTCCTTTCATGCTAAAACAGATGAAGTTAAAGAGAAAAATATTTATATAATTGGTCAATGACAAATATTTATTATTTCCTGAGAAGAATACCTCAGAGAAAACTTAGTATACTATATAATGGCCTCTCAGCACTGTAGATTTATCCTTGATTATGTAAATATACTTTTAAGCAAACACCCTAATTAATTTCCATTTACCTTCTGAAGACACATGTTAAAAAAATAACAGAGTGCACTGAGGAAAGGTTTTAATAAATATGTGGAAGTGGGTATTTACCTTCAGCTTTAAATATTTCTCAGAATCTCTAAATAAGAAAATGTAGAAGCATCAGTCAATCAAGTTTAAATTATTTGAAGATTTGGCTAAATAATTTAAATTGAAGTAGCTTACATGACAGCATTAGCAAATAAAATTATATTATTGCCTTCAAAAATATTAAAACTGAACAAATCATTTTTTAAAAACCCTCTTTATCAAATATGAGACCAGGGTTATGCAGAACTATGGTCTCAGACAGGAGGAAAAAGAGGAAGAGCCCTGTGATTTCCTGCCTTATTCTCTGGAAACGTATTCTAGAACATAGAACAAGGAATGGGATAATAAAAACATGAATGTTTCCCAGGACTGTATAGAAGAGTTTAGGGAACACGAGGTCTCTATAAGTCTTGAGGCAAATTCCAGAGGAAAGGAAGCTCTGCAGGAAAAGAAAGAAAGAAAAACTCTGCATGGAGATCTCACAGTATTTGCCAAATAGTAAGAAGTTCACATAAATGGGTGAAATTCCATGAAACACGGCAAAGAGACTAGAAATCTGTAAGCTGAATATTTCTAGAAAAATACATTGGAAATTGTTCAAGTACTGCCAGATAAGGTAGAGAGGTGTCTTCATGTAATTAGAGTATACACTAGAAGTTTCAGGAGGGATGAACCTCAGCATAAGGGTAAAGTGTGCCTAGAATAAAGGCTACTCTAAAACTTCCTAATAATGCTTAAAAAATAAACCTTAAAAACACAAACTGATCAAAAGTAACTTTACTACACATCAGAAGAAAGTTCAACATTATTTAATGGAAGATAACAAAATATGACATTCAATAACTTAAAATTCACAATGTTCAACATATACTAAAAATTACTACTCAAGTCAAAAAACAAAGATATGACTAATAGTTGAGAGAATCATTAGAATAATACCAAAAATACAGAGATGATGCAATTAGAAGATAAACACTTCATAATAGATACCATTAATATATTAAACAACTATAACAAGGGTTAGCAAAATACATTCCAGGCTGTATTACTTTTTTCATCACCTCTAACCTAAGGATAGTTTATACATTTTTAAAGGATTATATGAAAACAAATGAAAGACAAATCAAAATAAAAGATGCATACATGTTACAGGCCATATGTAACTTGCAAAGCCTACCATGTTTACTGTGTAGTTATTCATAGAAAAACGAAGCACAGCTAAGATAATGAAAAAAAGAGAGAAAAATAGAAAAGATAATCAAATGAAACATTAAAAGATGGCAAATTTGGTAATAGAAAATTTTAAAATGCTAAATGGCTCTTATAGCAGACTAGACAGTAGCAAAGATAAAAAGATAACAAACTTAAATAAATGGAAATGGAAACTATACAAAATGAAGTAAAAAGAATGGAAGGAATAAAAAAAAATAAGGACCAAACAGATTAACTTTAAGATTAATCTTAAAGTTCTGAAAAGCCTATGGGGTAGGAGGAAACAGAATTTTATTTGATTTTTATCTTGAAAAATTAGTATGTGTGACCTCATTTTTACTCCAAAATATTAAAGTAGACCCTACTATTATCCTACTATTATCACATGTATATATAGATTTTATAAATATGACATTATAACAGATATTATGTGAAAGATTTATTTTTCTTTTCCATTATGGCATAATCTTAGAAGAATATCTATCTATCTATCTATCTCTCTATAGATAGAGATCTATCTAATTAGATAGATAGATAGATATCTCACCATGGTCTTGTTCTTTGCAGTTTTGAAAGTATTGCTTAGATCAATAAGTATCTGTTTATGAAAGAAAAAAATACTTTTTGAATATTAATGTTGAAAATATTTCCAAATTTGGTGAAAATGAAAAACCCTCAGATATAAGTCACAGTTTGTGTGTGTATGTGTGTGTGTGTGTGTATACACACACACACACACACACACACACATATATATATATATATATATATATGCGCATGCGTGGTGTGTCTCCTTCTGTTTCTTGGTTTAGCGGAGACAACAAACTGAGCCCCAGAAGTCATGTTTCTATTCCAGCTGTGAATGACGTTATTGATGGAAGGTAGGTACTCAGCCAGGGCAAACTTCTTCAGTGATCTTCACATCTAGGTGAGGCTATGTAACTGTATTCAGACAGATGTCAGAACACTAATATAGAATTGCAAACTTTGTCGTATAAACCTTCTAAAAGATTATCCTTCTTCCTTCTCTTGCTCTCTGGATGTTGTGGGCTTGGGCAACATCAGAGACAAAATATTGACAATGGCAGATTCTTTTTGTCAGCCTGAGAATTTAAAATCTATTTCCCTCTAGACTTTAGAGGTCATACAAGCAGTGATTATGTCCCTTTTGTTAATGGATATATATATATATATATATTTAAAAATGATATATATCAGGAACTCTGCATGAATTTAATTAGTAAAATATGAACTAAATAAATAATTAAATATAATTATTTAAACTAATTAATAGATGATATCCTGGCGGAGGTCATGGCTCAGTGGTAGAGCACTTGCCTAGCACCACATAAAAATAAAGACAAATGAAATAAAGGTGTTGTGTCCATCTAAAACTAAAAAAAAAAAAATATTTAAAAAATAGATGATATCCTGATTTCTGTGCTATCACAGAATACACTATAACAGAACCTCAATATAATTCTTGAAAAACATAGGAATTGCAAAATAAATGAAGCAAAAAGCCAAAATAAAGTAGAAGAATGAGGCGAGTTGTCAAATGTATTCTGAAAACATTTTGTATTTTGTAAGTAAGAAACTTTTTAAGAAGAACAGAATAATTGGAAAATCCTATTGTTATTTAGCAACAGGGAGTTAGTCATTTAAGAACTTTTTGATGTCTTGAACTTTTTTATTTCCCTAACAGCATATATTTCATTTTCCTTTTTCAAATCTCTTAATATTTATTTTTGTTTGTTTCTATCCATTTACTTCCCATTGGTCCCTTAATTGTCTACAACCTTGCTTTTTGTAAAACTTTTTATTAAAATCCTTTTCTTAAGATCATCAATAATTTCTATTGAACACATACTTTTCCACTGTTTTTTCTTTTTTAATTGAACCTCTCCATAACATTTGAAATTCTGATTATCTCATTTCTTTGAGAAATCTCCCTTTGGCTTTGTTTGTAATTCATCTTGACTACCTTTATATGTATCTAGCTCTTCTTATCCATTTTACCTTTTTGCTTTCTCTTTTTCTGTGAGAAATGTTAGCATTAGTGTTTTGAAGGCTTCCATTGTTCAACAATACGCTTTTTGCCATGGTGATAACTACTTTCTTTATTTAAGCTATCCTCAAGGTATAGTAATGAGGATCCAATTTGTGTCATTCAGTTGGATGCTCTTAACTGCTCATTCAACTGCTTAAAATAAATCTTGAATATATACAAAATATACAAACTTGTTTTAATAGCAACTTTCTCTTCCAAAATCTTAGTTCATTTCAAATTATTGATTACATAAGTTTTAGTGGGCAGAGTTTTTGATTCTCATTTGATTGAGACTCCCAGAAACTTTAGAAGTTTGATGCAGTGGCTAAGGACAAGTAAAACAGAAAAAAAAAAAAAAATTAGCAGTTAGACACAGGAAACTTGAGACTGACTGAAAATATTGTCAGAAGCAACAGTATGAGCTTATTGCTCTATTTCCTCAGCAAGATTCCATATCTCCAACACAAAAGCAAATAGGATGATGCCCTGAAGCTAATCTTTTGAAATCCTATTTTGTCCTAGGAATGACTAGACCATGCCTTCAGTCTTTCTCTAGTCCCATGCTATTGTCTCCCCAAAATTCATATGTTGAAATACTGTCCTTTATGGCAATGGAGTTAGGGAATGGAGCCCTGTTGGAGGTAATTAAGTCTTGAGAGCAAAATCCTTAAGAGTAGTGCTCTTATGCATGAGGGAGTTGTTTACCCCTTTCACCATCTGAGGACCTGGCAAGAAGGCACAGACAAAGAATCAAAGAGTGGGCCTTCACCAGCCACTTATCTTGGATTTTCTGCCTCCAGAATTGTGAGAAATAATTGCTTGCATGGATTAAGGCAGAAAACTCCAGAGAGAAATGAGTATGCTACTTTAACAAATATGCAAAAAATATCAAAACAGCTTTGGAACTAAGTAATGAATAAAGGGTGGAAGAGTTTTGAAATGCATGCTAAAAAAGCCTACATTACCAGGAATTTAGCATTAAGGGCAATTCTGGAGAGATTCCAGAAAGAGAAAAAGATAACAACAGGAAAACTTCAGTCTTTTTAGAGAATATCTACATAGTCATAAACAGAATTTTGGTAGAAATATGGATAGTAAAGGCCATTCTGATGAGGCCTCAGCTGGAGATAAGGAACAAATTTTTGAAAACTCAAGGAAAACTGATTTTTGTAAATTGGCAAAATATTTTGACTGATGTATGTTCATATACTAGTGTTTTGTGGAGGGTAGAATTTGTGATATATGATATTTTAGTACAGGAATTTCAAAGCAAAGTTTGAAAGATGTAGCTCGGCTTCTCTTGAATAATTACAGTAAAATACTAGAGAAATGATTTAAGTTAGAATTCTCCAGCCTTAAGATTTATTGTTATTTGCCTTAGGTTTCAGTCTTACTTGGGACTTTTACCCCCTTTTTTGTTTTTCTTTCATATTCTCCTTTTTTGAATGGGGATGTATCTAAAGTCTGCCCCACCATTATATTTTGGAAGCACATAATAAGTTTGATTTTGATTTCTTATGTACACAAAAAGCAATTTGCCTCAGAATAAGTAGTACCTTGAATCTCATCTCTACCTGATTAGGTGATACTTAGATGTCACTCTGGACTTAGGATTTTGAGTTGATGCTAGATTGAGTTAAAACTTTTGGAGCTATTGGGATGAGTTGAATATATTTTGAGAGAACACTGGTTTGTGAGGGCAGGGCCTCTTGGATAGAATTAGATCCAAAGGTGCTTTGTTGGCATTTCCATTATGTGTGGACACAGCAAGAAAGTACCAACTAGGTACCGGAAAGCAACTTAGTACCAAACATTGTATCTGTTGGCATCTTGGTTATAGATTTCCCAGCTTACAAAAGTATGAGAAATAAAATTCTGTGGTTCATAGGTACTCTATTTATGGCATTTTCTTATAGAAGCCACATTAAACTAAGCCATTAATTATAATTTATTCTCTAAAGGGAAGCCTAGACAGTCTTTTCAAAGTAAAAATCGTATCATGTTATACATACTTTCCTGTTTGCAGTTGGGTTTGGGAGAAAATAAATGTCCTTACTATGATTTTAAATGATCTTAATTCATACACCTCTCACTAAAATGGCACTAATAGTAGCTGACAATAACTACAAGATCAAAGTGGGTCATACAACCATCAATGGTTAATAAATCTTTATTGAATTAGACAATTGGATATCAAGGGTTTTTTATTAGTAATGAATGTTAGTTATATAGAAAGAGAATTCACTCCCATTGGAATTCATTATGTCAAGAGAATTTAATTTCCCAGGAATAAGTAATTCCCAATTTAGAATTTATTTTTGATATATGATTGAGTATATTTCTCCCTGTTCTGCTTCATATGCCAACAAATTAGATGATAACTCATGATTTTTGTTTATTTTTATAAATCTCATACAGTCATATCTAAAATTTGATGAGGTTAGTGTAATTGAAAATGGCAAACTGAAATTTTGTGCAAATCTGTCAATTTATTTTATGGAAAGATGGGATAGGGAGGAAGAGCATGAGAAGAAGATTACCACTAAATAGGGAAGAGAGGTGGGAGGGAAAGGGAGGGAGAAGGGGAATTGTACGAAAGATGGGAGGAGACCCTCATCATTATACAAAATACATGTATGATGATGTGGGGGAAAAAGAAGTGTGTCACATTAGATTGGATAGAGAGAAGTGATGGGAAGGGAGGGAAAAGGGGGATAGGAAGGACAGCAGAATAAAATAGACACTAGTATTGCTGTATGTATATATGTGACTGTATAACTAATGTGATTCTGCAACCTGTACTCTCAGAAAAATGAGAAATTATACCCATTTGATTCAAATGTATAATATGTCAAGATCATTGTACTGTCATGTGTAACTAATAAAAATAAGTAAATAAATAAATAAACAATAAAAATTAACCCACTGTGGACAGAAACAATGTTTATTCTTCTCACCATTATCTTCAATGCTCATATACTTGTTACCTAATAGGTAGCCAAAGTATCTTTCTTAAACAATATTGAATAAAAAATACTTTGGAGGATGTCATTGACTTTTAAATGGATAGTGAATGATTCCTTATGAAATTACAGTATTTCTTTTCTCCAATTTGAACTTAATAACTCTTTGATTTTATTATTCCCAGTATAAGGTGCAAATTATTTTTATTGAGAAAGAACACAACATGCTTAACTTCATTATTCATTTTAAAAATGATTAAAAACACTTATTATATTTATATTGTATTTATTTTTCCAATCTTTGAAGATGGAAGCAATGAGTAATAGAATTAATAGTAGCAACATATTTGAGTATTATTTTTTGTGACAGTGACTATGCTATTAACTTTATATATAAGCCTTTCTCTATGTATTATTTGCTGATCACTTATCTAGGTTCCATCATTTTCCAATGAGATCAAATTAATATCCTATCAACATTAGCCTCCCTCTCTTCTCCATCCTCATAATTTATTCTCAACAGGGATGTCAAGAGTATTTCTTCAAGTAGATGTTAAATCATGTCACAAACAATTTCCAGTTTGTAACATTCTAATGGGTTTCCCTGAATTTGAATAAAACCAGTATTATTACAATGATCTTAAATTATCTTAATCCACAGAACATTCAATAAATTCAAGCTGCAATGCACGTTTTTAATTTTCTTCAATTTAACAAAGCTCTTTCCAACTTTAGGACATGTTAGTCCTGATGACTTCTCTAAAGTCTTCCCATGGATGGAGACATGATATCATTCAAACCTGTAACACTTACCTTGATTAATAGCTATATGAGCAAAAATAATCTCCCTATCAGTCTCTATCACAACATAGTATTATATTTTCTTCATTCAACTTTTCACTATCCATCAGTTTTTATTTTTATTATTTTCTTTGACCTCTAGAATATAAATACCATGGAATTTTGACTACATTGGGACTAAAATATTCCTAATATAATAGTCACAGCTTTATTCTAAGTTCCTAGAATAAAGTTGGATTATGGCATGTATCTAAAGAATATGTTATCCGATTAAGAGTACTTTTTACTTGTCAGTATGTCCCTACACCTTCCTGGAAAATTATTTTAGAAGAAGTATTGTGTCAAACTTCAAACTGGATGCTGTAGAATCACCGAGACCTGTGGACAAATCTGACACTAGTAGTGTGACCTACATCAATTAACTTAAAATTCTCGATTGGTTTCTTATTTGTAAAATCCAATATTTTTAGAAATTAAACTGTAAATGAATTGAAGAGTAATCTATGGAGTGGAGGGAGGAGAGGGAAGAAGTGGTGGGGACTGAATTGGAACAGGTTGTGTTCCATGCTTTTGTGATTATGTTAGGGTATATCCTAGTGTTTTATATAACTAAAAGAATAAATTTAAATACCATTATGTTGATAGTGTATGTTTATTGATTTAATGTTGCCATCAATCTCTTATGGATAGATTTATTTCATCTTTTCAGTATCCTAGAGTTTTTACTTTTGCAGATGAGAGGAGCTTCCAGTAAAGAGATGGCAGAATTGACTCTTACTACCTCTGGCAAATTTGCCACAGCAGGGAGAATGGGAGAAAGCTTACTCAGTCCTATGTATTTCATTTCCCTCTAGCCTTCTATACTAGTTAAATCACCATGGCTGCTTGTTTCTCGTTTTCTCCTACGAAATAGAGTAGTGAGAAGAGAACAGTGAGCAAGGAAAAAACAAAAAGAGATACACTCTTGGCCATGAGAAGTCCCATAAAAAAAGGCAAAATACAAGATCCCCTTTAGTATAATTTGAAGAATTCTGCAGAGCTTGAATGCTTAACCATTGATTTCCCCTCATTTTGCTCCTCTATTCTATATTTTAAATAACGGTTTACTTTTCCTATTTTACTCCTGTGAAATTCAGGAGGAAGTATATTTATAAGAAAATGTAGTGTAAACTACATAATTATTTATGAATAATGGCTAATATTTATTGAGTATACATAAGCACTTTTCTAAATCTTTTATGAGACTGTCAAAAAGGAGTTGGAGCTCAGTGGGTGTGGTGGCACAGGGCTTCCCAGGTATTCTGAAGGCTGAGGCAAGAGGATTGCAAATTTGAGGACAGCCAGGGTAACTGATTGAGAACATGTCCCAATAACAACAACAACAACAAAAAAAAAAAAACGATAAGAAAAAGGGGCTAGGAATGCAGTTTATTGTGTTAGGCTCTGAGCTTAATTTTCAGTACTGAGAAAAAAGAAAAAGGAGATGGAAGTGCTAATTACTGATTTTTTTAAAATGACTTTTTAAAAAATATATTTTTATTAGTTATTGATGGACCTTTATTTATTTATTTGTTTATATGTGGTGCTAAGAATTGAAAACAGTGCCTCACACATTCTAGGCAAGCTCTCTACCACTGAGCCACAACCCCAATGCTAATTACTGAAATTTGATCAATACACATTTTATACTTATATTGAAATATCTCACTGTATTCCATAAATATGTACAATTATTTAATGTTAATTAAAGAACAAAATTAATTCTCATATTTAATCCTAATAATAACTGTAAGAGAAAAACCGGATAAGACAATTATTTTTCCTGTTTCACAGGAGAGAAAGAAAATTGGGGCAGAGAAAGATCAGTAACTTGTTCAAGATCATGAAGTTAAAAATGGGTGGAGCCAAGTTTCAAAGAAAACCATCTAAGAGAATAGCCTCAATCAATGAACACACTGCACTTTGTTACATGAAGAGTGAAAAAAAATAGTCAAAAGTAGAACACACCAGCACACACAATGGCAGAGATGACATAGGGAAATGGAAGGAGGTGTTCAAAAAATGAAGGAAACCCAACAAAAGATATAAAGTGCTGTATATGAGTGTAATACATTCCACTGTTGTCATGTATGTAAAAAAAATAATAACTATTGTCTTTTTTCTTCTTTTACAGAGTCCCTCCCTACAAGGCCAAAGCACACATTATAGAAATAAACAATGTACTTAGCAAATTTCTGTCTAAATGTTTCATCATCTAAATTTAAATTTAGGATCTACAGGAAAAATGGTTAAATACAATGCAAAATTTTGAATGATATACAATAGAAGTGCAGAATGCATATTAAATATTAAATTAAAATGATTCTATTTGTCCATTGGTAAACAATAACTATAGGATTACTGATTTAAGAAAGTGAAACTATCTTTATAACATCTCTATTGAATTTGTATAAGGTTACTGTATTTTTCTCTAAAACATAGTTTTTAAAAACCTATGTTAAATTATCAAGTATTTAATAAATCACATAAGATATTCATATTTATTACATGAATAGAATGTGTTTCTTCCTTGGTTGTGTATTTATTTATTTATTTATTTATTTAAGTATGAGTGATTGAATCCAGGAGCTCCTTACCACTCAGCTACATACATCTCCAGCACTTTTTCCATTTTTATTTTGAAACGGATCTCCATAAGTTACTGAGGCTAGCCTCAATCTTGCATTTATCCTGCCTCAGCCTCGAAAATTGCTAGAATTACAGACCTCAATCATTGCACCTGGCTTCCTAATTGTTTTTAAATTAAAAATTGAGAAAGTATCTTCCTAAACTTACAATACAACATGAATGTGTGTATGCATTTGCACAAATATACACACATACCCAAAATTGTCTAAGAAAATGTGGGTTATAATGCTTCAAGCATCTTAATTTTTTTTGAGAAAATATTTTTAATCATATTGTGTGCTATGACCTTCAAAATACTCTTGTGAAAATTTATAATTGTTAAAGTGTATAAGATATTGAACTATTTCCATTTCATTAACAATTGCTTCCCATTGCACCAATACATTCATTCTACAATTAAATGAATTGGACACATTATGACTTTTAAAGTGTATTTTTCTCTGTTTATTATTTATTCCAAACTATATTTGTATTGTTTGAATTTTTAAATATACATTTTGAGCAATAGATTCAACATGTATTTTCAGGCTGAGTTAAAATGATTCTATTTGATCTTTTCTTTCTTCTATCTCTCTCTCTTTCTCTTTTGGTATTGATGTGGCCAACAATTATTTGATGAAATGAAATAGAAAATGATTTTTCTATTATTATATAATTTTAGTTTATGGTTGCCCTTTAGCAAGAGTGTTACTTCCTGTTTCAAAACAAGTAGGTTGGTTATATACATGTGCATATATTTATTAGATTTTCATCTGACCAATTTTGAAATTCAATGTTATGAAGAAACTAAAAATTCTAACACTCTAAGTAATGGCATACCACATGTGAAGGTAAACGCTCTTAATCAGCAATTTCTGCACTAATTTTGTGCAAGATATTAGTGTAAATAAATCTTTATTAATTTCAAATATTCAACAAAACTTCCTATGGCCAAAAGACACTTAACAAAAATTATAGTTAATCAGTAGTTCAGCTATAGATTGTGAACTGTATAGTGTTCATCCAAAATTTTGCCATTTACTACTTACCTGGGAAACCTTTTCAGGATATTAAGTACTGTGTGGTTAGGGAATAAAACTAATTTTTATGGAGTCTAAAGCCAATTATAACTGAGAAAGTAAGTCCAAAGCCAAATGTAAATAAGTTTTGGATACATAGTACTTTTGAATAATTTTCTCTTGGCATGATGAATGAAGATTTGGCTACATAGCCATATAAGAGTTGAACCAGGGTATGAGCCACCCATATTTATATGCAGGACCCCAGAAAGAGTAATGCTTA
This sequence comes from Marmota marmota marmota, assembly GCF_001458135.2. Lineage (NCBI taxonomy): Eukaryota > Metazoa > Chordata > Mammalia > Rodentia > Sciuridae > Marmota > Marmota marmota. The sequence goes on from NW_025999949.1 coordinate 12,935,944, forward strand.
TGTTTTTCTAAGTGGTTAATTTTCGCATATAGCCAAATATCAGTGAGCCTGTTAGTGAGGTGAAGCTGCACTTTAAATGATGTCCAAGGGCTTTTTTATACAGTGTTAACATTTGCATAAAACTGACTGTTTTGTGCCTTATGTTTCCAAATCAATTTAGCTTTGTGTGCTAATATTTTACTAGAGCCCTGGAGATAAAGAAGCATGCAGGTCAGCCATGTGTGCTACCAAATCCCCAAGGAAACCTCCACTAAAAACCAAAATATTGACACCAGACAAGATTAGCAAAAGAATTAGTCATGCCCAATCAACTGTGTTAAATACAGGGGAAAAAAAAAAAAAAAAAAAACATCTGCTTCTCTTGTCCTTCAGAGTAACTATCAGGGTGCAGTGTTAATACTTCCAGTGTATATTATTAAATGCTTCCTAGTGTACCATTGTTTTCTAGGAAAATGGATTTATTAGAAATACCTAACCCCACTACTTTAAATGCTACTCATGAGGTGGGTAAGTAAAAGCTCAAGTACCCTGTGCTATCTAATCCCACAGGTAGGTTCGGATATTTCTTCCCAATAGTTTAGTCTCTTTCTCAATCTGGAGCTGAAGAGGCTCAGCCTCTAACCTCAAAAAATGCCATGTAATGGCTGGAAATTTCCAAGCCAAGCAACAAACAAACAACAATTATCAAATAGTAAATCCTTTCCCTAAAGGGCTTATTAACTAAATTGTTGATTAAAAATAGGAAGAAAATCAAAACAAATAGCAAGATATCATTAAATCACAAATTCTACAATAAGCAGGAATTTGTTCACAGTTCTTTATGTTCACAGTTTTTATATGTGCTGAAATTTAGGCTCTGAAAAGAATTATAACTGAAATACAAAGATATTTTAGATAATATTTTAAATCTGAATTTTGATTATTTGGGAGGATTATTTTGGTATTATTCTTAAAAATAAACAAGGGAATAGATAAGAAGATGATGTATTAAAATGGCTGGGGATTTAGCTCAGTAGAAGAGTGCTTGCCTAGCATGTGTGAGACACTGGGTTCAATCCTTAGCACCACATACAAATAAATAAAATAAAGGAAGCATGTTCATCTACAGCTCAAAAAAATTTTTTTAAAGAAAGGGGTATTATATAGTTGGGATTTTGTTTTTATGCTAACTACATCTCTGCTTCCTCTTAGATCTACATCAAGAAAATAAATCAGCTGATATTCTTAAGTCAATTATGTGTGTTTTCCTGTAGACCTCATCTTCCTTTCTCCTTGAATTCTATAGGAACACAGCTAATTGTCACATGTATTGGATTAGTACTTCACTGAATGACATTTATACTATGCAGATACTGTTAGACAATTACTTACATTATTTAAGTCTATTCATAGGCCAACTTGAAGTTAACAAACGTATCCTTATTACACCATGAATAAATAAAAACTATCTAGATTTAGATAAATGATGTAAACAATGTATGCTAGGTAGATATTTCCCTCAAAAGATATCATCCCTGGGAACCTATGAATTTATTACTTTACCTGGCAAAATATAATTAAGGGTGAAGATGCAATTAAAGTTGCTAATCAGCTGGTGCAATTAAAATGTAATTAAGGTTGCTGATCATATAATGAAGAGATCACCCAGAAATTATTCCAACAGATTCAATCTAATGACATGAATCCTTAAGAAATGGAAGAAGAGTCAGAAGGAATAATTAGAAAGCAATAAAATACTGTGGGCTTTGAAGACCAAAGAAGGAGGACAAGAGCCAAGGAATTCAGATAGTTTCTAGATGGTGAAAAAGGGAGGAGATCAGATTCTTTCCTATGGACTCCCAAAGGGATTATGGCCCTTCCAAAACCATGATCTTAGGCTACTGAGACCTGTGACTAACCTTTGATCTAAAAAATTAAAGGATAATAAATTTCTACTAAGACACTATATTTGTGATAATTTTTAAGTAGCAATATTAATTAATGTGAAAAATTTAACATGATTAATCTCTACTATAAAATCCCAATACTGTTAGCAGTGGGGAGCAAAAAAAAAATAAGGCTAAGGAAGGAGGAAAGAAAAGGAAAGAAGGGAGGAAGGAAGGAAGGAAGGAAGGAAGGAAGGAAGGGAGTGAGTCTGGCATGTGTTTTAAAAGTCAATGGCTCAAGGCCCACAAATGGAGTTAAACCCATTGTTTACTTAGACTAACTATTTAGTATTATTAATGAACCAGACTTAGTGAAGTTAACTCTTAGATTTCAGTATACAAAAATGTCAGTAATTTATGTATAGTGGAAAATATAGCTCCAGGTTCATGGACATGTACGGATAATATCCAGTGTCGATCTAATTCAGCAATTTTGCCTTAAAATTGCTTTTAAATACCTACTAGTGGGCTGGGGATGTGGCTCAAGCAGTAGCGCACTCGTCTGGCATGTGCAGGGTGCTGGGATCTATCCTTAGCACCACATAAAAATAAAAAAATAAAGATGTTGTGTCCACTGAAAACTAAAAAATAAATATTAAAAAAATTCTCTCTCTCTGTCTCTCTCTCTCTCTCTTAAAAAAATATCTACTAGTTTCTCTAATGCTCTTAGAAGGGTCTTAATATCTTACTGGTTTCCTCATTATTTAATAAACTGAACAAAATCCTTATCATGTGTTCATTTTATTTTTGCATGATATTCATGATTTTGCCTTTTTGAAAATTATGCTTTATAAATATAAGTTTAGCAAATTATGGCTTGTTGAGTTAATCTGACCTCTTGCCTACTCCATAAATAAAATTCTATTGGAGCTTAACCATACCTATTCAGTATATGTTGTCTCTGGCTGCTTTTGTACTATAATAGCAGAATCAAGTAGATTTGATAGACACTGTAAAATTCACAAAGTTGAAACTTCACAAAGCACTTTGCTTTTTATAGGCAAAGCCTGACAATCCAGGATCTATAACAAAATTTTCTATATAATTCTAAGGAAAGCTAAGTGAGGCAGTTGTAAATGCTTCACACATGCATACTATATTCTAAGTAATGTACATAATTTCACATGCATTATTAGTAGGATAATATGTTGGTCACTAAAATTGTTGATAAATCTCCTCAGTTTTAGTCATAGGATCAAAATGTGTTTTCTAATTTTCATTTTCATGGTCTCTTAAATAACCACCTCTAAACCTGTGGTTCTACTTCCAAACATAAGAAATGCAAATATAGCTCTGTGGTTTTTTTAATGTTTACAATTGAATACTTTCTGTAGTTTTGAGGTAGTTTTGTGTATGTAGAGAGTGCATTATACTTAAATACACACTTAATCTCTTACTGGATATAGATCCCATCTGGCTTATATTGAATCCAAATCTGTCTGTTGAGCTTTGAATCCATCCAAGCAACTATTTACAAAATGTCTGTCTCCACTTAAATGTGCTGACACCTTACTCTTAAAAAATCTACTGCACTACTTATTTTACCCCACCTCCACTCTATTCTAATCTACACTGGGCAATCTCTTCTTTTGTTGTCTCCCAGAACCCCCAAAAATCCTATCCAAGAGAAAAATTTGAGAATTAGCTTATGTTTTCCCCCTCTCCCTTTTGCATCTCTTCCAAATTTGTGGTGGCTCATACTTTCCTATCATTTGTTAGCTGTCTTACTTATATTATCACAAGAATAAAAAGAAATTGAGGCAAATAAAAGACAAACAGTAAAAGTATATAAAGTCAATGTACAAAATGCATATTATGAAGTCTTTTATTATTGGCTAAGTGAGGTCCATGTCTTAAGAATCATAGAGTAAACATGATCAGTTTAAATTATTTATATAATCCATATGACACACAGCCAATATGACACATAGCCACAATCATTTTCTTTTCTAAGAATCAAAATAATTTTTCTTAGGTTACATATCACCAAGTCACTGTATAATAAAAATAACATTTTTCATTATATCCCTCATGTAAGACTGGTGATAAAATGACCCCATGAGTTTCATTCCATTAACCATAGTAAGAAATTCTCTTCTAAGTATTTTTTTCTCCAAACATAAAGTGAAAAGGAACTAAGTTAGAAGTCACAGTCCTTGGAAAGTACTTAGATTGAAAATATTTTGTATATCTTAGTAAGTTTCCAGTAAGAATGATCACATGTTGTAATAGTTGGGAAACTTAATAAGGATGGTTCCCTGTAAAGAAACTTTTTCATATCAGTACTTTTGTCATGATTGCAATCTCTCATTTCTCTTTTTACCTCTATATTTTTATGTTATTGCTATTATCTCACAGAAATAATAGATACCTCTGTCAAAAATGTCACATTCAGTCTGTTCTCTGAATTTACAAAAGAATTATATTCTAAAATACATATTTGATCATGCTACTGTCTTAACATTATTTATTATTGCCACTGCCTGAAGACCGAAACCTAAATTTGATACCCTACAAACCCTACTGATCTTTCTGAACATATCATGCTGTTCCATATATGTCTTTAGTTTTGAGTTTTTGTTTTCATTCAACTTTCTAAAGTTCTCCTTCCTTCACCCTTCATAGTTTCAGAATTTATTCTCAAAAGAATAACAATATAATTTGTTTTCTGAAAAGGAGATCCTTTTTGAGCATGAAATATTATACTTTATAGTTACATGATGAGTTAAAATAGAATCCTTAAGTGTCATTGGCCCATTGGTTTATGTGACTCCCCTGTTTAATGTCTCATCTGTGCCATCAATATATGCTATCACATTTATCACTATCATATCTGTATCCAATCCTAGACAACAGATTTCTTGAAGGTATTCACCTCTACAGTTCAAATAAAGACATGGAACTGTGTTGGGAGCAGCAAATACATTATTGCTTTGAGCTCCATAGTCTTGGACAGCTTGATTGCTGCATCTGGGAATCTTTCCATGTGAAGAGGTAGAAAGACACGCCCATTTGCAAGTGGCCTCTGTTAATGTGGCCAATTCCATGCCTGGCAAGGAATTTATGAGTTTGATAGCTTTGAATTTAGATGCCTGCTAGCCTTGGGTGAAAGAGATACCAGTGTGCCTAAACAGCCTTGAGGTGCCCACTGCCTGGAGGAAGAAGAATTACTGCGCCGGTGATAAGGACCCAACCAGGCTGATTTCCCATAGCTTCTTGCTTCTAGTTTACCTTGAAGAACCACTCCTCACAATAAATTTGGTGTGTTTCTCTATGAATAATACATTCACGGGCTTTTTCCTTTTGTTAGGATCAGACCCATCAGGTCTCTTCCACCGGTAAATTCCCTGCTTTTAATATTTTTTTTGTATTATTTCTTAATATTACTTTTCAGACTTTTTTCCAGCAGGCCCACTTCAAGGATTACTTATTCCTTCCCCACGCGGGCCACAGAGGGGAGAACTGGAGAGAAAAATTTGAGAGTTGTCAGCATAAAGATGGCATTAAAGCTATTTATCTTTACTAGAGCATATTGCAAATGGATACAGATATAGAAAAACAGAGAAGATAATTGGAAAGGAGAAGAGAGAGGGAAGGGAGTAAGAGGAATGGAGTAAAGAAGAGAGGATACCAAGAACAGAAATTCCTTTAAAGTGATAGTTAAGGAATATGAGAAATAAATAGTAAAGAAAAATGGAAAGGAATGCACAGCAAAGTAAAATAAAATCAAGACAGTAGGGTTTTTAGAAACTAAAGAAAGTGTTTCAAGACTAATAATTAGATATTGGATGTTGAATTTGGCAACTTGACTATCACTGATGACTTTTAGTCATTGGTGAGTTTCATCTGAGGGGAAGGAGAGAAAAGTGAGTTCAGGAATAATAACAATACTTTTAACATTTTATTAAGTAGGCACAGAAAAATTAGAAACAAAAAAAGGGAGTGAGGTGGATCAAAGCCTGGTAATTATTTGTAAGGATATGTATTAAGGTAGGGGTGTGTAAGATTGTCATATGAAAACCTAAAGACACAATAAATTTTAAGCATTCTGAAGCTTCAGTATAATTATTTCACTATAGTATTGATGCAATTGAAAGCAGAATGAATGGCATATTGTTGACTGATTTTCTACAGTCAATTTGAAAAACAAAAGAGGATTTTGATTAACTTTCAGGTCTCAATTCTTTTATACTTTCCCTCCTCCCAAGAAATCCAACAAGCTTTCTTCTATCATCTGCACAAATGAACCCCTTATTTTCCCTTCTCTTAGAGAATCCTTCCCCCACTGACCTTTGATAACATTTTGTTTTGGTAACTAGCATTATCTCAGTTACTATTTCCCTTAAGAATCACTTTCTGACTTTTAGGTCAGCTGTCAGTTTCCTCTAGGTGTTTGCATAGCACTGTAGTTCTGTTCTCTAGCAATATTTTTATTTCTGTCTTCAGGACACCAGGGACTCTGGAGAGCAGAGCTATGCCTTAAACCTCTATTCCCTCTTGACAATGAGAGTACCTTGCTCCTAGGTAGAGTTCTAAGAGGTATTTAGTTTTCATTTATGGAAAGGAAATTAATGAAGGAAGAAAGATTCACAAATTGGAAATCAGAGTTTCAAAATCACATATTAATGATCACTTATCTAGTTCACTAAGATATCTCATAAACATATTTTATTTTATTTTTTGGTTCTGGGACTTGAATCCTGAGGTGCTTTCCAACTGAGCTACATTTCCAGTCCTTTTTTTTTTTTGGTTTATTTTGAGACAGGGTTTTGCTAAGTTGTTCAGGGCCTAATTAAGTTGCTGAGGCTGGCTTCAAACTTTTGATCCTTCTGCTTCACATTCCAAGTTGCTGGAATTACAGGCGTGTGCCATTGCACCCAGAATATCCTATAAGAATTTTAAATTTAACTTCAACAAAATAAAGACATAATTTTCTTCCACATCCCTCTCCTCTTTTCATATATTCATTCATTCAGTTGGCTATTCATGCATTTAACATTTATTGAATAGTGATTGTGTGCCAAGTGGTACTTAAAGATCTTGGGACTACCAGCACCATCACCTTCCCTTTTATTCAAACAGGAATCTTCTGTATTTTCTTTCTTTCACAACATCTTCCCACACCTGTCATCAGCAAGTACTTTTAATTCTATCTCCAGTAAATTTCAACTATGCCAACTTCTCTATATCACCAGTTGCACTCTTTGATACAAGTTGTGATCATAGCTTAGCTAATTATTTAATTCTCCTCATTTATGCCCTTACTTAAATTCTTTTTTTTAAGAGAGAGTGTGTGAGAGAGAGAGAGAAAGAGAGAGAGAATTTTTTAATATTTATTTTTTAGTTTTCGTCGGACACAACATCTTTGTTTGTATGTGGTGCTGAGGATCAAACCTGGGCCGCACGCATGCCAGGTGAGCGCTCTACCGCTTGAGCCACATCCCCAGCCCCCCTTACTTAAATTCTAATCTCTTTCAATCCATATAACATGTAGCAGAAATTTTGAAATTCTGGAATTATAAATCAGAGCACATTTTTCCTCCTACAATGCTTCAATAATTATGATTTCATTTACTTCAAAATCTCAATTGTTTCTAAGTGCCAGGGTCTACTTGACTTGGTCCCTCAATTTTTGATTTAATATCTGAGCAGTGATCTTAAATGTTAACTACCATCCTATAAGTTTTGCTTTCCTGTACTTTCTCTTACCCTATTTCCCCCCCACCTGCATTAATGACTTACCCCATGGTACCATAACCCTAAGCCAATTCCAAAAGGACAGTACCCCTTGACTCTGGAAAGCCGCATGGTGCCATTGACTTAAGCCAATCCCATGCTATTCCCCAGTGGCCTAGCTCTGACACAAGCACCCCTAGAACAGCCCATAGCACTACAACTACAACTCGAAACCCCTACCCCACAAAAGCTGAACACCTGAACATCTCAGGACCTTTTTCCACTTTATAGAGTGATGGCGTTTATTTGTCAGCTTTACAAATAAACCTTTATGTGGACCTCTGTTTGGGCTCCATCCTTCATTTCTCGATCTCCCATTTCTCATTTTCTCATTTTCCTTTCACGTCTAACTTTAATTCATTGCCTATTTTCTTTATCCTCTGCTCATTGAGCATGTTCTCTGTGATTTTTTAAACAGGTTTAAATATTAGTTAATAACAAAGGTCTTTTCGGATCACTTTATCTGAAATGGTCCCATGCTTCTTTCATGAAACAGGAAACAAGTATTCTTATACAATTTGGAATTTCAGTAATTTATGTTGTCATCATTATTGTTGTTGTCATTTATGTTCCTGCCCCATAAAGATAGAAATTCAACAGGTTGAGTTCCTTAGTGAATCTCAGTTCCTAGCAAATTGCTTGATATGTATTTAAAGCTAATAATATTTTTTGAATGAGCAAATGAGTGAATGAATGAATGAAGAGATAAAGGGGAAAGGAAAGAGATGAAGGGAGGGTGGTAAGAAGAGATAAAGTTATAATTTATGATTTGTTGTTTACTTATGAAAACATAATAAAACTTGTAAAGTTTTTCTATGAGTAAAATTCAATGACATTCTCACTGTACAGTAAATTTCATCACTGAAGGCAAAGGAGGAGACTAAAGAATTTGAAAGCATGATAGGCATAAGGAAGAACATGTTTTTCTATGATAACAAAGAAAGCAACCTAAGCTTATGAAAAATCTTTTTTTGCTGGATAATTTCTCAATCAACATTTTGAAGTTTGGCTTCCTCCTTGATATTTGGGCCTCTCAACTATGTCCTCTGCCATGTTTAGGCTACAGTATTTTACATCATTGAATCACTGTAAGTACACTTATCTAAAGTGAAGGATATATATCATGCCAAGAAAGGGAGAGATTAAAGATTAATAGAAATGCCATTAATATTTTCTTGTCTATACCAAAAAAAATGCTCAGCCTTGTCTCTTGAAAGCATCAATCTGAAACTCATTCTTGCAGAGAAGTTCCTAAAATATATTTTTTAAAACATATCTTCAGCAACAAATAAAGCTTGCTGTCTGACAAAACAAAAAAAAATAAAATATAAAACTTGAATGTAGAACTTTTTTCTCTATCACTCAGTGGCTGTATCAAATTACTTTTTAAAAATACTGTATTATATAAGTTATAGGAGGCAAAAATATATTGAAATTGTATGGATGAAAAAGATTTGCCTACTTTCACTTAAATCTTTAATAAATCATAAATATATTTAAATATAATCCAAAGTATGTTTAGTTCAGCTTAGTTTAAAAACTGCAAAATATATAGTTAATATACACTCAGAGTGTTTCTTACTAAAGTTCTAAAAATATTTTGATACACAAACCAATTCCAATAACAGTTTATAATTCCAGGAACAATTTTAATATGTTGTTCTCATTTCATGTTATTTTCAAACTAATACATAAGTATAGATTAAGTGCTTATAAATAGTGTATGGAGCTAGGTGAATACAGCTTCTGAGGAATGAAGAAAAACTCAAATAATGCCACGCATTTTAAATGTTGAATTTTTTCAAAATACATTTTTGTTCAAAATACTTTGCTGAAACATTCAAGCATATTTGAAAAAGTTATCTGTTACTAGACTATCTTCTATTTGTATGTAATCAGTAGAGGTTTTATGTTTTCTCAACAATGATAATGACATATATGAACAGTTGAATACACAAATCAGAAAAATGCTGAATATGATGGAATTTTCACAGCACAGTTTGATTTATGACATATTTTGTATAAGAACTTTGTGTTATAGTCATATTCCTAAGAGAAGTGAAATACGATTAATCTGCAGAGAAAATGACAGATTAAAGAAAGAACCACTGAGGAGAAAGTAGGGAAGGCTTCACTGGATTAATACAAGTTTTCCAAATAGGATAGAGGGTTTTCCAATGAAAGAACGCATTAGAATTCATAATATTCAAGATGTATTTTCAAAGTGAAAAGTACTCAAGAAAGCTATGCATTGGGCATTGGGAAGGAGACTTTTACATAATATTTTAATATTCCTTTGTTAAAAAATGTTATGACTATCCAGTAATCTCAGAATATTTTTTTTATTTTGCCAAGTGAGAAACAGATCTCCTTATAAATAAAAAGATCACTCTGAAGTTTCAAGATTAAAACATCATCTTAATCCAACAATACTTCTTTTATGTAATATAGTATGGCGTTTCATCAAAATATAAAAATAGAATTCCCCTATGATCAAGCAATCCCACTTGTGTATGTGTATCCAAAAATCTTGAAAGCAAGGGCTTGAAGAAATATTTGCCTATCCCTATTCAAAGCAACACTATTGATGATGGCCAAGATACAGAATGTCCGTTGGCTGATGAATGTATAAATGAAATGTGGGATAAATAGTACTGTACATTATCAAGTCTTGAAATGAAGGAAATACTGTCCCACATTAAACCTGTCACAAAAATATAAATATTGTATGATTCCACTGATATGAACTCTCTGAAGTAGTCAAATTCCTAGAAAGTAGACTTGTGGTTATGAAGGTATAGGAGGAATGAGAAAGGAGAATTTGTTCAATGGGTGTAGATTTTCATATTTGAAAAATTCTGGAACTTGTTCATAACAATGTGGATATACCTAACATTACTGAATTGTGCACTAAAAATAGTTAAGATGGTAAAGTTTATTATACATTTTTGTACAATTTAAAGAAATTAGTAATTCCAGAGTGGACACTACCATCATATACAGATTGAAGGCTGCAGTGGTTTAAAGGGAAAATTAATTTATGTATGATCAAATGTCAAAATACTTTTTATACTGTGTTAAATTGTTAATTGGGAAAAATATTTCTTTTTCTACTTTACTCCTTTTTGTCAGGAATGGTGAATGAATTATGGGTCTTTGAACTGCCCAGAGACAGAGACTGACACCTCCCTTGGGAAATCTCTCAGTTCCAAGAAAACCACCCAGTTGTATGGTGACACCCTGTTCAAAGGGAAATTCTGTGGTTACCATGGAGTTTATCAGTTTGTGATCTAAGATTCAGGCACCAGCCACCTGGAGGTGGAGAATTGTCGACACAAGCTGATGACTATAATTGGGCTGTTCAAACTTTTGACTTTGATTCTGTTTCAAATTAACTTTCTCACAATTAATCCCTTTGATGTAAAAACCTATGTAATAAATGTATGGAGCCTGCTTGTTGTCAGTCCTCCTCCATCAGAAGTCAGCTGAACCACTGGGTCCAGCTTTTATTTATTTTTGTGTTTGTTCATCTTTTCCCAACCCTCATCAGCCCAATTTGGAGAAACTGAGTAAATGTCACGTTGGCAGCAACACCCTTTGTCATAATTTCAGCTCTTGGAAAGAATGCCTCACATAGGTTCAAGCCTTTATTAGAAGGATTTTAAAAAGATAAGTACTTTATTTAGCACTCTATGATGGCTCAATGTGCAGTGTGCAGTGAGTATTCCTGTCTTAAGAGTATGATTCCAGGTGACAGCAATGTGCATCCCACCAGAAATTCATGAAACCAGTCTTGTTCACAGATAAAGGGTTTTGTTTAGAAAGGCCTATTAAAATATAGTAACTAATAGGATAGAAATGATAAGTATAATCTTACTAAAGTGGTTTCATATGTATATTTTCCATATTTATATGTTTCATATTATATAGCTACCATACACAAAACTCTACTTATACACATGCATATATATATATGAAATCTTTACAATTTTATAATATAATGTCAGTAAACCAGGTGGGGGATTTTGATAGCCTTTGTATTTATATATGTATGTACTCTAATTTTGATTCTAACTGTGGTTTTTAAAGCAACTGTGGCATTTTGAAAAATGACATTAGATAGTAAATTATAACTTCTACACTAGCTTTGCTATATGTATGCACAAAGCAATATAAACATAATATCCAAATTAGTGTTGGAGTATATAATGAGCTGAAATTATATGAAGTATAAAAATAAAATTAAATAGAGTATAATAATAAAATGAATAATCAAAATGATTATTTGAGTTTAATTTCACACAATGAAACTAAATGTATGTAATAAAATAATCTACTTGATGAGTTGAAAATTCAGTTTTATAACCCCAGGTAAATTTATTTAATCTGAATAATTTTCTTGGTTATTAATATCAATTAGTATATTATATAATATATAATATATATTATATAATATACTAATTGGAGAGTTGACCTTATATCAAAATGGCTTAGATAAAATACAAAGATTTTAGTGCATGTTTAAATACCATGTAATTTAGCTAAGTTTAAGGAGAGTTGGATACTAAATTTTAGTGAGAATATGAGATTTCTTTTTACTCTATATTTTAAATCTATTTTCTTTAAACATTAAGAGTTCTCAAGTGTTTAGGCAAAAACAAATTCCAAGAGTAATTACTTTCAATTTATGTATTTTACAACCAATTTTTTTTTTAACTTGGTTCTCTCCAAAACAAAACTATTAGTGAATTATCCAAGGATTCTGGCCTTTTTTCCTCATAGATCACTATTGGATTGAACTATTCAAACATAATAAAAATTTTATAGTAAGCTCTAAAATATGAAGTGACTTTAAAATATTGAAGAATACATTACATGTCTTAGTTTAGTTGAGAAACAAAAATGGGTGGTAATATCAAAGATGAATGAGGTGTTAAAATTATCAGGCAAAGATTTAAAAACTATCCATATAAAATATCTTATTGAATTAAGAACCTGTTTAAAACAAATAAAAAATTAGAAATTCTTAGCAAATAGAAATGTTCAGAAAATTAATAGAATTATAAATGAAACCAAATTAGAATTTCAGAATTGGAAAAATAAGTAACAAGATAAAACATCAATGGACTTAACAGAAGAGTGAAATGAACAAAGGAAGGAATGAGAGAACTGGAAGAGAAAGAAATAAAAAATCACACAGTTTGAACTACAGGAAAACAGATTTGGAAAAAAAGTAAACAAAAACAAAAAGGAACCTGAGTAACTACAACAAAACACCTAGATTCTATATCATAGAAATCTGAGGTCAGGACAAAGAAGGTGGTGCTGAAAATATACTTGAAGAAAAAAAAATATTTGGAAAAGTCCCGGAATTTGTCAAGAAACATGTATTTACAGATTTAAAAAGCTGAGGGAATCTCAAAATGTATACACCAAAAAAATCCACACAGACACATCAGAACTGAACTCCTGAAAATTAAAGATAAAGGAAAAAAAAACTTAAAATCAGCCAGAAACAATATCTTACTTGTATGTGAAAAATAATTAGAATGGCAGATTTTTTCGTCAGAAAATGTGAACTCAAAGTAGTAGCACAACATTTTTTAATTGGTGGGAGGAAAAAAAGCCAATCAGCACAGAGTCCCATGTCCAGCAAAGTTATCCTTGAGTAAAATAAAGAATTTCTCAGATGAAGAAAAATTAAGAGATTCAGCAGCAGCAGACCTGTCCTAAACAAATAGCTAAAATAAATTGTTTCAACAATTGATAGAATAGACAGACAGAAAATCACTGAGAATATAGATCAACCCACCATCAGTGAACAGGATCTGACATTTATAGAACACTCCATCCACAAGAGCAAAATATGCATTCTTTCAAATGCCCAGGAAACATAATATTCTAAGTAAGATAAATCATAGTCTGAACAACACAACAAATTTAAAAGAACAGAAATCACATTGACTATGTTTTGTAACCACAGATCAATCAAACTAGTAATCAGTAACACAAAGATAACAAGAAAGTCTTAAAACCTTGGAACCTAAACAATGCATTTCTAAATAATTCAAGAGTTCAAGAGAGAGCCTCAATTTACTTGAAAAAGTAAATTATTTTACATTTAATAAAACATGAAAATAAACCCTAGAAAAATAAGTTGGGAACAGCAAAAGCACCAACAAGAGGAAATTTTATATTATTGAACACACATAGTAAAAAAGACAAAACCCTGAAGAGTTATGCATAATCAAAATAAGCAAAAGGAAATAAATAATAAAGAGCACAAATCAATGATATTGAAAACAGAAATCCTGTGTAGAAACCCAGTAAAACAAAGGCATGTTTTTTAAAATATCAGAAATATTTTACAAAAAAAACCAGAAGATATATTATTGATATCAGGAACAGGACAAGAAATATCATTAAAATGTCTACAGATACCAAGAAGAAAATAGAAAATACTGTGAATAAGTTCACATGCACAAATCTGTCAACTTGTATTCAATTTATCAATCCTCAAAAAACACTACCACAAACTTACACAATATGAAATAAATAATATGAATAAATTTTTAGCCTTTAAGGAATTTATTATCATTAATTATAATTATTAATTTATTACAATTGGAATCATCATAATAAAACAAAGCAAAAACAAAAAACACTTTTTCAGGTCTACATGATTTCATTGGAGATTTCCCCCTACTGTTTAAAAATAATTAATATCATACAAAATATCTTCTAGAAAATATAACAGAAGGAATATTTCATAAATCATTTTATGAAGATAATATCCCTTGATATCAAAACTAGGGAAAGACCAAATCTGTCCAAGAAAAGAAAGAAGAAAGAAAAATGTTGATTGATATATCAGGATTTTCTTGAATATATATGTAAAACCCATTAAAAAACATTTATGTAACTTTCTTGAAATTGGAGATCAGATTAGTAATTGTGAAAGGTTAAGTAGAGGGTGGAGGAGGAAAGGAAGTAAATTTGGCTATAAAAGTGTAGGTAGCATGACATATCCTATGATGATGGAAATGTTCTGTATTTTATTCAATCAATATCCTCATTGTCATATTGTCCCACACATTTACAAGACTACATTAGGAGAAACTAGGACAGGGTATCAGAATATCTGCACTTTTTCTTACAACTCCAAATGGATCCACAATTATATCAAAGGTTTCATTAAAAATACAACATAATAATTATTTTTACTACTTATAATTAAGGTCTAAATTTATCAATTTTAGAAATTAAAGAGAAAGCAAAATAATAGATTATTACATAAAATAAAGTCCTTAGTATGTTCTATACTTCAGTGACTATAGTAAGCATATATAACCTTTCCTAATCATCACTTTTTTTCCAACCCCCTACCTGTTTTATGGTAAAATTACCTTTTCTTTTGGAACTTGCCTTTAAAATATTCTAAGTGGCCCTGGGGAAACCAACAATACGATATTCCCTCAGTGTCTGCCCCACTATACCCTTGGCTTTAGGTCAGGTAGACAGTTTACTTCATTCAATCAAATTATCTCTGTTAGCAAATTTAATTTTTATTAAAGTTGCACCGATCTAGAAGGCATTGGTTATGAAGTATTTAATAATTCTGAAAATAGTTTCTCACATTCTCAGAGATAACCTAACTTATTTCTAAGAATTTAATTGTGTTTAAGATCTAGTATTCTTCACCTTCATTTGTTTTTCTCATTTGAATTAATCAGATATTTTTCTGATCCCCTCATCTTCACTGTCAATAAGCAAAAGAAAATTTAGTTTGACCAATTTATTTGGATGCCATTCATCCCCATTTTAGAGACATTATATATTCATTCACTTTACAAATGTCTATTGAAGCCTATTTGTAAGATTCTGGCCTAGACCTTGAAACTAGGAAAACAGTCAGTTCTGAAGCTTGCATTCTAATAGAAGAAAAAGAAAATAAATAAAAGTGTAGTATTGTTTAAAAAGAAAATGAAGACTGTGGAAAACAATACATCCTGAGATGGGAAAACTGAACGATAATGCTAGGGTCTGTTTTATAAAAGGAAGTCTAATAAGGCATATCAACTGCAGTGATATTTAAGAAACATGATGAACATAGATGAGTTGTCAGATATCTGGGAAAAAACTTTTGAGGCTGAGACTAGCAAGTGTCAGGTGCTTAAAGTCAGAGTATGTTTATCTGTGCAAGTGTCAATCAACATAGTATCTTATTGTTTCAAGGGCCCATTAAATCACATGGGCTTATTGCCAACTATCAGAATTCTCTTTTCTTCTGAGTTTCTCCAATCTTTTATCTTTATTGTTGTCATGGTATATTTTACTATTTGACATGTATTATAATTATGGAGACATATTTTTACTAAAATATAAATTGATGGCAATGATAGATTCATATTTATCTTGATATCTAATTCACAAGTATAATGGTATTTCTGCACATGATTAAGTAACAGGTCTTATTAAAATGGCAAAACAAAGTCTTAAGTATTATATATTATTTCACTAATCTCTGATATTTTCTTTCACTAGAATATAAATCTCCCAAAAAGCAGATATAATGTTATAGATTGGATATGAAGTGTCCCACAAAGTTCATGTTAATGTAGGAGTATTCAGAAACAAAATGCTATAATAAAATGAGAGCTGTAACCTAATCAACCCATACTAGTTTGAAAGTCTGACTGGAAAGTCATTGTAGACAGGTGGTTAGGGGAGGTTGGTCACTGGGGGGTGTGTCCTGGAAGGATTGCACAATTCCTGTGGCCCCTTTCTCTCTCTCTACTCCATACTTCCTGACCTGTCATGAGCTGAGAAATTTTCCTCTTGTGGACCATTTCTGCATGATGTGCTGCCTCATCTTCAGCCCAGAGCAATGTAGTAGGTTATCTAGGGACTGAGACCTCTGAAATTGTGAGCCTCAAATAAATTTTCTTTCCTCTAATTTTTTTTTTGTTTGTGTATGGGAGGCGTGTATTTTGGCCATAGCAATAGAAAACTATCTAAAATACTTAGTATATTTTTGCTTCATATCTCCATTTTCTAGAACAGTACATTGCCCAAAGTCAGCACTTAATAATAGTATGTCAAATTAATTAATAAATATCCTACTTGTACTGATGGTAAAATTGAGTCTATAAAATATTGTGACTCCTTTTGGTTACAAAAGTATAGTTAGTGAGACATAGTCAAAGTATACCATATTCATACTGTGATGTCTTTTCATTAAAACTTATATATTCACCATTTTAATAAGGATTTGTTCAGCAAAATCAGATGCTTATTTCTATCCACCAAATACTGTATAAGAAGACATGATGCTTTTATCTGTCAATTGAAAAAACTGTGAAAAATATCATGGAATATTAATATATTAAGATACACATACTTTGGTTTATTTGAAATATAAATAAATATCTGTTATTCTTAATGTATCAGAGAACAAATTCTAAAAAGTTGAACTGGAGTAAACAATGAAAGAATTAATTTCCAGTTTATAGACCTAACTTGAATAATTCCTAAAATGAGATGCATTTTATTTAATATTGAGGCTAAAAGAAAGAATATGGATTTAGAAAGGCAAAGATAAAAACCATCATGGGAAAGGTGCATAAATCAGAATGAACAAATTAAGGTTGGAAAATAATATATGTAACTGAAAAAAGAATGTATGGATATTGAGAAATGAAAAGTACTACAGCAAGCTGACTGATGTCATTTATTTATACTATCTATGTATGTGGAAATATTGGTCGTTGGTAATGTGAAGAATTCTAGAAGGCATTCATTAGGAATATGAAAATTATTACTAAAATATAGTTTGTAAGTCTTCAAAAGATTGAAATTTGAGAAATAAAAGGTATGCTTTGTTTGATGGTAGAAAGAAATCCATGTTTAATAAATAGCAACCAGGGCCAGACTCATTATGAATTTAATTGATAGCTAAATTGGGTTTACTGTACTTAAAAGATGATATGCAAAATTGAGCACTTGTACTGTGCACTACTAGAGAGTTTAATTATGAAATAGAACAGAAATACAACATGAAAAATTATGTATTTTATAGCTGTACAAAACCTGATCTTCAATTGTGATTTCTTCAGCATAATTAAAACCACTGAGTAATAAATGATTAAGCTACAGTTTCTACAGTTTGCATATGCTAATAGTTTCATTATATAGGAAAAAAGGGAGATGATTTGAAGAACGGATTTCTGTGATGATTTGCTATATTTTCAGTTTAGTTGTAATCATTTATTGTGATCTGTAAGAGATGACGAAGATAAAAAGATACAGACTGTGACCTCAAAAACTAAACTGCACAAAAATTTCCATGGTCTCATAGATGTAAACTTAACAGTTGACAATTGCCAAACCTTTTTTTTTTTTTTTTTCAAAACTCCCTCTTTGACTTCAGGATGTTATGCTCTATGTTATTATTATTTTTTTGTGACTCTGAGAGTTTTTATCTCCCAGCTATTGTAGGTCTTTTTGTAGTCTCCCACTACTGGAAATGGTCCTGGATTCACTTCTCTTCCCATTCCATGTTTAAAATCTCCTTAAGATTATAACTCCAGCTTGTTCTTCTCTGTTCTGATCTCCAGACCAATATAACTTATTCTTGTTCTTTGCTTGATTTTTACTGTTCACGTCTCAAATGTATCTCAAGATTAAAATGTACTAAACTACACTTTTCTGGTTCAAATCTTTTCTATTTCAACATTCCTTCTCTCCATGAATGATCCATTTGTACCCTTTTATGTCCTGTTCCTTGAAAACTCTTCATCATTCATTTATAGCACCCATGCATAAGAAATCTCTCATTTCTTTTTTTCTTTTTCAAAACTAGTTTTATATTTTATTATTTTTCTTACAATGAAAAGAATAATTAATCACATAATTCTTCTTATACATTATTTCTTTACATATCCATTCTAATAATGTTGAAACTAACTATAATAAAGAAAGAATTCCCCAATGTGTCACTAAGTAAATAATAAATATTTTGTGCTGAATTAATTGAAAAAAAAGCAGGATAAAAATGTGGTATATCCAACAATACACCTTGACTCAACAATAAAAAGAAATGAGCTCATCAACATACACTAAGAGTTTTATCTAATACCATGAGTGCAATTTTGAACAAAAGTAGCCAGGTATATGAGACTACATTGTTTATTTGTGGCATATTTGACATAGGAATGGACCATTTTTAACATATCTGCTCTATGCAATGAAATTTCTCATTTCTGTTAATTCCATTTCCAAATATTTCTCAAATCCAGCACATAGCTACCACTCCCTCTGACCACTCATTCAGACCATAAGTTTTTTCCTTTCTTTTTTTTTTTTTTTTTTTTTTTTTTTTTTTTTTTTTTTTGGTACCAGGGATTGAACCCAGGGGCACTTTATCACTGACACACATCCACAGCTCTTTTAAAATTTTAATTAGAGACAGGGTCTCACTGAGTTTCTTAGGACCTCATTAAATTGCTGAGGCTGGCTTTGAACTCACGATCCTTCTGCCTCAACCTCTTGAGTTGCTGGGATTACAGGTGTGCTGAGAATGCTTTTTTGAGCCACAGATATTTATTAGGACAGTAGCAAAATTAACTAGCTATGAGAAGGTTCTTTCATTTATTCATTTATTCACTCATTCAGAAAACATGTAGTCATGCCTGGCATTGTGATAGTGCCACCACTCCAATAACAAACAAGACTCAAATTGTTCCTGCTTTTTCAGAATAGTCTATAGGGGTGTACGTTTCCTTTTAATCCCCTGTTCTTAAATATGGGAAGAGCCTATGTGTCTGAAGAGATATCACTCTTATGACCATTTTGTGTTTCACAGCAAAGGGTATGGCAAATGTAATTATAGTCCCTAATCAGTTCCTTTTGAATTAATTTTAAAAAAATACCCTTGGTGGTCCAAGTCTAATCACATTATCTCCTATAAGGGACAAAATAAAGAGCCAAAGCTCTCCTAATGAATTTAAGGAAGCAAACCAACAAAGTGAGGAGAATGTCATGTGGCAGATAACATCAGGTAGTTTTATGGTCTAAGAGCCTCAGTTCCAGCTACAAGCAACTGAATTTTGACAATCATCAGTAATCTTGGAAGGTACCACTGCAAACCTGGATAACTAATTCAGCCTGTTGAGACTCTGAGGAGATGATTCAGCTAATATGTGCCCAGATTCCTGACCTAGAGAAACTATAAGTTTTTTATTCTGTTTTAAACTGCTAAATTTCTAGTAGTTTGTTACACAGTGAAAGAAAACAAATAAGGGAGGAGATAAGCCTTGCACTTTCTCTCCTTAATTATTAACAAATACATACTTTGTTAGTATATATTATTTATGAAGTAACATTATAAATATTAATATCAATGATTTAAATTTTGATACAGAACAGATTAGTCCATAAAAGTAAAGAAGTGTAATAATGTTTGAAAGAATTGTGATCTGACATTTCTCTTCCACTTCCATTGTTTGTGAAAACAACCTTAACCTGTAGAATGAGCACAACTCTGAGAAAGCACAATTTGTAGTACAATTAAAAAGAAAAAAATCCATGGAAAATATAAGATTTTTTTAATAACATAATTTCAGGGTATTTAGCACCTAAAAAGTAAGACTTCTTTTGAGAGAACAAGTAATTTCCTATTCATCAATACTTAAATAATTATTTAAGATAAAAGTTTAGTACCCATAGTTAAGTAACTTGATCTTAACATTGGGAAATACATAAAAGTTGTGGGTTAAAAAAATTAAAAAATTAAAAAAATCTAATTACTGCCACATTGCTCTGTTCATCACTAACACAACATTCATTTCTCTGCTTTGGACAATACAATCTAATGTTTCACATCTTTATTTGAAATATCTTTATCTTTTTCTAATCTTTTTATTTCTAGTCTTTTAATGTTTACTTTTACATGTCTTTACCCATTTTTTTTTTTCTGAATTTTAAGATTGTGAAAAAGTCCCTTTGGGAAGTCAGTGAAAACTCTTTGGGTCAATCATAATACATAATAAAACGATGATATTGACATAATATAAATTAGCAAGAAATGCAGATTTGAAGAGAAAACAAATTTATTTAATTTTAAATTATAATTTTAAAAAGTTATCATCAGTTCATAGGAGTTTAACTTTATAATTAATATTATATTTTGGCAAAAGATCAACAATAGAATCACAGTTATGATCTTTTATAGATGAGATGATCAATAGTTCAGTTCAAAAGTTTTTAAACTTGAATTATATTTCTGCCATTATTTTACTCTATGATCTTGAGAAAGTGCACTTGAGTTCTCTAGAAAATATTAGAATTTCTGGTCTGGGGTTTTGGCTCAGTGGTAGAGTTCTATCCTCAGCACCACATAAAAATAAATAAATAAAATAAAGATTGTATCCAACTACTTCTAAAAAATAAATATTACAAAAAGAAAGTATTAGAATTTCTGATTAAGCCAAATTTGGAAAAATATAACAGTAATTTCGATGTACTATTGGTCAGAACACAATCATGTATATACCCATGTATATACTCAAAACAGCTTAGAAATAATTAATAAAATAAAGAATGCATTTGTGTTTTCATACACACAAACACTCGTATTCACACATAAATAACTGCATACCTACAACGAAAGGATCCTTTATTCTTGCAAATAATTCTGATGACAGTGCTCTAAGACTAAGAACCATTATTAACTCAATCTTCTATACCTATGCTATAAGTATTTAATAATGGCAAAATAAAATTAGTAGATGGGGTCATATTTTTTAAATCTCTGTGAGTTTTTTTCTCTAGATAATATTTTTTTTCAAATTTAAAATTAAAATTTACATGTTTTTAAGTCTATAAAACTCAAAATTGGCCATAAAACATTAATTTATTGGTTCTTCTTAGTTTTACATGACAGTAGAATCCATTTTGACATAATTGTATAAGCATGGAATATATCTTGTTCTAATTCAGACCCCAGTACCTCTTCTTTTCCTTTTTTTCTCTCCCCCCTGCAAATTAAAACTAAACTGAGATTTCATCTCACTCTAATCAGAATGGGAATTATCAAGAATACAAGTAACAATAAATGTTGGCAAGGATGTTGGGAAAACGGTATACTCATATGTTGTTTGTGGGACTACAAACTGGTGCAACCACTTTGGAAAGCACTATGGAGATTCCTCAAACAACTAGAAATTAAACCATTTGACCCAGTTATCTTATTCCTAGGAATATATACAAAGGGTTTAAAAGCCAGCATACTACAATGATGCAGCCACACCAATATTTAGGGCACAATTCACAATAGCTAAGCTTTGGAGCCAACCTAGGTGCTGTTCAACAGATGAATGGATGAAGAAAATGTGGTATATATATACAATAGAATATAACTCAGCCATAAAGAAGAATGACTTTCTGATATTTGCTGGTAAATCTAGAGACTATCATGCTAAATGAAATAAGCCAATCTCAAAAAAACAAAAAACAAAGGTCAAATGTCTTCTCTGATATGTGGAAGTTAACCCACAATAAGGGGAAGGGAATAGAAGTTCAATGGAGTAGACACAGGAGAATGAAGGGAAGGGTGGAGGGTAGGAAACTGAAAGTGGAATGAATCTAACATAACTTTCCTATGTCCATAAATGAATATACCACAGTGAATCTTACCATCATGTACATCCACAAGAAATTAAGTTAAAAAAACTATAGATGATATTTCTTAATCTATATTTTCATCTGATTAGAAACTTGTCTTTATTAATTCCCTTTTTTAGTTTGAGACATTTCCTTTTTGTTGAATCTCACCTATTAAGTGAACATTCAACAGACACAATAATGTACCAAGATTCACAATAATGGTGGTAATAATTAAAGATACACAATTGTTCTGGAGGAGGAAACACTGCTAAGGAACAGTGGCAACCATGATAAATGTTTTCTAATATTTGAAGGTCCTTCATTTGCCACATAAATTTTAAAAAACATATTTTGTCTTGGCAACAAATGGCACAATATGAATCACTATATGAAATTTGTAAGAATTTCATACTAACATAATACTGTTGTCTATTTAGAGTTGTCCAAAAAGTGAAAGACCTGCCATTGAAGATAGTGAGTTCATAGTTATTACATTGTTCACAAGTACCAAGAACACAATAGAGGTTAATCATATTTCAGTTGCTAAAACAGGTTTTCACTAAGTGTGCTCTTTTGACCTCTCCCTTCTTATTTGGAATCTCTAATAACAAATGTCTCTCATGCTTCTCTTCAAGATAGTTAATGTCCATAAATACTGGATTAGATGGTTTCCAAGGTTTCTATTAAGCCTATGATGCTATCAGAAGTAAGAAAATAATGTATCCATTGCATGACTCAGTTCATTGTGATCATATTCTAAAATAGATATCAATTTCAATATAAGAAAATCTTTATTCCAAATAAAGTTAAGTTTGGCACACAAATGTAAATTAGATACATTTCTTCCAGTATTTCTGGTTTATTCTTTTTCATTTTGATCTGTATTTTCATTTTTTTAAATTGTGATCCTGTTTTTCATTTAAAAAGTTCCATGTAAAACAAATTTTATATACATAGGTGAATAGTTATTTAATTTTTTTAAAAGGAAAATCGCCTTCAGACTGAATAATTATAAACACAGCAGTTTGACACTTATGATTCTGAATAGCGTATCTGTGTATAACTAATATAAAACCTGTCTTGAGAATATCATAAAAGTTTTGGTCACTGAAATTTATGAAAGCAAAGCAGAGACCATCAAAATTGCAATTAGAAGTCTGATATTTATAGTCAGAATACCTGACTTTACATTGTAACATTGTTACCTAATAACTGTGTCCTTTGAAAATAATTTTTATAAATCTTTGCAATTCACTTTAATTCAATAATTATTTATTGAACTACTATGAGATAAGTCCTAAGCCCACAGAACATATTTCAGGGAGCTCACAATCTTTCAGTCGTCAGTCTATGTAAATAAATATTTGTATTCAGAGAAATAAAAAAAATGAATACAATGAATGACAGAAGTAGACATTGTGCAGTTTTTGAAGAATGCAGAGATTAATGGTACAGGAAGGATATGGACAAATACATGCCGAATACAACAGTAGCTGCTCAGAGTTTTTATTTAAAGATGAAGAGTGATAAGATATGTTGAAATATTTTGTATGCTCTATGCATTTCTCAGTTGATGGAGGAATTTTTGAATGTGCAATACTTGTCGTGCCCTTCTTTTCTATTCCATTGCTGCAATGCTGGTTAAACTCTAACCACTTCACGTGTGAATGTAGGAAATAATAATTTATCTATCTTGTGCTCTAGTGATTAGGGCATTTTCCTCAGAAAGCTAAAGTCAAGGTAAATATGTATTTCCTTACCTTTGAGCAAATAAATTAGTTTGGGGACTAGCTCTGAAAAGAAGAATGGGGAATAAAATATGATAAATCACCTCTAAAATTTTGCTTAAGACTAAGCAAGATGGAAATCAAAGAAAGAAAATAATTCTAACAATTACTGGTAAAGTAACAAATAAGGAATGAAAGTTATTACTGATGTGGGGAAGAGACACTCTTCAAGGGGTAAGATAGCAGAAAATATTAGAATTTAGATATAATGTAAAAATTGCCCAAGTCACCAACTCTGTTAGGATTTTGTAATTCAGGAACCATTTCACAGTTTCTCCACTATAAATAAGGAAGACAATGCCTACCTTATAGTGCAACAGCAACAATAGTTTATTGAACCAGTTTCATTAAACATGGTGCCTGATATATAAGTAGAAACTTAGTAAAAACAGTTCTTCTTGATCTTTCTTTTTGTTAATGTTAAACAAATTATTGCACAACACAAACATAGCACTTTTAATCTATGAAGCAAACAAGGAATGACAAATTCAAGTAGTTAAACTATAATTTTAGTGTAGAAAATATAAAAATACATGAAGACCTTAACATACCATCCCCTGGGCAAGCTCAGGAGGTTGAGTATCCAAGGAAAAGATTATAGGGGAAAAGGAAATTGAGGTAGAAGTACAAGTGAACAAGAAAATTCTATATATTCTATAAATCTTTTTAAAATCTATTCCAATTGAACAATTTGGTATTATAAACTTACAAATAAACAGCTTAATTATTTTAGAAAATGTTTAATTGTGATCATGTTGGTTTTGACAATATGTTTGGTCCTATGAGCTTTGTTTAGAAGTCCTTTATAGATGTATTCAGTAGATAACTATATCCTGAGTGATTAATGATAAGGTTTAGGCTTCTCAGTTTTCTAACTGACTGAATACAGGTAGGCAATGTAAAGACTGTTGGAAGGTGGGTTTATAACGTCTCCCAACTGCTTTGCTTTTTTATAATGAGTTTTAAAGGATTCTTTTCTTCCCTGGAATCAAGGGTTGGAGAATCAGGGTTATAGTGATCACTCATTTCATTTTCTTGATTTTTTTTGCCATCATTAAGTACTTTACAATGGGCAGCAAGCCAACAGTAAGCATCTTGAGCTTGGCAGTCTAAATGGAATGTAGATTAGAAACAAAAAAGCAAAAATCGCTGGCACAGAAAAATTACTTTATTAGCCATATAAAATTAAAAATTTTAATTATCATATAAAAGTAATTTTTCTATCCTAGCAATTTTGCTTTCGATAATATAATAAAATTCAAAGTGTATACTGATTATTTATGCATTTAGTTTCCTAGTGTTCCAAATAGAAATATGTTGTTTAGTGAAATTGAACACAATTGCAGTATTGCTTTATAACCTATTATCATATGGGAACAACTTAATATTTCCCTAACCAACAATAGATATGCTGTATTGGTAACTTATCTTTTTACAGAATTTTTCCTCTGTACCACCAATCACAACTTGTAATTATGTTTTATTATGTATAAGTGTCTTTCTTTTTGACTGTTGTCTTCATAATAGTGGGATTTTTGTCTGTTGTTGTTTGCTTTATTGCTGTATCCCAGTGTCTAGCATCCTAAAACAATGGATAAATTTTCAGAACCTGTCTAGTTTTTCTCTTTACTACTGTACATTCACAGTATCTGACTCTAACAGAGGATGCCGTTTTCTGTAAGATATTAGAGAATCAAGGTATGTTTGTATTAATATTAAGTTGGCACTAACAGATCAACTCACACCCCTTATGTTACTCTTAAAAGTGTTGCTGAAGAATAGGAGACATTGGAATATCTGTGCAGTGCTGGAAAGAATGTGCAGATGCTATGAAAAGAGTATGGAAGTTCTTCAAAAAAATTAAACATAATGATATTTGGGTTTGCTAAACTCAGGATTCCTCAGCTATGAAACAAGCTCCATGAATAACAGAATTCATCAGAGACATGTCATATTGCCTATAACTTTTGCTAAAAGACTTGATTTGACTATGCAGTTTAGACTGGTTTGTTTGTGCTTAGATTAATAATGTCCTTTGTCATTGACTCAGGAGTCTCATGTTGTGGCAAAGTAGGGCAAAATCTCAAAAACTCATCGTTTTGGATCATGTCCTATTTTTTTTCTTTTTGATTTCTTCAAAATTGTATGAAAATCTGGGAAATTCCTATATGGTACAGTTTTTCATCTGATACTATTTATTCCAAAAATTAACTTTTTAAATAGCATTATTTATTGTTAACCCTTAAATGCACTTCATTGTCTGTCTTAAAAAATTTACACCAATAATCTTTGGTTTGAAGAAAACAATGGTGCATTTCATATGCTTTGTTAACATTCAGCATTTCAGAAATAGACACTCAACATGAGGAAGTAGTTAAATTTTCAGAAGTTATGTGTTAAGCCTAGGTCTCTAAACACATAACTTCCTATGCTGAATTTAAATCTAATTTGGTGACAGCTGTAAAAATGGCTACATTGTAGAGAAAGGCAAAGAAATCAAATTTATGCTATTCTCTGAAAAATTACAATGCTAAATAAAGCATTGTTCTGAATTTTTAGCCATAATATTTCCAACTCTAGTGAGGTTCCTGGGGAAATGCAATTCTTGGAATATATTTATAAATCACCTACCATCATTAAAGCTTATAAAATCATTTCCAAACACAAGTAGAAAATAAAATGATGGGTAGAATTTAACATGAGAGTATTTGTCCACAAACATCTAGGGCAGACAAGGTATATTGCTCTCACCACTATGTGTACAGAAAATTGTGATTGAATAAGTCAGATTTGCATTAAGCCTATGTGGTGTCAATACTTCCAGGGCAAAAGAAAGAAAGAAAAATCAAATCAGTCAGCAGATGTTAACAGAAAGAAGGCTTACATTGCTGATTCTACAATAAGCATAGGAGCAGGAACAAGAGACAAACTTCTGTACCATGATAGACTATACATACAAAAGGGAAGATGCCCATAGATTATTTCTGCCTTTTCAATTTTACTTTTATCAAGAGATAGAAGAGATCAAAATACAATAAAGTTGAAATAATTATTTGAATTGACTGTCAAAAAACAGTTTTAAAATGCAAGTTACCCAATTTTATTCTTGGAACAAACAGAAACAACTAGTTGTATTTTCTTTCATTCTTTCTGAAGACACAAAAGTAGTTAGATTTTCTAAAGAAATTTACCCATATTATTCAAATATCTGAGATCCCTTTGTCTGTTTAGGGAGTACTGAAGGTTCTTTTCAATTAAGAAAAGGGACATTAGGAACTCCAGGTATAATGTCTATTCTTTGAAGCCACATGGAAGTGTTCTGAATGTTCCCAAATATTCTCACTCTTCTGTATGTGGACTAGGCTTATATTTCTCTGTTTTGAAGTAAAAACAGTGATGTCACTTGTTTGGGCCAATGAAATATAAAATGAACTTTCCTTGTTTTATCTCATAACCAAAATTTTTAAAACAAGTGTGTGATTACCATGTGTTTCTTTTGTTGTTGTTTATTCTTTCCTTTGCCCTAGCAGTTATAGGAGCATGTTCTGAGATGGGGTCTTTATGACCTTGAGTTTCCCTGGGGGACTGCAACAAGTGAAGTCCATGTGTCTGACAGTATTGATTAGATAAGACTGAGCAAAGAAATGTACCTTTATTTTATGAAGTTACTGAGATTGTAGTTATTTGTTATTTCCATGTGACTTTACCTATTCTAGCCAAGTCACAATTACTCAACTTTTATGTATTAAAAATAAAAGGTTTTTAAAATTTCTTAAGATTTCTCAAGCCATTACATTTTTTCCCCTAAACCAAAGTCACTTCATCTCAAACATCTCCTTAGAAACCTGTTATAATATCTCTCTTGAGCTGAAGTTGAGGATTGAAGGAGTTAATTTAAGTTTAATTTTTAATAGTCAGTGTAACAAACTGAAGTTCTCATTAAATGATTAAAGTACTCCTCAATAATAATTAGTTCTAAAGACATAATAGAAAATATACTAAAGATCCCTGGATATAAATTGATTGCATTATTGTTCAAATGACCAAAACAAAACAAACAAACAAAAACAATGGAAGTAACCACTGGTAATTATCCCTGCTGGCAGCTCAGTCAAAAATGTATTGAAGGAATGATTTTACCACTTGTAAGCTCATCAAAATGGTAGTACTCAAGAAAAACAACTCTACAAATCTTGTATGTGAGAAAATGAATAAATGAAGATAACTGACAGTTTTGTAAATAACTATGGTTAGAATCACTCTTTATGTGAAAACACAAATTAATAGAAATGAGTTCAGTAAGCACAATTTAAAGCTATGAAGTTAAATACTTCCAATTGTATCTCTCTATAAAATTTGGCAACAAATTTAAAGGTGAATAATTGAGAAGCCATACATTGAATTACAATAACATGAGAAATAACCTTAATAAAATTTTCCTTCATAATCATACAGAGAAAAATTCAGCAATGTTATTTAATGTTATCATCGATAATAAGTTTCTTAAAAAGAAAGATTTATTAATGCACATTAGATGGTTACCATCAATTCAGCTAGAAGAATGGGAATGACAGTAATTGAGAGTACTGTGCATTGGAAAAATCACCATCATTGGAAATTTATACAGGTTCTAGAATCTTACAAAGATGTTACTGAAATAGTTTTATTAGGTTTTAATTCCTAACCTAATGTAAACATTGGCAGAATTTGTAATTTCCTCCAACTTGTTTTATTCCCTGTGAAGAAGAAAAGCATAATACTTAATTGATGTTTTTGTAAGGATAAAATGAAGTAATTTTATATAATGTTTAGAACTATGCTTAGGACATGCAATAAATAAATACTAGCTGTGTTATTTCTGTTGAAATGGCAAATAGAAAATTCTCTCAACTGTTCTAAATTTCTCTCCACATTTATGTGTGTATATGCACACATGCACACGAAAAAATGGAGGACCCAAACCACCCATCTATTGCTGATGATTTCTTCTTTTTGATGTATACTTTCACATGAACAGCAATTGCAATATCATCTGAGTAGCTTACCATCTCAAAAAAATTCAAATATACTTAATGTCTTACTCAGGCCTAGAGGACAAGTTTCAAATTCTTTAGCCCAGGCTCCAAACCTGTCTTAAAAAATGATGAAACTAATCTTCATATTGAATCTTCTTATTCACCTGCCCTCCCATCACTTATCTCAATCAGCAAAAGTCAATTCTCTTTCAGTGTCTCTTGTAAGAGTTCTTTTACAAAAGCTATAAACACTTACATGAATCTACACATTATATAAGATTAAATTTTTCCCTAACTTAAAGTTTCTTTCTATTTTTACCCATGGAAACACCTTGAATGGTTGATAAAGTGATTGGTACAAAGAGAAAAATCAAAAACTATTATTGACAAACGCTTAATTTAAATAAAGTGGAAGAAAAGGACAGTGGCTTAAGAGGAAAGTGTGTTATTAAATTAAAAATGATTACATAGTTGATTTGATTTTATTTAAAGAAAATTTTATATAGGCTTTAGATTAAAGAAAAAGCAAAAAATAGAAAATTTTATAATCAAAATAGCTAGAAAAGGAGATTTATACAATGGTTGAGAACATGAAGCTGAAGCCAAAGTGCTTGAATTAAAATCTTAGTTCTGCCTTTTAACGGCTGTATCAACTTGTAAATTTTTCTTAACCTCACTGTGCCTTGGTTTCATCAATAAAACATGAATCCTGATAATTTCCACTGTAGAGCATATGACAATTAAAAGGGTTATTACATGGAGAGGATTTCAAAATATAAGGCATGAAAAGGAGGGAGGCAATAAAATGTATTCTTTAAGTTTCCATCAATATTAATCTCCCTATAAGATACACCTTGAAACTGATTATGATATTCCATAATATCTTCTCCGTACCTTTTCTCAGGATGGAGTTTTATATTTTATTGCCATGAATATTTAGGTACATCTCTCTTAAGTCATATGATCTTTAAAATCAATAATTGCAATGCACCTCTTCCTTTTCATTTTCAATTAACAAATATTTGTTATGAGTATAAATATAAATACTTATCCTTTAATATGTAAATATGTTGTTATAATTTTTATATTTTTATTATTAACCTTTTAGTCATCATCTGCGTTTTGAAAAAATATTTAGACTAACACAATGCCCAATACTACTATAGATGTATAGTACTTTGTAATGTGATCATAAACATATAACTCTATTGACAATGACTTCATCTCCTTTGTTTTTTTTATGGCAGATACTAATATTTAGCAGCAATAATCATTTTTAAAAGAATAGTGAGAAATGCAACATATAACAATCCAGAAATGTTGAATATTAATATAAAAATAATATTGTATCTATAAAAAGGAGTTAAAAATTAGTGCTAAGCATAACATCTTTGTCAACTATAATCATATTGAATTTTCTATTTGAAATCTGAAAATATAAAATACTCAATTTTAAAATTAAACATCCTTTGAATGATTAAAAAGGAAAGAAAATTAAGAGCATATTCATGCAGAAACATTATTCTTCTGGTTCTGTTTTTAGATGAATAATTTACAGGTCAAATTACAAATTTACAAAAAAGAGTTTCAACTTTGTAAATATGCAAAAATTGGATCAGAACTAAATTTAGACTATTGGTTGTACATTGCCAGTGACATTAGGCATGGCACGTGTCTTTTGATTATACTTATTCTATGAATATAATCCTCAATCGTTTTTAATATCAATTTTTATTTATTGATTCTAATTTCTTATACATGACAGCAGAATGCATTTCAATTCATAGTACACATATAGAATACGATTTTTCATGTTTCTGGTTGTACAGAAAGTTGAGTCACACAATTCATGTCTTCATACAGGTACTTAAGACCCCATTTTCTATATCATTAAAAATATATGCTACAATTCAGCCATGAAAAATGAAATTATGACATTTACAGGAAAACGAATGCAAGTAGAGACCATCATGTTAAATCAGAATCAAACTCAGAAGGTTAAGGGTCATATGTTTTCTTACATATGCAGAAGCTGGAGAGGAAAAAGGAAAAGAAAGGTGAGGATAGATCTTCTAAAAATTAAAGGGAGATCAGTAGAGGACAGGGACAAAGGAGGGGAAGCAGGGAGGAAAGTGGAAAGTGCTGGGGGGTGATATTGGCCAACTTATATTGTTATATTATGTGCATGTACAAATATATAACAACAAATTCTATCAATATGCATAATTATAATGTACTAATTAAAAAGTGAGTTAAAAAATGTGCTGCAGACTTGGAAATGTCATTCCAAAAATTTATAGTACTGAATTATAGAGAATGCAGATCATTAAATTACATTACATGATGTATTTACAATAGATAATTCTTAAATTGTTTACTTTTACTTTCTGAGACTGACTAATCATGTTTTCCAGGTTTGTTTAGATTGTCAACAATCTAATTGTCCCAACAAGCATGTAAGGGATCAGAACTTGAATTTTTTGTATTAATCTTGCTCTTGGCTTCATATTACTTTCCTATTATTTTTTTAATTTGCACTTAATTTTTCTTGTTTGCTATATGTATCATATTTCAGGCTGCAAATACTGCTTTTTAAAGTTATCTATAAATTCAATATAAGTATGCAATGAGTGGCCTTAATATTTTATATAAATATAAGGATTAGTAAATGAAGAGAATATTACCTTGGTAAAAAAAACACAAGGAATTGGTTCATATAATAAATATAGAAAATATTAATTATTTTTCCAAGCTCCTTTCAAGATTTCAAGTATTTAGAGTCGGTTTTATGTCTATAATACATATATAATAAAAAGAAAAAAATTTTGTGTGTCAGAATTTAAATTTGGAAAAAGCATAAGGGAAATGAATATAGAAAGGTTTTAGACTTTAAGCATATTAATCAATAGACTAAAAGTTAAGTTTTGTAATGACCTAGTTTCGGTATTCAGATTTTGTTCTCTATTATTAACTCTGGAAGTACTTTTATCACCAAATGCCTCAAAATAGTATATTTCTTAAGTAACTTCCAAAATTAGTAGGAAACCTGCAAAACTGCACAGGGGAGAATGAGTCCGAGATCAAAAATGTATAGTGTTTTTCTGAAATTACTCATATAAAAATTCTTATCATGCTTTCCTAATGAAAAAACATGAAATTTTTCATGGGGAGGTACTCTACTAAAATATATGTAGCATGGCATTACTCAATATTTTTTGGTGGCTATCATTGTCCTTCTTCCATTCATTCATCCTAAATTATTTTACCTCATATTTAGTAAGGTGGCTTTCCAAATAGCAACAGAATACCAGATGGTCATTGCTGTGGTTCACTGAGTTTATATCCTAGCAGGAAATTAGATGATTGCTTTTCAGGGTTTTTATCATGCATTGAACAGTCTATTTTTATAATGGGGGATTCTGAAGCTGTCAATACTTTTTTGGCTTAGTGCACTCCATCATTTGAAGTTAAGAACCTATGTCATAATATGAATGCTTTGTTGAACAACGCAAGCATACATATTTTTTTTTCTTTCTACATGTTGTAAAATGTAGATTTATGTTAGAAAAAGTGCTTATAAAATTGCATTTATTTGGAGAACATTATTATTAGAAGAGATATGTATATATTAAATGAAAATATATATTATATTTTTATATCTTCTTCAAACATATAAACTTTTTCTAAACAGTTCGATATGGTATTTATAAAATTTGCTTTTTAAATTCTTACTTGTGAAAACAAAATAAGACTTCCAAAAGTACAAAAGCCTCCAAAGAAGCATATGGCTCCCAGTTATACAGAATTGGCATAAACCAGATAAAGTTGCCTCAGAAAGAGTCTGACTTTTGTCTTTGATTTTGAAAATATATGTTATCAGCATTTTTGTAGTAACTGCATGGAAAAAGAAAGTGAAACTTTCTCCTGATAACAACAAATGTGTAAATCAATAATACATTATAATAGCATAATACTAAAAACATAGATCTAATTATATCTTCATTGTCAAAACAAGTGGATGAATTTAAAATAAAAGTGATACATGAAGAAACAGAAAACTTAGAACAATAAAGTAAACAAAAATATTTGAGTTGTTATATATGCATGGTGAAAAAAAAAGTAAATGACTTTCTGAATGGAGGAAGACACAACTCACAAATATAAACTGGAGAAAATAATGTATGAGTGGAATGTTAAAGCTATGGCTGATCATTGCAGCAGCAGAGCACAGACTGATTATATGGTAAAATTAGGAAGTCCAGTTTTATCCTCTCAGCAGAGGAAACCTGTGAAAGAGTAGCACACATTGCTTATAAAAGTGCACCACTCTATTTTTTACACACACTTGGGCAATAGCAAAAAAAGACTCGTTTAGATTATTTTTAAAAATACAAGGCTTTATACTCAATGCACTGTATCATGAAGCCTAGAGCTGTTTCATTCTTACTTAGTAGTGTAGCTTGTGCATAGTTCTTAATATATTTTTAATTATTCAATATACTTCAAATTAGGGAACTTCAATAAATGAGTAACTCAGAATTGCTCACATTTCTAAAGCATATTGGAAAACATATTTTCACAAATATGTATATAACTTTCTGATCCCAATCTAAATGTGTGACTTAAAATTTCCCTTAATCACTACAGTTCTGAGAAAAATTAATTCTACTGTGTGTAAAGTCTTGGAAACCAAATATATCATTCTTGGGTGCTATCAGTTTTCATTCATATAACCCATGTCTCCATATGATATTCATAGTCAAAAATATATCTTTACAAGGCCTGTTTGTGGGTCAGTACAAATAAATAAAAGTTATAAAATATATCTTTACATATAAATCAGCATATTTGTCCCATTTTAGTCATAACAATAATAGAAATAGGTAATAGCCTGCATTTTCCAGCAAGTGAAGAAGACATAGAAAATGACTTGTGACACATGTAAAGTTTTCCTTATGGCCTCATATCACTGGGATTTTGCTGGCAGGGTTTGAGGTGATAATATACTCCTTTTACTAAATAATGCAGACCTAACTTGCTGGCTCATTAAAAGGTGTGCACAAAATGTTTTCTTTGTTAACATCAAGTATTACTATTCACCTTAAAAGACTAGATCTTTTTCTAGGAAATGATGGGATTAATGAAAGCAAAATATACCCAGATTATGTTCTCAGATTAAAATGGCAAGTATGGTGGCAAAATTCAAAAGTCTGTGGTCAAAAATATTTTGAGATAATATTTAAAATAACATGTTGAAAATTAACTTAATTAAACCATCAATGCCGTGATCCTCAAAATGAATTCTTAATGTGTGACTCATGACATTTTGATAATCAACAGTGTATTCGAGCTCTTTTCTTTTTACATAATAAAACAATTTACCACTAATGTTACTCTGTCTATGATTCAGGGAATTACAATAACATATTATCTTTTTTGGAAGTAGATTTAAGGAAAAAGAGTAGTTTGCAAGGTTTTTTAATCAAATGTTTTTCTTTTTAAAGACCTGTAGATTTTAGTTACCAAAAATGTTAAAAATTTATGTTACAGTAAATAAACAAAACTGAACTATTTTGATCTAGTAATTAAAAAATCATAATACAATATATTTATATTTTAAATTTGTAATATATTTTAATTTTTAAGTACTATGAAGTATGAAATGTTTTAACTCAATAAAGTATTTTGTAGTTTTGTATTTTTATATTATTTTTCCTTGAGATTTAGCAATGATTGATTTATTGTAAAGATAGTATCATATTTCTGAATGAATGTTGCATTTATGCATGTGAAATCAAGATACAGAATAAATGGTGCTTTTTATTAAATGCCTTTTTAAAATGGTTTTCAGATACTGGATATAGCACAATAACAGAACATAGAAACACAATAAACATCCTTACATTAGTTAACTCACTACTTCTTTTGGAGGTTTTTGTTATAATTTGCATACAGAAATTATCTGGCTAGCCAGGTGATGTGGTGCATGCCTGTAATCCCAGTAGCTCAGCAGGCTGAGGCAGGGGGATGGCAAGTTCAAAGCCAGGGTTAGCAACTTGGTGAGGCCCTAATTGCAACTCAGTGAGGCCTTGTCTCAAAATAAAAAAGAAAGACGAGTGGGGATATGGCTCAGTGGTTAAGCGCCTCTGGGTTCAATTACTAATATCAAAAGAAAAAAAAAAAAAAAAAGAGAGTATCTGGCTGAAGCTTTCCTCCCTCTTCTTTCCATTTCTCGAACCATTGTCTTTTTTCACTCTGTCCAGTTCTATGTTTTGGTATTACACTTTGATCCAAAATTGTTGATCAAGTTTTCCAGCAGGAAAACAATAGTATCTTGTGACAGAGAAATCTACTGTTCTACTTTTAGAAGTCATTTTATGCACCATGGTGTAGTGGAATCTAACTTCCAAAAAAAGCTTAGAAGGCCCTTTTTACTCTTCACTGCTAACTGAAATTCATGTTGCTTTGTTGGAGGCAATAGTTCCCTTGTTAGCCCTTTTGCTTATATCTACTGTCAAATACTTGGTTTAGGTCACAGAGCACCAAATGACCACATGACATGTATACATCACTAACATCCAAGCCTTCTCCTAAAAGGATATTGTCTATAAGATCAAATAAACTCCATGGACATTTCATAGCATCATAGTCTTTCATTGAGCAATGTTATCCCCAAACCCTCATATGAATTCCTAGGTGTTCATTTTTGGTTAAAAAATAAACTCAGATCTTCAGACAATATAATATCCTTCTAAAAACTTCTTTGGTTAACCCAAAATTTATAAGTTCCTTAAACTACCTTAAACTTTCGGACTGAGTCCATAAATCTTAATACATTCATTCTTGCATTAAATTGTTAAAAAATTTTGTGAACTCAAGTTCAGGTTTACATAGAACACTATAATTTAGGTGTGTCTTTTACATATGATTTCATTAGTTTTCCCTGGAATATGTTTATAAAAATACTATTCTGAATACAGACTATCATTATGAATTTTAGAAGTTTTAATCTAGGAAGAGCAACTGTCTTAATTAGTAAGCAGTGTTGGTAGCATTGTGTTGAGAAGGACTCTGAGAACATATCAAAGCTCAGTGGGAATAAATGTCATGGAAGTATCTGAATGAAAAGGGTGCAGAAAAGTCAAGTGCTCCAGGTATTTTCATTCCAGATTTACAGCATAGGCATTAGGCTTCACTTTTTACAGAATATTGCTTAGCTCAGTAGCAGGCAGTTAGTTGCCTTTTACAAATACTAGCAGATGGTGTTGATAAAATTATTCCTGCCTGTGAACAAATACAAAAATTCTTGCAATATACCCTCTAGGTTGATGTGGCATTCATTTTTTCCTTAATTAAACTATCATTGTTAGGAAGTGTCAAAGAACACTAAAAGCAAAGGTTTCATCAAGGAGAGAGTCTATGTAAACTCCAGGGGAAGCAATAAGTAGATCATTACAGAGTTATCAGCCCCCTGCAAAGTTATAAATTAAAGAATCAGTATGCTATCAAGTGGCAAAGAGCAGAAAAGGGAAGGCATGGACTGAGTAGTCTCCTATCTTTTCCTTGAACTGAATGATGATGATACACACTGCAAATACTCTAGTCCTCCATTATTTAAGTTTTAATAAAAAAAAATGGTTAGTGAGAGATAAATTGCATCTTAGAAAATTAGATCATGTGCTCTATGAAGTATGACTTAGAATTTACCCTTAGTCAGTGAATATTAGTAACACATGAGAACTACTTTTGATACTGAAAAGAAAAAAAATTGTACTTTCTACGTGAATTATTGCCTCATTCAAATGTTCTTGCTCTATATAGTTTGTATTTTTAGCAATCCTCTGTGAAATCTTCTCTTAAAGTGTTATCCCTAGTTGAACTTCCATGCACTGAACTGGGAGATATTAATACCTTCCTTATCAAGGTGCCTCCTTCTTCATGGTGTCAAAATCCTGACACTAAAGCAATGATCGCACATTATTGTAATTACTTGATTACATTACAATCTGCCCCACTGGACAATGGGTTCTTAAAGGCAGAAATTGTTTCTTAATCAATCTTCTGATCCTCAGCACTTGAAATACTGCTTTTCACAGGGCAGGCGTTTAATGAATACACTTGAATGAGTAAATGCATTCATTAGTATTATTGCTGAGAAGAAGAAAAGGTGAGCTTGGCAGATTGGAATTAAACAGGCAGACTTTCCAAACACAGAGGGTGCCACTTTTTTGATAGACGAAAAACCACGGAGGTTAGAGTGAAAGTCAAAGGAAATAAGCCTGTAGGGACTTTAGAATGAGTAGTAGGGCAAGTAGGATACACACTCTGGCAATAGAGTTTAACCCTGAAATAAATGGCAACTGCAACAAAATAGTTTTAAGTGTTGGCTCTAGGGTTAGATTTGGACAGAAAAATAGTTGAAATCACCCATTTCAAATTAGTTTTGATGGCTGTATATCCTCATTGGTAGGAGGATATGGAAATAGGTAGTAAGGAAAAGTGGGAGATAGAGCTAGCATAAATAATAATTTATTTATTATTATTAAATAAATGAATATTTATTTATAAATAAATAATAATTTAGCATGTACCTAATTTGCTAGTACCTTGAACTCTAACAGTATTGTGGTTTAGTTATTTCTTCCTCTCTCTCTTCATTTCACTATAACTAAAGAAATAGTTTCCAAGATAATGCAAATTTTTCTTTAATACTCTAGTCAGTAAGTTTAGAGTAAGGTCTTTATGACAATGGGCGCGATCATTTAAATTAAGATGGAGAAGGAGTTCCATAACATAGAATGCTTTTTGCTTTTAAGTATCTTATGACATTTAAAAATATTCGGTTTTAAGTATTTTAACAAGATTTTTGAATTGGGATGATTTATTTTTTTAAAGCCTCTATTTATTTTGGCTGATTCACATATAGAACTCTATTTCCTCTAATTATAATAAACTACATTTAAGAGTCACAAATTATTTTTTTGTGAAGTGTCAAATTTAACATTGCTCGGGCTTTGGAATTAGAGAGAATGGTTTAAACGTAGCCTCCCTACCACATTCCATTTACTCTTAGGAGAACTGCTTCATTCTTATATTTCTGCACATCTTGTGAGCAGAAATTCTAGCTATCATTTTGCTCTTCATATCAGACCGTTTTCAATGATGATTATATAGAAAATAGCCTCCAACAATATAAATAAAGTTTGTACCACAGCAAGACAAATTTTCTTATAAACTTGTAAGATGGAAATAGTTTTCTCTAGAAAAAGAGTTGGTGTGCTTGCTTTCTGTTATAAAAGATTCAGGTTCCTTACTTAGGGTTTATGTCCTATGATGTGTGTTTATGTATGCTGGTATCTCATATTCTTCATAACATTCTACGGGAATTAGGGCTTGAGGATCTTGTATAAATCTCTTTACATTGACTCTTAGTACTGC
Organism: Marmota marmota marmota; assembly: GCF_001458135.2. Taxonomy (NCBI): domain Eukaryota; kingdom Metazoa; phylum Chordata; class Mammalia; order Rodentia; family Sciuridae; genus Marmota; species Marmota marmota. The sequence continues at coordinate 12,974,509 of NW_025999949.1, forward strand.
TGTAAATAAAAACCATCCTTATTTCCTGACCTAAGAGTCTTGTGTCTTTTACCACCATTCACAAAACTATGGCAGAGAAACTTGTTAACTTTCAGATAGAGTAAACTCTGAGATTCTCATAGTTCTTAATATTTACTAGCTGAGTAATCTTGAGCAGTTATTTTTAAATATTTGGACTTCAATTTACTATTGTGACATTTAAAGGGAATAATGCTTTTAAATTTCTTACCACGTATTGAGTATTCAAATAAATAATAGCTAATAGTAGAAATCATAGCAATTATACCTCCAGCAGCAGTAGAAACAACAGCAATAATAATAGCAGGAAGATTAGAAGCAAAGCCACAAAGGGACCCAACATTGAAAGAACACTTACGACAAATGGAACAGGTTGGGATTTTTTTTTCATTGACAGAATGAGATATATGAGACTCAAATTGTTGATATGATTTGCCCGAGATAATTCACATGCTAACTGACAATGCTGGAATAGATGTTAACTGTGTTTGATTTCCTTGGGTTACTACTGCCATGAATTTGCAGTCACATGGATTTACAGTAATTTAGATGTGTAACTGGACATTCCCACATTCACATAGAGGTATTATGGAAATCTATGTTGAAATATAAATGAGAACAATTAGGAAAGAAAGCACAGAGAGAAAACATTGTTGATCTCCAACATTTCTGTGGGCAAGATTTTTCTGTCGTAGCTAATGTTGAACATATTCTATTTTTCCAGGCTATGTATTTTGAATCTTTGTCCAAAATATCTTCTTATTATAATTTTTATACTTTCCCACAATACAAATACTCTTTATAGTATAATAATAATCTACACAATACTATTAATGTCACAAATTCTTAAACTGTTTTCTACCAGAAATATTTAAAAGTTTTAGAGATGTAGTTAATGTTTCTCAATGAAAGTAAAATAATTTCTTTGACAGCCCAATTACATTTCTAAACATAAACTCTATATGATTTTCTATGTAAATATAAATATATATACATAATACATTATATATATTTATGAGTAAACATAAAATATAGAGCAGTATTTTAATGTCTTCTTTCAAAGTAATGTTGTCTTCTAAATTATTTAGTCTTCTAATGTTGTCTTCTAAATTATTTTTCTATATTTGTCAAACACTATATGATATATATGACTTATACTCTATAGAAGCAAGCAAGAAACACGTTTCAAATATATATTATGTCAAACAAATGTATAGTCAGAGTAAAAATATATAATTTTTACCTCTACATATGGGAACAGGAAAATCCCATGAGGCTGTATTAACTGAATTGGCTATGCAGGTGAGTTGAGGGTGGCCATCGAGGATATATCCAGTTACACAGCTGTAGCGGATCTTGTCCCCAACGTCAAACCTTGTACCATATAATACACCCTTAGGTGGAACTCCAGGGTTTCCACAAGAGCTACTCTGCAATTCTGTAGAAAATAAGAAGAGGAGAATGAAGAGTTATTTTAATACATATTTTGGTGTACTTAGACTTATAAAATACAGATATAAATACAGATATCCTTTTTACTTTAGAGAAGAGTCACGAAAATGTCTTCTATAATTGCATAAATATTATATGTAATTATTTGTGCTACCAAATTTTGTGTATTTTAGATTATTTTGTCTTCATAACAATCTTTGAAGTCCATATTACCTATATTTTGCAGGTAAGTAAAACTCTTGTTAATACCACTTATTTAGCCTTTCAAATTTACATTTTAATAGCAAGGTAACAAGCATATTCATTTTCATTGATATGATCTCCAGTATTTTGATGCCTCTATTTAACCCCAAGCCATTTGTATTTATCCAGGAAAAATCCATGTTAAGTAAACACTTTTTTTCATTTACACAGCAGAAAATAAACATTTGTTTTTAATTTTAAAATGTTGGAATAGAATTCTAGCTCTATTATTTGTCTCCACTTGAATATACAATAGTTATACACAATATCATATACAATAGCATACTGTTATAACATTTAAGTGGATCAGCATGCAAAATATCTAAAAAATGCATGATGGATCAGAATATTTTACTTACTGCTTTTTTATTTATTTGTGGTTGTTTAAAAGTAAATAAGAATATAAACATAAGAGGTCTTTAAAGTCAATATTCATTTCAGAAAATAATCCAATTTTATTTTAACTTAATAGATAAATAAAAATAGCAGAACTTACAGAACAAAGAGTTTGGGATAAATTACTTTTCCTTCTATTGTATTCTAAATTTTCTATTATATGACCACTATATTATATTACTTTTACAGTGTAAATAATAATTTATAAAAGACAAATTGATGGACTAAAAAAGTAGCATTCAGTTTGATTGGAGTCTATACTTCAGTTAACAGTATTAAATGTTAATTTCCTAGTTTTGATAATTGTTCTATGATTTCCTAAGCAGTTAATATTAAGGTAATCTAAGTGAAAGTGTATAGGATCTCTATGGATTTTGTGAAATTAAAATCTGTTGTGATAGAAACATTGCGATGTAAAAGCAAAACACATTCCAATTCTGCCTTGATATTTATCCAATTTGTATAGTAAGACCCATGCAATGTCTTTGCTAAACCAAATGATTACAAACTGCTGTAATTTTGAAAGTATCAATGCCAGTATTAAGTAAAATATCAAAATATAAAATGATTCATAATATATAGTTAGAAAATTACAAAAATAATAGATACTTAGCATAAGAATTGTATAGAAAGATACAATGTTTATCTCTGTAATAAGCTTATCTATCTACAATAAGCTTATGGTGATTTCAGGAGGATTTTTTTTAACTCTCATTAATTTTGGTTATAAACACTCCAATGCTAGTAAAAGAAAAAAATCACTGAGTAATTTTAAACACAAAGTCATTTATTTTTTATATTTTTATTTTTAAAATTTTTATGTGGTGCTGAGGATCGAACCCAATGCCTCACGATTGCTAGGCAAGCACTCTACCTCTGAGTCACTACCCCAGCCCCACGAAGTCATTTTTATTGATGAAAAGAATGTGCTGACAACAGGAGATCCATAGAACTTGAATGTATTTTAGAGGTAAAATATATTTTTAGTTTGAAGTTACATATTTTGGGTTGCTCACATTTAGAAAAGTAAAGATTTTGACTGACATTTACTATCAATAGTTTCTATAAATAGAATATAATATCCTTAATATCATAAGCTACTATTTGAAAAATATTTAAAATGTAACCAAGAATAATTATTTGTAATATTTCATTTTACTATTATCCAAGACATAGTCTATATGTGTATTTTCAATAAAACGTAAAACAAATTTATTGTCTGTGAATTTTAAGCAGCTCTTTAAATGCTTAAATTTGTGCAGCAGTTTGTTGAAATAGTTCATTTTTCTTTTAAAATGTGTTTGATGAATAGATGAGATGTTTGCTGCAATAGATGGGGAGGTTAATAAGTTTTGATAAAATGAAGAAGAATTTAGTTTTCTGAATATAGTAATAACAAAGGAAATACTTTTAATGAACTACCACTTTTGGCCTTGTAATCAATCCACTCCGCTCCCTTCTACCCTCTAAAAAATAATTAAGGTCAAGACTTCAATTATCATAAAGTTATATATCTAGGAGAAAAGTAGTTTTAAAATTATTTCACAGGAAGCAGTTAGGTAAAAAAAGGGAAAAAGAAGAAAGCTCTAAATAGCTGTTATTCTCAGATTTGACTTTGATTTAAATGAATAAGTAAATGTTACCCAGAACAAAGTACCTAAAGCAAAAATGGAAAACATATCAAGTGAAGCAGTGAATGAATAATAACAATGGATGGAATCTTAATAGATCACCTAATCTCCTGCCTTGTGGCTGAATTATTTCCAAACCCACAGAATGATAAAATTTAGGTTGTTTCAAAATGAAACTGAATATAATTCTAAAACATGTATGGTCCTCACCTTCAGGAAATTCCTGCTGTTGCTTGCCCTTGTTTATCACCTTCACAAATAAAGACATCTACCCATCATCATACTCTGTCAACTGAATAACTCCTGAAGATAGTTCAGATGTTCCTCCAGGTTTTATACATCTTGATTCTGTAGCCATTTCTCATGGATTCTATTTTTTTGTCCTTTCTCAATCCTTTATTTTGGGACTTCTCTCTAAGCGGTCTGTGTCCATTTTATGACTCAGAGCCAAAAAGGATGTGATATCAGCTGAAGAATTATATAACTCACCATCAAAAAATACTGTATTTCAATTAAACAGCACATTTTAGTTTTGATTTTTAAAATAAATAGTACTCCATACCAACCTGCAAAATCAAATTAACTTCTAAGTAATAATATTTTTAGAAATAGCTAGGTTACAATAACGTTTAGACATTGTTTCTATGAGCCAACAAGATTTTGAATATCTGACCACATTCAAAAAGGAAAATATAAACTAATAATTAATATATTAATGCATGTTTCAAATATTTACAAGTAGTGATTTTGTTTAAATATTATGAAATCACTCTTAAGGAGTGTAGAAATTTAAGGGAAAAATGAAGAATTTCCATGGATATAATAAATGTATATGCAAGATATCTATATTGTGCTTATTATCTCATTTTTGTGTGATATAAATAGTTAAATCTAAAAGCAGACTTTCCAAATAGGCTCTGGTTAGCACTTTCACCAGAAAGGCCATCAATATATTGATAGAAATACTCAGATGACTAAAACAAAACAATTATAGAATCTGAAAAATTCTCCTATGATCCATCATATATGCTTATCTCCAATGTGTAGAAAGGGAAACTGAGACTTAGACTAAGTACCTTGTGCAGTTCCACAAAACTAGTAAACTCAGGGTTCAAGTCTAGGTTTCCAACTCTAAAGCCTTAACACATGTCAATATTATATGTTGTTTCTTAGGGAAAAAAATCATTCTTCAAGTGTTTAAAAATATCTATTTTGATAATGCTCTGAAAACATAGTCTTTTAAAAGATAGGTGTGGCACTGCCCTCTTGGGATTTATAACCTAATGGCAACCAAAATAAATAAATTATTTTAAAATATTGGTTGTTATATAATATGTGTGATAAAGGAAACCTAGGAAAGTTACTAAAAAAACATATAATGGGGAAAACTTAATTAATCTTAAGATGGAACTAGAAAGGATTTTCTGATAAAGTAAGGTTTAAATTGTGTTCCGAAATAGGATAAAAATGCAATTCAACATCATGAAGCTAAGTGAAATAAACCATACTCAGAAAATCCAGGTTAAGTTTTTTCTGTCATATGTGGAAACTATAACAAAATAAGGGAAAAAATAGCAGGGCATGGGGATCCCATGAAAATAGAAGGGAGATCAGTGGGATAGAGATAAGTGATATAGGGAGAGGGAGGAGGAAGGAGAAAAGTGAGGAACTGTGGAATGAAACTTACTAAATTATACTATGTATACATGTAAATATACCACAGTGAATTTCATCTTTATGTGTATCTATAAAGCACTGATTAAAAAAAACTGTAGATGAATAGAAGGAAGTCCAGTAGAATAGAGAAAGGGGGACAAGAGAAGGGAAAGAGGAAGTACTGGGGAATGAAGTAGAGTAAATTATATTCCATGCATATACGATCATGTCAAACCCAGTATTTTTGCTATAATGTACTAATAAAAGCATTTAAAAATTAAAATAACTGTTAACTAGTATTTTCAAAATCAAATATATAAGAATCAAAATACTATAATAATTACTAGATTTGGCAATAGAATGAATATCTATTTTATGAATGTCATAGGGTAGACTGGATTGGGAAAAATATTTTAAAATGTTTTCTCATAGATAGGTTCATATAGTGAATACATATACCTTGTATAGACTCCTGAATATAAAGTGGAACTATTTCTGTCTTTAAAAGTTTGTTAGTGGGATTTTGTATGCTCTTCAGAATGGAATAATAAGAGTACATAATTGACTTCCATTGTAAATGTACATGTGAGCAGAGATTTTCATAAACATGCATGATATAAACATATATATGCATATATATATATGTTTGCTCATTTGATACCAATTAAAACTTTAGTAGGAAAATTGTGTTATTGAAGCACCAAAATTAATTTTTAAAAATAATTAGTTAAAATGATGTATATATATTATTTGGAATATCAACTGCATAAGACTATTGATCTGAATACATAAAATAACTTATATAAGTCATTTATATGTTTATAAGCTGGGATTGCTTTAATACATAGCAAATATTATTACTTCAAATTGTAACTTTATTATTATTATTATTATAATCAATATTGTATTTGAGATACCTTAATTACCTATGATTACATTATGATCTATCATCATGTAGCAAATCTTCATTAAATGCTAAGTACCAATATTAGTTTATTCTTGATGTCTTAAAATTAATGAAAACATAGTAATTTAGTCAAGGGCAAAAGATTGCTTCTAAGTTACAAATAAAATTATAGGTCTAACCTCAATTTTTGGTAGAAGACTTGCATTATCAAATTCACAATAACTTCCCTCGAGGTGTCTGATACATTCATTTATTTGTTGATTAGTGTGTTAGATCAAGTACCATGCCAGGCAAACTAATTAACAAGCAATAAATTTTAAACATTGCAGCTAACAAAAACCAGATGTATTAATAATATTAAAAAGTTCACTAAATAATATAAATCCTGAGAATATACATAAAACACCATAGGAGAATAGAAATTTTGTCTTGGGGAAATTGAATAAAACCCTGTCAATCAATTTAGAAAAAGATGAATAATTTATACTAGTAAACCTAGTAAAATATCCTTGACTCCAAAAAAATAAAAAATAAAGCAAATCTTCATTTTGTTTGGAGTACATGGATAGTAGTGAAAGGCAAAATGTTTAGAAAATTATTGAGGAAAAAAACTGACCTTGAAAATTGGAGTGACAAATGGAAAGAAAGGATAAAGGACACCATGACTAAAATTGCATAATTATTCTGTCAAATAGATGAAGCATGATCCTGCTGAGATCAATTAACAATGCTTTAAAACATTGTAAAATTATATCTACTAAGGGAAGTAAAATCAAGTTGTTTGTACTTCTTAGAGAAAATTAATCTCAGAGTTTTATTTCCCAGATGATTAAAAATAATTTAGGAAAGCATAATATCAAACTGAAGTAAAATGTTTTGTACCTAGTACCTCTCAGCCTGAGACTTCAAAGCACTTAACAAACTAATACATTTTCTAACTTGTTAATGGAATACTGAACATTTCATTCACACAGGACATAAACACTGTAGTTTGAGAATTCACTTGGGGATTTGATTTGAGCAAATATTTTGTGAATATTTTGAATCACCTATGGCATTTATCATGCCTTTCTAGACTTTTCTTTCACTACATATAGCTGAATGAAATTTATTGATTTGTGCATCTATGTATTAAGAGAGTTGGTGGGAGGGTCATGAAATATGAAAAAATTATGATTATTAGAACTCAACTATATCCAGTATAGGTACCAGAATATTATTGCAGCAAAATGAATAATAATATAGAAAGGAGGCATTTTAGCAGCCATTCTCACTTCAATGTCTCTAAAAATGGAATAATGCTGTATCTGGCATGGGATAGCATTTGATAGTTTGATTCAGATTAACAGAGAAATATAAAAAGACTTCCCTTCCCTTGTGACAGAATTGGGACAAGTATCTGTATTAAAACTTTGGAATAAAAGTAATTTAATTCTTCAAGAAGATGTGTTAAGCTACTCATAGATAATTTACTGGATTATCTAATCATCAAATGTGATGAGTGAGAGATGCCACTGTATTTTAGCAATTAATCCATCACTGAATAATTATTGAAGCCTGAGGCATAAATGTCAAAGGGGTATGACAAAAAGGACACCATTTATATCTTATTGAAACTTGTAACTTAGCTGGAATGACAAGACATGCATAATATGACCTTCTAAAGACTGAAAAATAGTTGTTTCATAAATTGAAATTTTTAAAAAATTGTTCTTTATACTGATAGAAAAGGAAGATTATTATATGAAATAAGTAGAATTTTAGTTGAAGAGGAATTAAAAGAAGAGTCAAATAGATCATACAAATATAAAAAGGAACATACAAGATGTGGTCAAGGGTAATACACAACATGTTGGCTTGAATAGCATAACATACGTATGAGGAAATGCAGAATGAACTTCAGAAAAAGTATTGTTGGGTCACACTTTGGAGAGATTTGAAAATAGCTGTTTTAGGTGCTAGTGATGCTGCTTCAAGACCCCCAAATGAAACTGCTTAAATATGATAGCAATTATTTCTCTGTATGTGACTGCCTCTTTGGTCTAGTCAAGGAGAAATAAGATCAGGTCATCAGGGACACATGTTTCTTCCATCTTGTGGTATCATCCCCCAGGGCATTGCCTTTGTCTGCAAGATAAATCTGAGTTGCTGCAAATGTTGAATTCCAGGATACTAGGATTGAAAGTGGTAATGGTAGGAAAAAGAAAGCTTTCCTCCTTTCCCTTAACTGCTAACAAAACCTTCTGTCATTACTATATCCTACTCCAATTCTGAGTTTTCTAGGAGTTTTAGACATTAATGCTGGTGTTTTTTCATTAGGACCAAATATAATTCCTCATCAATTAAAGACCTGGTTGAGCAGAAAAAGAATGGTCGCAGTATATAACCCCCACAACAACAACAAAAAAAAAAAAAAAAAGGAAAGGGGAATATTCCACAAGTACATCTGGTCATGGAAATGAATATATCCTGCTGGACAGAAGTTATGAAGACCCACTGCCATGGCAGATTCTGGTTCTGTCTCCCATGATCTGTATCTTGCACTTCCTTTTGAATCATTCTTCTTTGTCCACCTTCTTTGTGGGACAATGTTAAGTGTGGGGGGGAGGTAGACTATCCTTGGGAGTGTACCTTTGTACATTGCTAGTGCATATTTGGTGTTCAAAATTGCCTCAGGGTTGAACAATCAAAGAACTTTTCAGGATGAGTCATAGAATTTATTTGGCTAAAACTTCTTTCAATAACTTTTTAGAAATTGATTTATTTGCTCCTAATTATTTTCATGTTCCAATGAACACTTATGTGGACCCCTAAATTGCTCTAATCATGCCTCATTGTCATTTTAATTGGGACTACCTTAAGCTGATCTAAAACAACAAGTTTATTCAAGAATGCAACATTTAAAAAAAATCTGATCTTTAGCCCCCTGTTATATTTCATCCTTGGATTAAGAAATTTAATATAAGATTTTAGTAAACTATTCCTATCCCTTCCTGTATAGAAGCAATTGACTTTTTCAACCTATAAGTCACCAGAATGTTAGTCTATTTGTTCACTCTTTCCTTGAAAATAGCAAATTTATTTCTGATCTTTTCTCTTTGTTGTAATACCTGCCTAGAGACAGACAGTATACTTTACCACAGTCTTTTTAACCTCATTCTTTAGAGCCAAAGCCTCAGTGATCTGCCCTCCACATTGTCATAAGTAATTAGTTCACCACTTGCTATAACATGCAGGAGTCACTAGCTGCCCAACTCATAATATCTATTTCCTTGCTACTATTCCTAATTACAAAACAGTGACACACATTTTAGATTTTTATTTTAACACATCATTTCCAGTACAAATATTTAATCATTGCCAGAAGAAAAGAAACACTTTTTAAAAATAAATGAATTTAATATTGTTTCTAGGAACAGGCTGTAGGCTAGACATTTTGAATTAGCCCTGTAAGAGTACTACTACCCTGAGTCTACCAATGCAATTTATCAAGAGTTGGCCAACTGTTCATCCTCAACATCTGAACAATAGGAAAAAACTAGAGAAAAATCACCTGAAGTTACAATTCAAGGATTATAAAGAGCATAATTTACTCACATGTTTTATTTCAAATATTCACTGCCACCTAATATGTTAAATGTATTCTTATTTCACAGGTTTTCTTTCACCATTCATGAAATTCCTTACATTTCTTCTTTGTATACACAGATAGTTCTGTTCTTCAAGATTTAAAACAAACCTTTCCAAGTTCTTCATCTCATGGTTAAAGAATTAGCTTCATTTAAAGAATTTTGGTAAGACAGGAAAATATGAAAAGGCCTAAATTATTATGAATCTCTTTGGGAATTAAATCCCTTTGAGGAAAAAGCAAAACAAAAATCCCTTTTCTATGGTGCTGGGGCTGTGGCTCAGCAGTAGTGCACTTGCCTGGCATGTGTGAGGCACTGGGTTCAATTCTCAGCACCACATATAAATACATAAATAAAATAAAGCTCTATCAACAAATAAAAAAAAAAAAACTTTTCTAAATTCCATATCCAAAGCAAAGTGCAATGTATGGTATCCCTGTGGGTGCAATGGTGGTAGGGAAGTGGAAACCAGAGCCATGAGTTTCCTGGATGACAGGAAGAACAATCAATCTTGAGGATTTTACTCTTACACAGTAATGTTCATCCTTTTCTCCCTACATAGGCAGCTCTTAAAGTGTGGAAGAAAACTAAAATCAAATAAAAGGGCTTGTTCCAGTTGGTTTACATTTTGCAGTTGAACTTATCATTAGACAATGACATGTGGTGGAAGAAGTTCCATTAATGAAATCAAATAAACCTGGCTTTGAATCCTGTATCTGCCATTTACTAGTATATGCCCAATGAGGCTTTTAATACTTCAGTTTCTTTTTTGGTATCATCCACATTACTAAGATTTACATTACTAAGATGTATTTAGGTTACTTAGGCAAATTGATAGGAGCTCACTATGATTTTGAATATGTTGTGAGTTTCTTGATATCACCACATTCTACTATTCATTTAATGGTCATTTGTTTCAGCCTGAAAAGATGGTTATTTGTGCATGAACTCATTTTCCTTACAAAATATGTATTTATGAGGCTTGAGTTTATTGCGTATGTCTGATTTCATTCCATTCAAACCACATCACATTTAACAATGGCAAAGGTTTCCCAATGATGCATTTACACTGTTATGCCGTTCATTTATCTTCACTGAGATCTTAACATTTAAACTGTATTTTGCCTTTTTAAGCATTGACACCTACTAATCATGCTAACTAGTTTTGTTGCTGGTTATAGTTCATGGTATAGTACAATAAGAATTGCTTTACCAGAGCTTTGAAAAACTAATTGAAACCAATTATGACAATTATCTCTCTGTTCAATTGCTTGCACTAGACTTTTCCCTCGTTTTACACTGTCACACTGCATACAATTTTCCCTGATGTGACCTACCCAATTGCATTTCAGGTTTTATTCAGTGAGCAAGCATATTTCTGATTAAAATTAATAGGGGCTATGCATGGATTGAGTGAGGACTGGAGTTATTAGGATTGTAATATGAATATAAGAGAGAATTAAGTATCATTGGACCTTCTTATTTTAATTAAGTACCCAAACACTCTTAATCAAGCATATAATTAAATTTAAGAGGAAGTGTATTGTGTGCTAATTGTCATTGATTATTAATAATATGCTTATTTATGCATGCAGACTCTATAATGGCATATATCTCCAAACTGTTTCTGAATGACAATAACTGAATTCTGCATAATTAAACTATTAATGAAATGCAATATTATAAGAAATGTCAGACTAGAAAATAGCTCAGACCTCAGAACTCCTCTTCCCTAATTTTTCTTTTTTAAAAAAATCAGAACAAGTTACATATATTAACTCCTGCAAAAGAACATCAGTAGTTATATTCTGCTTCTTTTTATTTTATTTCTGAGATTTTATATATATATATATATAACTGTATATATATGATTGTATGTATATATATATTCATATATATATATATGATTGTGTGTGTGTATATATATATATATATATATATATATATATATATATATATATATATATATATANATATATATATATATATATATATATATATGAAATACACAGAGGGAATATAGAGAATTCATTTACACCAAAATCTTAACATTTAAAGATTGGGAATATAGAGAATTCATGTACACCAAAATTATGACCAATTCAATTGCTTTATCAACAAAAATAAGATTTGTTCTTTTATTTTGCCATTTTAAACATTTAAAAATTATTTTTACTCTGTGTTATAAATTTATGTTTTTCTTTAATTTATTCATTTATTTAATATTATTTAATAGTCACTTGTTTATTAAGCATCTATATCATGTCCCAAATGGCCTAGGCACTGGAGATACAAGAGGGAACAATATACACATCCCTTTCCTCATGGAATTTGTGAGCTAAATTTGTGAGCAGGTGGTGGAGTGGGGACCCAGATAATAAAATATTTACCATATTATTAGATGATAATAACCACTAAAAAGAAATATTAAGAAAGAAAGAAAGAAAGAAAGGGGAGGGGTTGGGGTTGGGGTTCAGTGGTAGATTGCTCGCCTAGTATATGTAAGGCACTGGGTTCGATTCTCAGCACCATATAAAATAAATAAATAAATGAACAAAAGGTATTGTGTAAAAAAAAAAAAAAAAGGGAAGGAAGGGGAATGGAAGATTTGATAAAGCATTCCAGGGGGGCGGGGAAAAACTGCAACTGAAAAGACCTTCAAATGTAGAATGCTTAGTGTTTGTGGAAAAGTAAGAATCAACTTTAGATCAAGAGGACTGACTGCAGGAAGTTGGGCAGGGATTAAATCAGAAGTTAAAAAAGGGCCAGATGAAACTTATTCTAAGTGTTTTTTCACCTTGTTCATTTAATGTTTACTCCTGTCTCTCAAAAAATACATTGCTATAATGATTTCTTTGCCTTTGTTTTGGCATGTTAATTTACTCTTTCTTTCACCACACCAAACTATACCCTTCTTTACATAGTTAGCCCTTAATTGTGGTTGAAATATTGCCATTATCACTGTACCTATGTAAATACTATTAGCAAAGCTATATATTATGTATGATTATTTTTCTTTTCTAAATAAGTCTTTGTTTTCCCTGTAGTTAATAATTTCCTCTTTTATTTTTCATTTATTTCATGTTGAGTAAAAATTCAACTGCAAACTCTGTTAACTGTCTGAATATATCCTCAGTACAGTTAGATTTATCAGGGACTCAACTTCGATTCCTAGAAAAAAAAATTTCAGAATATTTTTATCTTGACTAGTTGATATCTATTTTATGGTGCTACTGTTAAGAATTTGTCTGGATATTCTATTAAACTTCTTAGTTGGATCCTTTCTTTCTTTTATCCCATAATATGAGAAACACCAGTATCTTTGTAAGAGTATTAAAGAGAAATAATTCATGCCTGTGCATGTCTTCATATATTCTTAAACTCCATAGTTGTTTTTATATGTATAGAATTCTAATATAGAAACCATTGATATTAGGATTTAAAAAGCAAGCTTTGTGCCAGTGTTGATTTTTGAAAGATAATATTTTATTTTAGATTCAGTTTATAACTTTATGTATCTTTATAATTTAACTATATTTATAATATACTAAATTGTATTTATTTTAATAAATATTAATAATTTCTTTAAAAGAGCAATGTTAGCCCTGAGCCTTGCCCAGCAAATTCTAAGGTAAATGGCTTTCACTGGACACAGATTACCCTGTTAGATTTATATAGACAAGTCATAATTGTATATATTTATGGATATGATGTGATGTTTTGATAAATTTATACAATGTGGCATTATTAAATCAAGCTAATTAATATATTTGTCACTTTGCTTACCTATCTTCTTTATAGTAAGAGAATTTAAATTTACTCTTAGTTATTTTAAAATGCACAATACATTATTGTTGATAAACTATAGTCACCTTACTGTACAGTAGATCTCAAACTTAATTCTATTTCCTGTCTTCTTTCTGGAAGTTTTCTTCAGTGTCATCTTTAAGTCCCTCTGTTGAGTGTTTCATATACATTTATATTTTAATTTCAAATAATGTACTTTTTCTATACTATCATGTTCTTGTTTTATATCTTTAGATATATAGAATGGTCATCATAGATTTTGTTCATTTGTTTGCTTCTTCCTATTTGAGGTTTGCTTCTATTTCTATAGTCCCTATTATATCTAAATTATTCTACTTGTTTTGGACTTTAGCCTCTATGCCAGAGAACTTCTTCAGCAGTCAGGTGATATATTCTATTTACAAGTATAGTAATTAACTAAAAAGCTGAATAGATGTTCCAGTACTTAGGTGGATTTTAATACATTCTCCCTTCACCATAGTGTAATTGTCTAGATTGCTTCTTTGAGGGACTCATTATAACAACATGTCTTTTCTATTGATTTGCTTATATTCTGTAAAAGAATTTTCAATTACCACCTTGGAGAGTACAAAACTAGATTACAGCTTTCTGTGAGCAAAATTGTGAATAACTTTTGTATTAAACACATCAATATTTTGTTACAGTTTTTCTAACATATACTTAATCCATCTAATTGTCATATTAAAACAATATTGAATATTGTTTTAAATGGTGTCTGAGAGCTATCATCCAAGGCTGTTTTACTCCCTTCAGAGAATAAATCCCCAACATTCTGCTTGAATAGAGAAAGGGGATTTGCCTAGGTATTGAAGTTTTGTTCTGTTATTGCTTCTTAATTGGATTTTCAAGCAACTCTTCCTGTTTATTTTTGTTTGTTTGTTTATTTATTTATTTATTTATTTATTTATTTATTTATACTAAGGATTGAACCCAGGGGTATTTAACCACTGAGCCACATCCCTAGCCATTTATTATTATTATTATTATTATTATTATTATTATTATTATTATTAAAGAGACAGGTTCTCTCAAAGTTGTTCAGGACATCACTACATTGCTGAGGTTGGCTTTGAACTTGCAAACATCCTGCCTCAGCCTCCACAGCTGCTGGGATTACAATATGTGTCACCACACCCAGCCAGTCTTCCTCTTTTAAGCATGAACTTCCCTGTCTATTGCAAATCTTCCTGGTGCCACCCATTCATGGGTGTTATGGGAATGCAGAGTTATAAATTGGATTACTTCTTGGTTACCCCTTAGTGACTAAACATTCAATCTTCTGGTGAATTCTAGTCTCTTACCACTATTTATCTGATTACTTGTTCGTACAGTCTTGTTTGATCTCTCGAATTATGTCTATCTTTATGAGATGGTGCTATTTAAAAATCTCTTTTATAGGCTGGGGATGTAGACTACAGATAGAGTGCTGGCCTCACTCATGTAAAGGCATGGGTATAATCCCCAGCACTGCAAAAAAATAAAATAAAATAAAAAATATTTAATCTTTTATTTTCATATGGAACTCCATACCTATCACATGATCATTGGAAACTGATTAGATGAACTGTAAAATGGACATAATTTATTAAGCATATTGTAAATTAGGTTACAGAGGAATAATGATCTTAAGCCCATCAGAATTGTTTCTTGTATTTTAAAAATATGTAATGAGGTTCATAATTATGAATCTTTATAATAATGTGTAATTTTCTAGAGAATTTGGAGTTACTAATTTAGCAAATATGTTGCATCTGCCTACATATGACTCATTTTGATTAAATTAATCTGCATTTACATTCTGTTTCACCTATGAGTTCAAACAGCACAAGCAACATTAAAATTATAAGATTGAATATCTGTTGGTTTTCATATATTGAGGAACAAGAAAATTTCATTGAATCAAGAACCAATTGTCTTTGTAGAAAAAAGCTATACCAAAAATCTTAATATTTAAAACTTGTTTGTAGCTGCATAGGGCAAATTGTTTAACATAATAAAACAGAAAAGGGTACTGCCATACTATCCTTGAATTATATTCAGTCATTCTATTATTATTATGGATAATCTGGACGATGAAATTTGTAAGCTATGGTATTGTAACATTTAATTAAATGTGTCAATAAATGATATTGACTATACAATCAATTATTATTGTTCCTCTTGTTAATATAGCACACTTCTGAATGAACAGATTGTATTCAGCCAACATGTAAATGAAGTTTAAAAAAGAACAGAAGGGTAAGAAGGGTGGATACCCAGAGCAGAGAGGATTTTTCAGGTAGTAAAATAATCTAATTATTCAACACTTAACATTTGTCAAAACCCATAGAATGTACAAAATCAAGAATGAACTCTAATGTAAACTATGGACTTTGTGTGATATGCATATGTCAATGTAGGTTCATTGATGATAACAAATGTATACTCTGAACAAGATGTTGATAGTGGAAGAGGCAGAGAAGGCTAAGAGTGTGTGTGATGAGGAATAAAATAGATGGTAATTTTCTGTACTTGCCATTCAATTTTATTGTGAACCTAAAACTGCTCTAGAAACTAAAGTGTTAAAAATTTTTAAAATGAAACAAAAACATGATAGTTCATATTGATGCCATAAATTTCAATAGCCCTTTTTAATCTTAACCCTGCTATAATTTCTACAGTGGTTTATAAATAACTTGCAATCAAGTGTCTTGGACTTTTTTTTAAATGAGCATAAAAAATATATGTATTATAAAATAGTTTTCATTAGATTCTATGTATATTATAGGTTATGAAACCTTCCTCTTCAATTGTCCCTGCTCTCTCCCACCACTACACTTCCACTGTTGTATTACAGACCACCATGCCTCTGCTTCACTGATGTCAAGAGTTCAATAAAGATTGTTCTTATATAATCTTTTATATTATTTGTGTAAAAGGGAGTTATTGAACTATTGCATTTCTTTCTTTTCTCCCTCCCCACTGCCTCATTTTTTGTTGTTGTTGTTTCCTTCTCTTTCTTACACTCCTTCCCCACTTGCTTCCTTCTTTCCTCCTTTCTCATTAAGGACCACTCAAGTATTGAGAACTATTTCCCAGGATGCTGCCAGACAAGACTCTAAGCATTCCTTACATTCTTGTGCTTTTCAAGCTTCAGGTACTTGCTAAAGACTTTTGTATTTCAGGAAACAAGCATGGTGTTGAAGTGTCTGGAACACAAGCAGACTGTTGAAAGAGTTTAAGTCTAAAAAAAAAAAATACTGGTCTTGCAAATCTCAAAGAAAGTGTTTTATAACAGAGCATTAAATGAAATTTATGGGCCACAATAAAGTAATTATCACTGTGATAATTATGATTTTTTTCTTGATTAAGGAGGATTGTCACAAAAAATACAGGAAGTCCAATTAAATTTTAACATTAAATAAACAACAAATAGTCGTTTATTATAAGCAGTTCTTAAGAATTACAGGGGCATCCTATATTTTTATTTGCTATTTTCTGTTATCATAGAGAAGGGTTATGCTAGATTTTATATAATTAAAGGTTAAGAAATTGGTTCACAATATTAGTTGTTAATATGACTTATTCTTTTGTCCCTTATAGAAGCAGATTAACCACAGTAACCTGACTGAGGCTCTCTGCTGACCATTTCAGAAATTGCAGTTTATCCCCCTATTTTGCTACATAATATCTTGTTTTAATTTGGAATAATATTCAGGATTGTCAAAATACCCACAATTATAAACAGAGACAATGGTAAAGATAGTATAATCTGAAATTACTTAGCTATAAATTGTCAAACCATTTGATTTTCTGATTGAAATAATATCTTACTATTAAGTATTAAGCATCACTTTAATCATACTAATTGGAAATAAATTAATTTTAACAGTGGTACTAGATTTATACATCTGAATACACTTAAAATTGCATATGCATATGTATATATTTTTTTTCAATTGCTTTTTTCCTAATACCTACTTATCAAAGTGTTATCAATGACTAAAGCACTGACCATTATAAGTAAGTTAATCTTTTAGTTAATTCTTAAGGGCAACTAAAGCATACATCTCAGCTAAAATTTAGATTCTAGATTATTAAGCAAAAATTATCTGAGTGACATGGTTTATGCACAAAATATTGGAACAGCCTTTATGCCTCATTGAGAACAATCAGTATCCTATAGATTACTGTTGAGCTCTCTGCACTCTTATAGGTTGCTATGACTGTTATTTTAAATCAGAAAGTTTCTAGTATACAAATGTGATTTGGATGAGATAACATTTTAAATTATGGTTAGGTATTAAAGTCCTAGTTCAATTCAATAAGCCCTTAAGTTCAAAACTGATTTATCATTTTTTCACTCTGAAATATTTTAGGTTAGATTTCTATCACGCAAACATGTACAAGTCCAGAGGATATTTTTAGTCTCCTATTCTCATAGAGGGTAAGAAAGCAAAGGCTCAGAGACCTGAAACAGACTGTTCAAAGCCACAGTGTTAATAAATGGTGGATAGATATACATTTTTATGTGAAGTGAATAAGTTTTACCCCTTATATCATACTGCATATTATTGGTATGGCAGTGGTAATAATTTCTGTAACTTTAGAAGAAATCTATGAAAAAAATGGAACACATAATAAAATTGACTTGTAAAAGTTTAGAAAAAAAAAAGGAGAAAAATATCTGGAACCAAAAATGCTGCTTCTCATTGCTAGACCTGCTCTTTTAGGTGGAAGGCCTTGGCTATTAACATCAGTAATGAGAACAGGCCTTGATTATATCTGACAACTCCCACAAGTTCCTCTAGCCCAAATCTCTTCTCTATGCTTCAGATTGACATGCCCAACTACCTATTTAATGTCTTCAGTTAGACACTTCCTGGGCATCTCAAATTTAACATGTTCAAAATGGACTTTATGCTTTTCTCCCCAAACTTTGCCATCTTGAGTAAACAGCACCAACTTCCAGTTGTAGAAAGTAAAATTTGGTAAAAACGTTGGGACTCCCCTCTTTCTGTTTTTCCAATTCATTTGCAAATTCTATATCTACACCAAAAATATATCTCACATCTGCTCCCCCCTCTTTCCATAAATATTTCCACCACTTAATTTCAAACTACCAAATTATCTTTCCTAGACATTGCAGTTTGCTCCTTCTTGGTCAGTCTATTTCCATTTTAGCCCCCCTTACCTGAAATTCATTTGTCTACACAGCAAGAATGATAATCATAAAAGGAAAATCAGAGCATAGCACTCTCAGTTTAACATTTTTTTTGATCCTCATTCTTTATAGATGTATTAGTTGGTATGCCCCAGTTTAATTTTTGATTGACTCTCATTTCTTCTATAATACCATCCATGGGTTAAAATTCCTAATTGTCCTGGATTTACAATATACTCTACTCAAGCTCAATGGGGCTTTTTCAGTTCCTGAAACAAAACAAACCCATTCCTACACTTACTCCCTCCTTTAAGCCTCACCTTAAATGTCACTGCCTCAAATAGCTTTTTCTCTTTTATAAGAAATCTTGTCTTCAAAAATTTTATGGAAAATAATTACTAAACTTGACATTTGCATGTTTATTATTTATGGGGAATAAAAATCTCTTAAGGGTAAGGGCTATAAATATTTTGTTCATTAATAGTTTCTACTGCACTGAACAATGGCTGGCATCTACAAAGTGTTAAGTAAATGCTAGATGAATTAATTAACTTGATGTACAAAACTCAGAAGGAAGCAAAAATCTACTATTAAATTGTAGGCAGTTTTCTTTCCATCATTTGTTATTTCTCATTACTTTTACTTGAGTCAGCTTCATATTAAAGCTTTCCACAATTTTTTTTATTGTTGTTGTTTGGTTTTGGTCTACATTGCATTGCATGTAGTTTATTTATGGATTCAAATCTTTCCCTATGGTTATAGTTCTGCCATAAAGATTCTAAATGACTAAAACATGTTCTTTTTATGTCAGAGATGGTTATTGTTGTTCTTTATTTTATGCACCTTTGTTGGTACCATTTTAATGAAGAAGTGAACTTCACTGAGAATTAGGTTGCCTTCATTTTATAATAGTTGTCCTCATGTATTATACAACTTCAAAATTCTCTTGTAGTTCATTATGAAAGGTTAATTCAAATTGGAAACACCAGATTTCACAATTATGATCAGGGCTGTACTCAAACACTCTTTTCTCTCGGGTTATCTCAGAATGATCTCTATTAAAAATAACTTAAATCTTGAGCTAAAATTATTTATTGGCCTGCTTATTGATAGGATATTTGGGGTTTGTTTGAGAAGGATACTAGTATATGTGGAATGCATCATAAAATACTTTCTGTGCATAATATGTAAGCTTTAATATGACATTTTTATAAGAATTATACAACATTTAGATGAGTATATAAAGAAACTGTGGAATTTTATTCAGCATTAAAAAATAATAAAATTATGGCATTTGTAGGTAAATGGATGGAGTTGGAGAATATCATGTTAAGCAAAGTAAGCCAATCCCAAAAAACCAAAGGCCGAATGTTCTCTTGATAAGTGGATGCTGATCCATAATGGTGGGGGGGCATAGGATAAATGGAGGAACTTTGATTGAGCAAAGGGGAAGGAGGGCAGGAGAGGAGACATGGGGGCAGGAAAGATGGTGGAATGAGATGGACATCATTACCCTAGGTTCATGTATGAGTGCTTTTTAAAATATATAACAGGTAATTTATTTTTTATCCAATATAAATCAAATTATTACATGATTAGTTCATTTATGAATGCACTTAATAAATTGTGTAATAGAAATGGAAAAAATTAAATAGGCAATTTTTCATGTATTTTTCTCCCCAATACAGTGGAATTATTTTTATTTTATATTATAAAAGAGATTGTAAAATAGATTTATTGGTATTACACACTCCGTACAACTATATCCCAAACTGCCACACCTAATATGCCACATGTTTTGTTACTTCAATAGAGCTACAAAGCTGGAGGAAAGTAAAGTAGAGCAAAAACAATGTTCTATTGATGGCACTTTAACGAAATTGTAAATTTACTGGAATCATGCCAAGTCGTAATACTTGACATCATATCCATTTTGTTGCTATAAACCAGGGCTAATATAAAGCAACTTTCCACTGCATAATAGCTGCTGTTTTTGCTTAAAATTAATTGCACATGTGTTTAATTATATAGCAGCTCTTGAAAGTGATTATATAAAATGTTATTTCTTCTTGGTCTTGCTCGGATCTCTCAAATTATAGTTCTCTAACTCTGAAAGCAACAATGAATTTTAATAAAGGGCAGGGTTTGCAAATTACTGTTGCCAGGCTGCTGCCAGTGACTGAAAAGCCTCTTTTAGAAACTGAATGAAGTTCCATTGTCTTTATTCACTTCCAAGTGAGAAGAGACTAAAATTATTTGACTAGGCCTCCAGAGGGCACTCTGATGATGAGATGATACTCAAGAATACCAACTTGGAAATGCCTTCCTGTAAGATTTTTTAAGATTGGTCTACACACTTTTGATGTTCTTTTCTTTCTGAAACTATCCACCAGAATCTCCAATAGTATTATTATCTGTATTATTAAATGACAATGCGTACGTCTTGTAAGCATATATTAAATCTAGTCTCTGTGTGTGTGTGTGTGTGTGTGTGTGTGTGTGTGTATAATCATTCTCAGAACCTCAGAGGCGATTCTGGCACACTCCTGTAGAAAGATTAATTTAGATCTTCTTTTTCGTTTTAAGCTTCCAAGTCTAGCTGTATTTAATTTTCATTCATAAGTGTTATGATTTGGATAGGAGGTATCCCTCAAAAGCTCCTGTGTTAATGCAGGAATATTCAGAGATAAAATGTTTGGATTGTGGGAACTGTGAGCTAATCAGTCCACTCTAGAAGAGTTTAATGGATTGACTGGATGGTACCTATAGGCAGGTGGGACACGACTGGAGGAAGTGGATAACTGGGGTATGCTCTGGAAGAGTGAATCTTCCTTGTGCGCTCTCTCTCTCTCTCCTTCCTGTACACACCATGAGCTGAGCAGCTTTCTTCCATTGAGTAGTTCTTCCATGATGTGCTGCCTTGTTTGAGGCCCGGAGCAATGAAGTTGGCCTCTAAATTCGTGAATAAACTTTCTCCTCTAAGTTGTTCTTGTGACCTACTTTCGTCACAGTGATACAAAAGCTGACTAAAACCAACTATAATGATTTATCAAACTATTTATAGGTGTAGAGTTTATAAATAACATGTACTAGTGGGATTGACTGTGTAGTTCTATAAAAGAAAGTTTACTTATATCAACTTTTGAATTCAATATACTTCACCTGAGCCATGCTCCAAGTTTCTGACACTTAGTTAGAACCACACTAGTTTATTGGTGATTTCTGAAATTACAGAAACTTAAGTTCTCTTTGGTGATCCAGTTTATAAAGGACATAATTTTTAGCCAATGACATAATTAAAAATCAAATACCACTGACAAGCTTATAATAAAAATTTATATTCCTTGATCCAAACCTTTCTACCACTGCAGATACACTTATTAGCACTGCTCCCTAGAGGCAATTTATTTTATTTTATTATTTTTTTAAAGAGAATTTTAATATTTATTTTTTAGTTTTCGGCGGACACAACATCTTTGTTTGTATGTGGTGCTGAGGATCGAACCCGGGCCGCACGCATGCCAGGCTAGCGCGCTACCACCGCTTGAGCCACATCCCCAGCCCGAGGCAATTTATTTTTAACAGTTTTAGAATTTTTTTTAATCTCAATGGTAAACTAAAACTTTGTAAACAATATATAGAAAATGGTCTTCCTTGTTTTATCTACTTTACATAGATGAGGATTTCACACTTAAAACATACTGCCCCCTCTTCTCCTATGCTTTTCACATGAGTATATGCCTATTTTTATTTTATATATTATTGATTAATGACTAATGTTTATATGACTAGGCTCATGGGACTATGATTCACTTGAGATTAAATCAATTAACTATATATTCTTTCTTGTAGCGAACATTTGTTTCTGCTATACACATTTATTAATCACATCATTTTTCACTTGCACAATTTTCTGTATTCATGAATATTATTTTCCCCCTCAAAGTGGTCTACTAGTTCTATCCTGAAGAGGTGTGTGTGTGTGTGTGTGTGTGTGTGTGTGTGTGTGATTTTTTTCCTGGATATTTTTCCAAATTTTTGAATTATTCTCCAAACTCTTCCAGACTGTCTTAAAATGTACTATATCATTAAACTAGGATCCCAGATAAATAGCCTTTGTTGCCCTGATTCACAGACTACAGAAGAATGAGAGAGTTTCCTGTATCAAAGACGTCACTTATCACAGATTTAATTTGCAGTTTCTGACTTTTACCCCAGGTCACTGTTCATTTTTGAACAAAATAAGGTGGGTAGATTTTCTATTTAAAATCATAGAAACAATTCACTAGTTAAATTCTTAAAGCTGCTCATAAATTGCTCTACAAAACTTAACACAGAAAAAAAATCAAATTCTCAATGAAGAGAGAAAACAAAATAATAGAATATTTAAAGTGAAAAAGTGACACAGCGAAACACCTTTGCTATTCAGTGACAGTTTTAATTGAAAGAGTAGAAGAGAATTTGTCATATTTTTTCTATAACCTCATCCCTCTACGAAACCCCAGGAATGATTACATTCTTGATATAATCCTAAATATTTCATTAGATTGCAGTTACAGGTTGACATTTATATTAGCCCCTCAGCACATTTCTTTAGAGTTGAACGTGGACAATAATTATCATGCTTTCTTCTTATAAATGTATAATAAAGGTGTACCTTATTATCATTATCATCATTATTATTGTTGTTGTGGAACACTATGGACTTCCCAGAAATTTGACTCATCACCTTTTTTTTGTACATAAAGTTCTACTGGACCACAACTAACACATTTGCTTATCACGAATGGCTGTTTTTGAACTAATGAGGCAGAACTGACTAGTTGCTATAGAGACTACATGGCTTCTAAAGTCTAAAATGTTTTATCTTTGGTTTCTTCATTGAAAATATTGGAAAATCCCTAGACAAATTGAAAAATTACAAATTTCATCATTCATTGTTTTTAATTTCTTTGTATTTATTTAAAATCTTTCATAATAACACATAAATACAAATGTACATGTTTTATATCAGATGTCCATCCACTTATATGTGACTTCATTACTATTGCTATTCGTCAAAATTCTATACTTTTTACCACTTATCTTTAAATGCTTCATATTTTTATGATTAATAACAAGGTAATGAATTATCCCAAGAATAAAACAATATTTCCTTTTCCTATCCTTTTTGTCCCTATACATGTGCATGTTCAATTTTACCTATTTGTCATAGGAAAACATTTCATATTATTCATTTTTATTTTGTCTTAAATATTTCTTATTTTTCTATAATTTTCATGTTTAACTTTTTATCTGTCTTTACCTTTCCAGCATCCTAAAACCCCTCAATCTCATGTTAATTGCCTAATTTTTATATCCTTCTGACTTTTTCCTCAGAATGTACAATTACATTGTCATATACATACATATAGCAGCATTCAGCATTTCCTCATAGAACTGTACACTTTGGGAATCTAACTAGATTAGTTTATAAAGATCTGAGGTTACTTTTAATTGTTTCATATGTTAGTGAAAAATTATGTATTTAGTTATCTATCAAAGGATTGCACTTAAAATTATGTGCAATAAAAATTTTGTACAAATATTCACATATATTGTCAAGTTTAGATCTACAAAATAGATATCTCCTGATATATATATATATATATATATATATATATATATTTTATATTTAAGCAAGTATTTCTCAAGTATAATATTGTAATAATGTTACCTAAACACAGATTCTGCTTTGCAAGGCTGGGCATGCAGAGCAGGAACTTGCCTGTCAGTAAGTTCTCTATGTGATCTTAATGTTTACTAAACCACTAAAACATTTTTCTAACACCTACAAAGCTTCTTCCCACACTTTTTGACTGACAACCTTTATCAGATGTGAGCCTTTCTTCCTTGGAACAAACATTGCCTTGTCTTGTGATCTCTTTTGGGACCTTTATTTTTCTTATTCATAGTGTTTTGGTTAGCTCAAGACTTCCAATTACAGTTTTTGGAATCTCCTTTTCAACAAGAATTCTTTCCAAACTTCTAAACTTCTTTTCCTCCAGAAATTTAATCAAGTCAAAACATCAAATCATTTAGAAGATATTGACAGTATCATAGAACACTTGCCTAGTGTGCAAAATGAATTTGGTTCAATCCCCAGCATAGCAAAAAATAAACTAAACTTAAAATAGATAAAAGTTGTATATTTATAGAATTTATAGTCTAGAAAGTGTACAGGCAAGACAAACAGCAAAACAAGCATGAAACAATTAAATGGTAATAGCAAAATTTATAAATGGAAAACCTGCTACAATTCATGATAACATTTCCATGTCTGAGTGGTATTCATGGAAAATTTGGGCCTTATATTCTTATATATCATCAATAATTAGCTCTATGCCTAGTAAATTTGAACAATATATAATTGCAGAATTGACTAGCTAAATAAAAATTTAAAGAAATTTTATTCCTAAGTTCCATGGACTGGAAATAACTAAAAATTCAAGTTACTTTTCATTTTTTTATTTAATTCTTAATTTGTTATAAGATTGCACATCTATAAAAATTATATAAACTTGGAACTATGATTTTACAAAGTTTTGAACAAGTGCCATTTAGGTAAATAGATATTTCTGTGTGATATAGTGTCCCCAAAGATCCAAAATAAGTTCAACAAATAACTCACTCAAATATTGTGAGAGATATCCAGCATCACATATTATTAGGATGAGTTTATTTGTCTATGTTACAACATTGCAGAGGTAGGTGATGGAGTGCTTCAGATGCTTCATCGTATCTTGAGAACTGAGCTCACTAATAATCACAATAACTGCATTTCAACTGTCTGAAAGTTTTTAACTTTAAAAATGTTATTTAATAAAAATAATAAAACCAAATTGATAAATAAGGCCTTATGGAGAAATTGTATGACTTTTTTACAACAAATTCAGTTCCCATTAATATTTAGGGTTTCTGAATCGTTTCCTTGTTACATAGTGCAATGTTTTCAGCAATGTTAGTTGGGCAGTGGTCAGAAACTCGAGCAGGAAGTTAGACTTTCTGGAATTGAGTTAAGGTGGAACCATTTATTAGGGACCTGAGGCAAATTCCCTTTTCTCCCTTTGCTTCAGTTTTCTCTTTTATACAAAATGAGCTTAATTTATCCTAATGTGTACTCTATAGACTTGATGTATAAAGTGAATGAAACAGTGGGATAGTACTATATATAATATCAGGTACATAATAACCAGACAATAAATGTTTAAAGTATTTATACAATGATAAAAGTATCTTCTTTCAATGTTTATTTTTGTCCATGTTATTATATATGTAGAAGAGACCTTATTTTGAACTTTTTCCTACATATAAGTTTGAAATGTTGCTCTAAAATTTGTCAACACAATTTCTGAAGTATTCATTAAGATATTCAAATAAAGAAAAAAAATGGAAATTCAAATAACCATATAAAGAGAAAGTTTACTCATTTGACTTTCCTAAACAGCAAGATAAATTTATGTGTATATGTGTATAAATAAATTTATATATATATATATATATATATATATATATATATATGCATATAAATGTGGATTGTAAGTTTATGTGTACTATATGTATGTGTGTATGTATATTTCTGTATTTATAAACCTAAATGAATTTTCTTCTTTTAAATAAATTTAGATATTAAACCTATCAAGGACAGCAAGGTACTTTTCCACTTACTAAATTACAACATCTCTTTAAAAATATCTTTCTAGAGTAAAGTCCTTTTTCATTTATGTTCTTTTATAAAATGTAGAATATCATATACCTTAAAATATTATTTTCAGATTCCTTGTAAAAAAAAATAGCATTCTTTCTTAGAGCTGACAAATTATAATGGTTTATGTTCTTAAATGTTTAGATGGATGTCAAAAGGACAAAGGCAGAAAATCATCTGCAGAAGTTTTCAATGTGTGACATGTTTTATTTACCCTTTCCAAAAGGATGTGACACCTACTGTAGCAGCCAATGTATTTGTGATACAGTGTGAACTGATACCTGTGGTCTCTGGACTCTAAAAGGCCGTAATGTAGTGGGGGGTATTCACAAGTTAGTTAGAAATTATACTTACTTTAAAGATACGAATTGCTCCATTATATCCTAGGTGCAAGATTTTTCAATAACTCTTATTACAAATTCCACAAGAGTATTACAAGGATTGTAACTGCCATGCTTAAGAAAAACACCTCTCCCAGACTTGGGAATTGAGGGAAATCTCATCGTGTTAATGTGAGTTCTATAAAGGGATATAAAATAAGATGTTTCCAGACCACTGGAAGCCAAGTTTACAAGATAAATATAGCTAGCACAATTTTTTTTAAAGAGAGAGAGAATTTTAATATTTATATTTTAGTTCTCGGCGGACACAACATCTTTGTTTGTATGTGGTGCTGAGGATAGAACCCCGGCCGCATGCATGCCAGGCGAGCGCGCTACCGCTTGAGCCACATCCCCAGCCCAAGCACAATTCTTAATACATAACTTAATCTGAGCTATAGGCAAAGGAGTAGCCAGAATGAGAAAAAAAGAAGAAATATATAATATTTCCAACTTTGCTAATTATGCCCTCCCAATTGATATAGCAGAAAGCACAATGGGAATAAATGCTTAAGAGAAGTTAATTTTATTGAGTTAAATTCAAAAATAAAAATTGGTAGAGTCAAACAAAGGTAATTAATTTCAGAAAATGTAATTTTTATCCAGAATGAATTTGTGTCCACAATAATCATAGTTTAATTAATCAGTATTATATACATTCATTGTTATTTTTTATATATTTTCTTTTATTTTAAATAAACTTTAAAAATGCTTTTACTTTCTCTCTTCCCTTTACTGTTTTTGAACAATCCAACCTTACAGCATAAATATGTACAATTTTTGCATGTTAATTATAAACTAAAAATTAAAAATACTAAATAATTAAAACCATTCACACCACGCAAAACAAAAAAAAATACACATACACAATTGACCCAGTTTATGAAACTAGACAGCTTTACAACTCACAAAAGCTATGTCTGTGTGTGTGTGTGTGTGTGTGTGTGTGTATAGTTATGACTCATGGTGCTTTCCAATTTTAAACATCTCATTTTGCAACACTTGGATTTTGAAAGGTCCTAAATATCAAATTTTCCATTTCACAATTAATCATTTCAAAAATGAAAGTTGTATCTTTGACTTTTATTAAGTAGCCATCCCATTTCACATCTGAGTTTCTTTCTTTTATTTTTGACTATAGGGTGATACCAGGGATTAAACTCAGGGGCACTCCACTACTGAGCCACATACCCAGCCCTATTTTGTATTTTATTTAAAGACAGGGTCTTACTGAGTTGCTTAGCATCTCTCTTTTTCTGAGGCTGGCTTTGAACTCTTGATCCTCCTGTCTCAACCTCCTGAGCTGCTGGGATTACAGGCTTGCACCAGTGCCCAGTACATAGGAGTTTCTTAACCAGAAAATTCCCCTTGATCTCAAATACTATGATGAAATTTCAGATTTGTGGGGTTTGAGTAAGTAAACATTAAAATATCTACTACACAATTTTAAACTTTCTTAATGAAAAGATTTAGATAAAAAAATTTGATTCTGATTTTATTGAAATAACTTTCTTCACAAATGAAACTTAAAATACGTCTAATCTATTTTTCATTTTGAGAACCTCAAATATGAAAACATCAAATAATGCTAATGATTATTTTAGAAACTACATGTGCTTATTTTATATATTTTAATAAAATTATCATAATCATGAAAAATAAAATTT
Source organism: Marmota marmota marmota (assembly GCF_001458135.2). Taxonomy (NCBI): domain Eukaryota; kingdom Metazoa; phylum Chordata; class Mammalia; order Rodentia; family Sciuridae; genus Marmota; species Marmota marmota. Next base: position 13,003,203 of record NW_025999949.1, read on the forward strand.
ATACTTTTTATGTATATAGGACAGAATTGAGTCTCAAAAGTTTGATTAACTTGACCAAGACCTCACTAGGCATCAAAGAACCTGGATTTAATCCTTTGTTTCCCTTCCTTGAAAGTTCATGTTCTCTTCATTTCAACAACCTTCCAGAATAGAAATTACAACACTGGCATACATTGATGAAGTAATACGTTAAATTATAAACATAATTCTATTCATTATAAGAAGAAGGAATGATTATCTTTCTGGAGTTTAAAAAAAGTCTCTCTTTTTAGCCAGAATGGTTGATTGATAACAATATTAAAACTTCTTAGATACCATGCTATACTTTTTTTTTATTTGCCAAGTTTATTAAAATGCATTCTGAATCTTGAATTTCCTCTAAAAGTCCCTAACAAGGACCAGAAACTTGCTTGGAAATCAGGATGAAGAAATTCACAATAAAAAGACATGAAATCATCTATAATTTCTTATAGAGAAATTTATTCAAATAAATTTAGAAATTTATTTAAATAAACAGAATAGAGGATTGTTTCCCCTTTTAAGAATATTGGAATATGTAGTAAAGATTGCTTTTCTTCTTTACTTTCTAAATAAATGGTTATTTCAATTTTCCTTTAATTTATTTATGAGTCAGGGAGAACTGAGTTCAAATACGAAATTAGCATATTATTAAATTCTGTATTTTCTTCATAAGATAAGTATAATAATTATTTATTTAGAGAGTTTAGTGAGAAGTAAATAAATAAATTACATAAAGTACCTGGCTAGATTCTAGGATTTGTTTAATAAGTATTACATTTCAAAATTTTTAAAGGAGAAAATTTTATTTTAAAAATATTCAACATCAGGTTGTAGTTCAATGATAAAGCACTTGCCTGGCATGTGTGAGGCACTGGATTTGATCCTCAACGCTACATAATAAATAAATAAATAACATAAAGTTGTTTAAAAATATATTTTTAAAAAGGAGTTCTCAGTGTGCATGGTCCATTTTTTTTTTTTTAATATCCAACACCATTTAGAATATACAGTGTTCAGAGTAGTCATTTTTGTGAATTTTCAGAATGTTGTAACACATTATTTTTCTGATTTTTACAAATAATCTATTTTCATTTGTTATTATAGTTATTCTATTAAAAATTATCCTGTGCAAATTTCAGGGATCTGCCAAATATACAAGTAACCTAATAACCACATGTATCTTAGGAAACATATTCCCAAACTAACTTACATGGTTCCAGGATTTATGTATTAAGTGACTTGAAATTTTAAAATATTTGCAGTTATTGGGAATGCAGGCAATTTAAAGTTGAGATATAATACTCAAGGAATTTGTAATGCCCAGTAGATAGAAATTATCTAAGGTTGTTATGATGATGAAGTGTACATAATTTTTGTCATGAATTTTTTAAAAATACTAATAAAATGTTGAGTTTACAATTAACTTTATATATCTCAGGAGACTTAAATAAGGAAATACACATTATTTTTTGTTATATTTCAATAGTATTTTTTATGCTGAAATTTAAGTAGGTTTAAGGTAACCTACTGGCAAAAGGGAAGATTACCTTCCAGTTGTTGTCTTTCTTGTTTTTTGTAACAAACACAACATGTATTTTTAGAAAATATTAATAGTATATAAAATCACTTGGAGAAAGCACAAGTGAGTTTTTATATTATTTTTGAATATTTAATCCTAATTTATTACTATCCACACTCTCAAAACTTACTTTTAAATGAACAAATGCTTATTAAGTGTCCAATTCATTATATCTTTGGTTTACTCTATGATATTGTTGCCACTATTACCAGTGTTTCTATCACCCATATGATTAGAGTGTTTAACATCGAAAAAGCTTACTGTATGCAAGGTTCTTTGTTAAATGCTTTGCTCCCATGCTCAGAGGAACTTTTCAGCTATCCCCAAATTAGCTATTATGTTCCTGATTTTACAGATATTAAGGAACTGAGATATGCAATAATTTAAAAGCTTGCTAAGATTTCAAGTAAATGAAACAAAGCCTGGGTTGCTTGATTCCCCAAGTCAGCTCTGAACCTCCAAGTTGGCTATCCATGCTGCCTCCAGAGAAGATTTCATGTGCTGCTTTTTCACGCTAAATACTGGAAAGTTATAATCAATTATATATAAGGCAGAACAAAACATCATGTACAAAAATACATTTGAGTATTGTCTCTTTTGAGTAATGCCTATTTTAATGAAACATTTGGGGCAAATTTTCAAGTAAATAGAAATAACAAGGGAATGACTGACTAAAACTGAGAATATTATAACTTCAGATATCAGGGTAATTTTACTGTGATATACCTTAAAACTAGATCAAAGAATGCTGGGAGCCATTAGCCAAGTAGGTATGACAATTTCCTTGCCAGCGTACCCCATGTTGCAGTGACATTGAATGTAGGTGACCTTGCTCAAGGACCAAGGCGGATTAGGGCGTTCCCGGTTTAGGTTCCAGGTTTAAGGTTTAAGATTATTCCTGCTGGGAATAGGGCGTATCCTGCTGCCTGAGTTCCCCTTGAGTTCTCACGGGATTCAGACAGTATATTTTGGGAGACAGAAGCCCAGTGGATGTGGATTTGGGCAGAGAATGTGGATTTCCCCAGAACGTGATTGTAGACGGCTGGTGTGAGTTCGGGAATAAAGAGTTGCTGTTTGAATCTACAAGCTGTGTGGTGGCTCGTGATTTTGTGCCCAGCCAGACTGCGGCATTTGTGCCCAGCCAGACTGCGGCAAAAGAAGACACAATGTTGAAAAGTTACTAAAATGTAAAAATCCTATGTGTAGAATTGATTTTTTCATGTCAGGATCCAGAAGAGCACCTTGTAGGGAGATTGACTCATCATTAGTTATCAAAGAGAAAATTGATGAAATTTTAATGAATACAATAAGAAAGTTTGCCATGGTCAGAATAGTGACAATCATATGATGACATCTTCAGTAACAAAAGAAAACACATTAATAGGTGATATGAAAGAGACACAGGTTCAATTTGTTTGTAAATTATCAGCACTTTCCAAACTTGTCTTTGATGTTTCTCTTTGTGTCTGTTATTGGTCAAATAAATTCTCTGAGTTACATTATGTTTTACCCAGATGTATCAGAGGGCACACAGTGAACAACAGTTTTCTTTCACAATGTTATCAACTACTTATGAACATCAAACTAGATGTACCTGGTCTGGGAAGTAACTGTAAAATGATTATAATTTCTTACCACATTTATATACTACTGATTTGGATGGAATCTAGAGATTATTCTATCCATTGCAAGCTTTATGAACATTAGTTGAGAAAATATTATGCAAGCAAGCCAAGATATTTTTAGTAATATAAACTAAATCTAAAATTTTACCTCTTTTTCCTAGAAGGTGGGACTTAAAATTCATTTTCCTCAAAATATTTCACAAATATCAGCTCTGGAGTAAGTCAGCTCAAAGTCACCCATGAATCAGTTGTAGACAGGACAAGAAAAATCATTGAGAGGCCTCTAAATTTGGATGGCATGACAGCATGAAAACAAACTAATTTACACCTCCATTGGAGGAAAACCGGGAATGATGGACAGAAGGCACCTTCTTGATTTTAGGCTTTGATCAACAGATAAAAGTGAGCTCATAATAACAGTGTTCTTTCTGGTCTAAAAGAGAGCAACAGGAAAATAAAATTTCATATAGTTTGTCCTTCTGTTGTATTCTTTGTTGCAATCCAAATTGCAATGTTTAAGTCATTATATGAAATCTAATTATACGTTTAATTTTTGAGCAGACATTTATGAAAGTCCACAGAGACATTTGTGTAATACACCTTAAAAAATATGCAATGATTTTAATTTTTAAAAAATTCATTACAAAGGAAAACATTCTTCGAGTATAGTTTCCCTTATTTATGGGGCATTTTGATTCTATTTTTCATTAACTACCTGTATTGATGTATTTTCTCAATTAAAAATAGATTGTATGCTTTCCTTTTATTGATTTATAGAAATTCTTCACATAATATGAATGCTAATTTTTGACTGTTGCATATTTTTGTATACTTCTCTATAAATGAATGTTAATTCAGAATGCACTCTGATTACAAAATGGTGGAAGTAGAGTGATAATAAAAATTTATGCCCTTAAAAACATACAAATAAATCTAAATTAGGTGCATAAAGTAGTAATAAATGCTATGAAGACAAGTGGTTAGAAAGTGACATGGTAGGACTGGCAGTTAGGAAAGCCTTTGAGGAGCTAATACTTCCTAGAAACCAGAATAAAGTGTCTTCTGTTTTTTATTCCTGTGAGATTCTTTTCTGTTCTAGTCTATAGTAAAGTTTATTTTACTTTAAACTAATAATGTGGCTCCTTCTATATTTTATTTTTAATTTTACTTTCTCACTGTTGTTTGTGAAAAAATGTGCTTATGGTATATTTAATTGGGGAAGAGATGTAGGATTTTTTTGTATATTCATGGCAGCTTTTTAATCCAAACACCTAGTAAATTGTTAATATGTGTTTTCTATTTGACTGTGACATTGGCCTCAGTATCATACAGTTCTGGAAAATATAGAAGGGACATGATTTCCATAATGAAGATATGCCTTCTAGTCTTCCATGTCATCCATCTTTAAGTCCTGAAATCATTTCTAAGAAAATGGTCTTAGAAATGTTGGTCTCTCTATATATATTTCAATTCTTACATTCAGTAATAATTCCTACATATAAAAGTAGGTAACATTGCTATATACCAATAGCAAATTATCTGAAAAAGAAATTTAAAAATCCCATTTATAAGATCTACAAAAATTCCTACAAATAAATTTAATAAAAGCAGTACAGGATATTTACGATGAAAACTGTATAATATTGATGAAAGAAAATTGAACAAAAATGGAATGACTTCCTTTTTTAATTTTGCATTCAGTCTCACTGCATTCCTTATCATATTACCAATGACATTCTTCATAAAACTAGAAAAAACAGTCTTAAAATTTATATGGAGTCAACACACATACTCACATGCTTGCTTTCTCTCTCTCTCTCTCTCTCTCTCTCTCTCTCTCTCTCTCTCTCTCTCTCAGTAGTCAAAGCAGTCTTGAACAAAATGAACAAAGCAGGAGGCATTATACTACCTGACTATGAAGTAGACTTCAAAGCTATAGTAACCAAAGCAAGGTGACAGTGGCATAAAATCAGACACAGAGACTAATGGAACTAACAGTCTGGAAGTAACCCATGATGCATCTGACAAAGGTCCTAAGAACACAAACATTAGAGAAAGGATAATCTTTTCAATAACGAGTCCTGGGAAAATTGGATATTCACATGCAGAAGACTGAAAGTAGACTTTTATCTTTCACCAGTTTTAAAAACAATTCAAATTAGGAAAAAAAAAAAGACTTAAATGGAAAACCTGTAACCTATGAGAAGAAAACACAGGACAAATGCTTCAGTATCCTGGAAATGATATTTTGACACAATCCCAAGAGAAATGCCTAAAACTACTATGGTGAGTGGCTGGCTTAATGATATACTCACACTAATTTTGTCATTGTGTATGTATTAACTTATACAATACATATAAGGATAAAATATTATCCAATTAAGCAAAATTTGGCAGCCTCTCCCAGAGCCTCTCAGCCTCAGTTGGCATGCATTTGTTCCTGGAATATGTACTCCTTGCTTTAACCTCGAAGCTTCTCATCATCAAGATACATCACATTCTCCCTTGCATGTGCCTCTGTTTTCGTAAGTAAACGTTTATCTCTATCTCTTAAAAATAAATTTTAAAACATGTCTTGAATTTAAAATATAGAGTAGATTTAATATGATTTATCTGACATTTTAAAGTATTTTTTAGTCGTAGATTGACACAATATCTTTGTTTATTAATTTGTTTTTATGTGCTGAGGATCAAACCCAGTGCCTCACATAAGTGAGGTGAGCACTCTGCCACTGAGCTACAGCCCCAGCCCTCTTATCTGGCATTTTTAAGTGAAATCATCTTCAAAGTACCTATAGCTTTTGAAATATTGCAGAATTCTATATGAATTTAGGTGATAATTTATATGATATCTAATTAAGAGAAAGATCTGTTACTCAGATAATTTTTCCTACAATTTAGACAAACTTAATTTAAATATTTCACAAAAAGTATGCCATACTATAGAGAGTCATAGAATAATCTCATATATTAATAAAATATTAGTTTTATGCTTTTAAAGAAGAATGTGAAAACTAGTTCACTTGTTGACATTTTTTGGGCCAAGATTTGAACAAGAGAATCTCGTGAAATCTCTTGAGTTTTCAGGAAGAGGCATACTCAAAAATGGTTTCATGGATCAATTTCAATATTAAAGCAAAACTCTAGTCGACAGAGTTTTCAGAGTTTCTATTTAATACTTTCCTGTCTGACATGGGAAAATAAAAGGAAAGCTAAATAGTAATAAAGTAGACTCAAGCTGTACTATGCAACTTAATAGATTTGTAGATTTAACCTTTCTCAGACTGGTGGATCATTTGTTTTTAATGATGTCAGTGAAATTGCTAATCAAAATGGAAATGGCTTCAAATTAATTGTAATTGACCTTGGCAAAAAATATTATCTTCTAAATGGACATTCAAACGTAGGTAAAATAATTTCAGCCAGACTTTGGGTCATTAATTCATGACTGCAAATCTTCTCTTCTGAAAGTTGTTTACTCTCAAACAGATATGCCAATGAATCAATTTCACACTAAAATTACATTTCCATCCTTAAATGGACAAGTCAAACACATGTAAAACAAAAAATAAAGCCTTGATAAATCTTGGAATGTTTTCTGTTTTCTTTCATGTTACACGATTTTGTGGCTTCAGTCTACACTCGACTAATTTATGTAATTATCTAATCTTCTCACTTGTTTGTGAGAGCATATCATCTTTTATTTTTTATTTTTAGCAATTCTTTATACTTGGAAAAACATTTCATTTCGTATCAGTCAAACTTACCTTTTGTAAATACTTTCAAAAGAAATTTGGTAGAAATGAAACATATTAAACTTCCAAGTAGCTTTTATCAAGATGGCATGGAAACTAATATTCTCATATTTGGTTGGTGGAAGAAAATTGCTTAAGCTTTTTCAGAAAATAATCTGAAAATGTATTTCCCTTTGGTCCAGCAATCCAACAGAGAGAAATCTATCATACAGAAAAATACATCAAGAACAATTGTTTAATTTTTATTAAATATGTTTGGGGATATAAAAAATCTAAAAAAAATGTCTACAAGGAATAGTTGAATTAATTATTGCTTACTGATACAATAAAATAAGGACATATGTATTTATAATGATGCACATGATATAGTAAGTAGAGTTTTACATTATGCCATTGACATTGAAAAGTTTGAACTGGAAATGAGGTCTGGAAATGTTGGCAAGAATTCTAATAATTCTGCTTCATTGTATTTTTAAAATTGTGATAATAAACACTTTATTCTAATAAAAATAATGTAGCTTTAAAAAGAATTAAATGCATGAAATATTAAATGGTGCTATACTTGCTCTTCTACCACAAATAATTAGGAGTGGACAAAATATATGAAACAATGTTTTCTAGGCATTGAATGACAAGGTATAAAGGACCATAATCCATGAAACAAAAAAATCATTTGAATTGAGAACCACCTTTACCTGAGTTTCCTTGGTGTATGAGATGCGCTTTAATAGAAAATCTAGTTGACAAGAGAAGCCATGGAAATGTAAAGGGGTTGTGGCTGGAATAATGGACAGGGTACTAAAAAGAGAGAGAGAGAGAAATACACTAAAAAGAAGAAGGAAGTTGAAATGGGAGCCCCAAATGTGTTTATGGATCTGTGTCAAGCCCCATGCAGGGAAAAAGACCTCAAAGCTTCACAGGAAATGGTTATCAAGGGAGTGAGAACTGACCCAAAATACCAGAAACCATGCAATTTTTGGAGTTTAGATTCAGCCATAGTAAAGTGATTTTACTAAATCTTTCCAGGAAATTAGTTGAGATCTAAACAAGGCTAAAACAAAGTAATAACAAGTCATTGTAACGGGTAATTCCTTAGAAATATAGAGAAAATAAACTAAGAACAAAACAAAGCTAGGTGATGTCAATGGATTGTCTGGTGGAACAAAACTCACTAATCTTTAAAAAAAAATTTAAAAAGTGATAGAATACAGAAGTAATTCAGTTGCCTTCCATGAAATCAAAATAAAATCATTTTGTATGTCATACAAAGAAGAAGAAAACTTTGATTCATAATGGCAGAAAAGAGGACTCAATAGAAGCAAACCAAGGAATGGCACAGTGTCAGAATTAATAATAAGAACTTTCAGATAGACATAATAATTTAAGAAATGTGTTGGGGGGACTTAAGCAGATATATTAAAACTATAAGAAAGAATTATATAGAAATCTTAGAATTGAAAATTACACTATCTGAAATGAATAATTTATTAACATAACTTAATATACTCTAATTGTTGAAAAAAAAAGATTGGTGAACTTGAAAACAGAACAGTAATGACCTAACCTGAAGCAAAGACAGAAACAAAGCATTTTTAGTGAACTTACTCATATATAGGGCATCATTAAGAGGTCTAATTTATGCACAACTAGAATCTAACAAGAAGAGGAGGATTATAATGGAATAAAAAGGAGGGATAGCCTAAATACTATCAAAATTGTTCAAAATAATATACCTAAAAATCCAAAAATGTCAATGAAAACTGGGTAAGCTGATTGCAACAAAACCATACCTAGGAACATCATAGGAAAACTGTAAAAAAAAGAAAAAGAGAAAGAAAATTTTAGATAGCTATAAATAAACATTCATTTATAAAGGAATGCTACGAATATTACTGAATTTTCATCAGAAATGATAGAGGTAAGAGTAGGGAAATTCAATAACATATTTAAAGTGCTAACAGGCAAGGGTTAGAAGGGGGAATTATGTGTCAACTCAGAATGCTATATCCAAAAATGTTATATTCCCCATCTGGGAGATATAAGTAAAACTACAATGGAATATCCCTTATACTCAATTGCAAGGGTTATTCTCAAAAGAAAAAAGATAACACATTAACAATAATGTACACTGTTAATGGGGGATGTAAACTAGTAAAGCTATTAAGAAAACATTATGGGGTTGGGGATATGGCTCAAGTAGTAGCACGTTTGCCTAGCATGTGTGAGGCATTGGGTTGGATCCTCAGCACCACATAAAAATAAAATAAAGATGTTGTGTCCACCTAAAGCTAAAAAATAAATATTTAAATAAAAAAGAAAACATTATGGAATTTCCTTAAAAATAAAAAAAAAAAAATTGAACTACCATATGATCCAGCAGTTCCACTGGTGGGTATACCTCAAAAGGATTTGTGATCAGTGTTCTCAAAGTGACATCTGAATTCCCATGTTGATTACAGCACTATTCAAGACAACCAAATTATAGAATCAATATAAATAACCAAACACTGATGAGTGAATTAAGAAAACAAGACACATAAACACAAGTAGATACCATTCCTCAATAATAATGATTGGAATCCTGTTATTTGTGATAATGTGGATGAGCCTAAAAGATATTATGTTAGGTGAAATAAGTCATACACAGAATACAAGCACCACACGTCCTCCCCTCATACGTGGAATCTAAAAACTATGATATCATGGAAGTTGAGAATAAAATAGTAGTTATTAGAGATTCAGGACAATAGGATAAAAAGGGACTGGGAAGAAGTAGGTGATGGATAAAAGTTGTAATTATATTACAGAAATAAGTTCTAGTGTTTTATTGTACAGTGGGATGAGTGTAATTAGCAATAATGTACTATTTATTTAAAAAAATATTAGAAGAGAGTATATTGAATTTTCTCATCTGAAAGATATAATAAGCTGATAATTATGCTTATTGTAATTTAAAAATTACATTATATATATATATATATATATATATATATATATATACCTAAGCATCAAATTGTACTTCATAAATAGATACCCCATAGTTTTTAATTGTTACATGTCAATCCAAAATCAGATAAATAGGGCTAGGACATAGATCAGTGGTACAGTGCTTGACTAGCATGCACAAGGTCCCACTATTACTGAATAAATAAATACATAAATAAATTTTGGAATCAAAAGTCACAGAAATATAACAAAAGAGAAATACTTAATAAAAATTTGAAAACCAAGAACAAATGGATAATCCATAGCCAAATATAGTTTACCAACTGTGATATGAGTAGGAATAGAAAACTTAGGTTACCCAATTTCTATAGAGAAAAATAAAATGAAAAACTTATATCCCGAGCAATAAAACACCAGGCCCAAATTATTTCACAGAGGTATTCCACCAAACCATGATAAGGCAATCTCACTTTCCATGTCAGCTGTTTTAAGATCATAAAAAAATTATGATTTTTTTTTAAAAATTAATAAAACAAATATAAAAGTGAAATGCAATGTGTTAAAAGTAAAATAAAATGCACAATTACAAACCAATATCACATTGATATCGAATTCAGAAAAGTGGTAGGATATAAAATCAACACCCATAAATCAATTACATTTCTATACACCAATGACAAACCAGCTGAAAGAGAAAACAGGAAAACTATCCAATTAACAATAGCTTAAAAAAAAATACTTGGGATTCAATCTAACGAAAGTGTTGAAAGACCTCTAAAACTACAGAGCACTAAAGAAAGAAATTGAAAAAGACCTTAGAAAATGGAAAGACCTCCCATGTTCTTGGACAGGCAGAATTAATACTGTCAAATTGGCTATAATACCAAAAGAACTATGCAGAGTTAATCCAATTCCCATTAAAATCCCCAAATTCCATCAACATAGAAAAAGCAGTCATGAAATTCATTTGGAAAAATAAGAGGCCCAGAAGAGTCAAAATAATCCTCAGTGAGACCAGTGAAGCAGGAGGCACCACAAACCAAAACTTAAATTATACTACAGAGCTCTAGTAACAAAGCAGCATGATATTGGCACAAAAATAGAATCGAAGAGCAATAGAACAGAATAGAAGATACATAGACATACCCACATAAGTTATCTCAGACAAAGGCACCATAAACATACACTGGAGAAAAGATAGCCTCTTCAACAAATGGTGCTGGAAAACTGGAAATTCATATATCGTAGATTGAAATTGAGTTCCTATATTTCACCCTGCACATAATGCAAAGTGAATAAAGGACCTTGGCATTAGACCAGAGACTCTGCACCTACAAAAAGAAAAAGTAGGCCCAATACTCCATCTTGTCAGCACAGGAATGGACTTCCTCAATAAGGCCCCAAGGCACAAGAGGTAAAATCAAGAATCAATAAATGAGGTGACATCAAACTAAAAACCTTCTTCATAGCAAAAGAAACAATCAAGAACATGAACAGAGAGCCTACAGAATGGGAGAAATTCTTTGCCACCTGCACCTCAGATAAAGCATATATCTCCAGGTTATACAAACAAAGTCAAAAAACTTAACAACAAAATACAAAAAAAAAAAAATACAATCAATGAATGGGCAAAGGAACTGAAAAGACATTTCACAGAAGAAAAAATATGATTGGTCAACATATATATGAAAAAATGTTTTGAGATTTCTAGCAATTAGAGAAATGCAAATTAAAACCACATTGCAACTCCATCTTACTCTAGTCAGAATGACAATTAGCAAGGATACAAATAACAATAAATATTGACAAGGATGTGGAGAAAAAGGTACAATCATATGTTGCTGGTGGGACTGCAAATTGGTGCAAGCACTATGGAAAGCAGTATAGAGATTCCTTGTAAAACTTGGAATGGGACCACCATTTGACCCAGTTATCTCACTCCTTGGTGTATACCCAAAGGATTTAAAAACAGCATACCACATTGACACAGCCAAATCAGTTTTTATAGCAGCTCAATCCAAAATAGCTAAGCTATGGAAACAACATAGGTTCCCTTCAACAGATAAATGAATAAAGAAAATGTTTATATATATATATGTATGTGTATATATATATATA
>NW_025999949.1:13015263-13074242 GCF_001458135.2 Marmota marmota marmota
TATATAATATATATATATATATGTTTATATATAAATGTTTATATATATATATATAAATGTTTATATATATATACATATATATATATATATTTTTTTTTTTTGATGTATATACCCATATGGTGGAACATTACTCATCCATAAAGGAGAATGAAACTATGGCATTTACTGGTAAATGGATGGAACTGTAGAATATTATGTTAAGTAAAATAAGCCAGTCCCCCCAAAACAAAGACCAAATATTCTGTCTGTTATGCAGATGCTAACTCACAATAAGGTAGGGGGATGGAGTTAGGGAAGAATAGAAGTACTTCACTTTAGATGAAGGGGAATGAAGGAAAGGGAAGGGGATGGGAATAGGAAAGAGAGTACATTGAATCAGACATAAGTTTCCTATGATCATATATGAATACGTGACCAGTGTAACTCCACATCATGTACAACCACAAGAACTGGATCAAAATTGGAATGGGTTTCACGCCATGTTTGAATAATATGTCAAAATACACTCTACTGTCATGTATATCTAAAAACAACAAATAAAAAATCCAGAAAAATACAAATAAACAAAAACAGCATCTAATTTGAAGGAAAAAAAAAGGTGAAAGAGTCATTTCTACTAGGGGAAGAAATATGACAATTAGAAAAGAAGTAATTATATTATAGCTGTCTGCAAGTGGTATTATGTATCTAGAAGTCCCTAGAGAAATATCAGTAATACAAGTTTTTTAAATTAGTAAAATATAACACTAAATGCAAAAATAAGCCAAGTACAGAAAATAACCTGTTAGAAGATATAATCATTGAAATATTTCATTTTAAAAGGAATAAAAAAGGCATTCCAGAAATAGACCTAGCTTTAAAAATATCAAATAGGTGATGAAGATGGTATCTCCCAGACTGGAGCAATGTGATCTTTTGACTAGATGGTGGTAATAGAAGCCTAATAGCTCTTTGGAAAAGGTAAGATAATTTCCTCAAATAATACATAAGAAAAAACAAGAGTAGGTCAATGATATGTAAAAATTAATACTATACAATAACCAAATGAAAATATGGTTAAGTTTCTATATAAACTCTTTTTAAAAATATTTTAGTTGTAGACAGACAGAATACCTTTATCTTATTTATTATTTTTTATGTGGTGCTGAGGATGGAACCCAGCATCTCATACATACTAGGCAAGCGCTGTACCACTTAGCCACAGCCCCAGCCCCACTTATAAACTATGGGAAGATATTTTCTACATATATTTAAAATTCCAGCTTTGATAAAATATTAACACATTTAACCACAACACAGGAAACATTGTCACAGGAAGATCATTATAATAAAGCATAAAATAATCTGGAAAAAATACACTTGAATCATATTATGGATAAATCATTTGTATTCCTAACTGTAAGAATTTTTAAAATTTGAGAGAATAATTATAAATTCTATAGAGATTGTACAAAGTCATGACCAGACAATTTTTGTTGTTATTTGGTATCAGAGATTGAAACATTGTACCACATCTTTAGCCCTTTTTATTTATTTTTTATTCTGAGACAGGTCCTTGCTAAGTTCCCTAGGGCCTTGCTAAATTGCTGAGGGTTAATCCAAAATTTTTTTATTTATTCTTTTTAATTATACACGGTGGTAGAATTTTTAAAAAAAAATATAGAAAGTGGCATTAAATACATAAAGTGTTCAATTTCACCAATAGTAGACATATAAATCATGATTATACTTAGTTGCCATTACTCATTCAACACTTGGGAAAAATTAGAAAGATTAATTAAATACTTTGTTATTAAGGTTTCAGGAAAATGGACACTATCACAAATTGCAGGTGGGAATGCCAAAATCAGATCTGTTGCAATAGCCAGGAAACAGAGGCAACCTAACCCAAATGAGCAAATATTCGACCAAAATGTATTCTTTAACTTTCTCCATTATAAGAAACCAGAACTTCTTGGAGAGAAATAGTTGATTCTATAGCTAATGCAGAATAGGTTCTAGATCCTAGAATGTTTTGAGCAACATTCCCAAAATCTAGTTAGGGCATATCACAAGGATACAAGAGCTCGAGAGGTATCCTAACTTATAACATTCATGGCAACTTGAGCGCCAAAATATTATTGAGAATAAAAATAATTAGTGAATCATAATGAATTGGGGAAAAAGTAATGAATGGTTTCATACCTATAAAAATTATAAATACCTTAATAAATAATAATGAAAGAAAATCTTTTGCTCATGGTAGAAAGTCAAATATTAGTTAGTAGATGTGGTGCTACTATCCTAGCAAAGATTGTGCTAATCAAAAATCATTAGTGGGTTAGAGAAATTTTTATGAGCAGTATGATATTTTTGTGGTATTAAAGTTTCTCTCAGGAAACTTTGTTAATTACAAGTGGGATAATGAATAACAGTAAATATAGAGTGGAGAAATCAGACTTTCTTAAGTAGTTAAAATTAGCACATGTGTCAAACACACTATGACAACTGTTCCCTTTGGAAAATCAAAAATATGAAATGGGAGGACTATAGGCTTCAAAAATGTCCATGTCATAAAAGATAATGAAAGTCTGAGGAAACAGTGCAGATTTAAGGAAGCTAAAATGTCATGCCAACTAAAAGCAATACCTGATCCTCCTTTAGGTCCTGCAGTAGAGATGAAAAAATTCAAGGAAGGGAATTATTTTGTCAAGTGACAAAATTGTACTATAAATGGTAGATTATAGAATTGCAGCAGTGTTAAATTTATCAAAGTTGAAAACTGTACTCTGATTATGTCAGAAAACATCCCTAAGGAAATAAACCTTGAAATAGTGGTAAAGAACCACAGTATATGTAATTTACTCTTAAATGGCTTGGGGGGAAATGTGTGTGTGCATGTGCACATATTACACAGGTAGGCAAGCAGGCCAGGACAATTAAATGGCACTAAATGCTGATTAGAGGTCAATTTGAAGAAAGGTTATATGGCAATTTTTAACAAGTTTTTATTTTGCACGTATGTTAGTATTTTTAAAAAAAATTAATGTAAAACAAGGTGGAGAGCTCCCAAGTTATCTTGAGGCTGACTTCTAAGCACTTCAGCTATTTTCCTCCCTTTAGTCAATTTGCTGTTTCTCTTATAACCCAACTAAATACCCACACATGAAATGTAGGACCTGCTCTTCCTTCAAATTGGAATATATATCCTTTAGATATTTACATATTCTGTCCCTTACTTCATTCAGGTCTGTCCTCAAATATTGTCTTATCAGAGAAATATTTCCTTTCCAAAAGACACTTGTGTTCAATTATATCCCCTAAATTTGATTTATTTTCCTCAAAACACTTACTAATACCTGACTTATTTTATATTTATTGGTGTATTTTTGATCTCCCCTAGTAGAATAATAGTCAACAAGAACAGGCCTTTGTTTTATTTATTACAAGAGCCCTAGGATCCAAATTGTCCCTGATGGCAGAACATTTGTATAACTATTTCCATGGCTTTGTGAAAATGTGACATAAATGTGAAAGAAATTGGGAAGTTCAATCTAAGTTAGTAGTGCTTTTTATAGTTCTTGAATTTTGACATTCTGTTTCCTTTTTTTTAATCTTCAGATAGGAGCAATACTGCCTTGAGATGAGCTCCCACTTAGTTGATTAATTAAAAAAAAAAAAAAAGAAAAGAAAAGAAACCAAAACAAAAAAGAAGAACTATGAGGTCATGCTTCTCTGGTTTCCTCCTATTCCCTAACACTCACTTCATTTTGCTTCTTCTTAAAAAATAATATACAATATTATTAAATTTCAGTGTTCTACCACTGAATTACATCCATGGCCCTTTATAATGTTTATTTAGAAACTGGATATTACTAAAGTTCCCAACTTGGACTTGAACTTACAAGCCTTCTGCCTCAATCACCCAAGTAGCTGGGATTACAGATGTGTATGACATCTATTAACACACCATACTATTAGGTATATTTTAAACCTAGTATGTTTTTGTGTGTGTATGTGGATCAATCCACTGATATGGATTAAGTGGCTAGTAACCAAAGAGGTAGATTGTGAGTGGAGAAAGTAGGTCACTGGGGTATGCCCTGGTGAGCAGAGCTCTCTCTCTCTCTCTCTCTCTCTCTCTCTCTGTTTCTTGGCTGGATGTCCTTAGCTATTTTTCTCTGCCACACCCTTTCACCATAATGTTCTACCTCATCTTGGGCTCAGAGATAAGGATTTGACTAACCATGGACCGAACCTTTGAATATATGAGCCAAAATAAATTTTCCTCCTCCAATTTGTTCTTGTCAGGTCTTTTGGTCACAGCAACACCAAAGCTGACTAAAACAGTACATTTGTATGTTGGTCTGAAATACAAATATAAAGGTATAAAAGATGATTCTACCACTAACAGGCTTAAAGTAATATTTCCTTCTGTTAATAATGTCAGGCAGATATACAAGTATAACCAAGAAGAAACCAGGGATACTGAAATTGTGACTGTGGTCTGAAAATGAAAGTAATTACCCACAAAATTTCTAGCATGTCACTTCAGCATTTAGTATATGATCAAGCCAAATGAATGGTGATACCATGTACTTCTCATCAGAAAGATGCCCTACAATTATGTCTTCAAAATCATATCCAGAATGTTCACAAGAAGATTGGGTGCTATTGTTGTTTAGATAAATCATATTTTCTCTGAATTCTGCTTAATATTTTTTTAGGTTCTGCTTTATTTAAATCTTATACTTTTTTTGTGTGTGGGGAGGAGTGGGGGGGTACCAGGGATTGGCTCAGGGCACTCAACCACTAAGTCACATCTCCAGCACTATTTTGTATTTTATTTAGAGACAAGGTCTCACTAAGTTGCTTAACACCTTGATTTTGCTGAGGCTAGCTTTGAACTTGAGGTCCTCCTGCCTCAGCCTTCCCAGCTTCTGGGATTATAGGCATGTGCCACTGAGCCCAGCTCAGCCTTATACTTTTAATAATATAACTTTGACTTTATATTAACAATGCTTTGGCTTTTTTCCCCTTTATTTTGTATTAGCCTATTACTGAAACTGGCTATCTTCTCTCTATTTAACTTGAATAACTCACTGAGTCATCACTTAAGGTCTAGTTATACTTTCATGTATTGAGAGCTGCAATCCAGGTTTTATATCCCTCAACAAAAGCAAGCATATGTCATAAAGATACACAAAGAAAGATATTATCTTTAACAAAAATCCACTTAGGTAAAATTACCATCCTCAGATTGTGTCATGTATGCAAATGGGGCATTAACTTTCCTTGAGTCTATATTTTTAATCATTGGTTTGCTCCTATAATATATGATTAATAATTTTACTTGTTGAATCGCATATCAAAGTCTTGGATAATTTATATGCTGATTAACTTTTGCTTAATAATTATGCATCAAACATTTAAACATGTTTTCTTTAGAGGTTTTTTTCTCTTTTTAAAATGTTTTTAGTTTCAGGTGGACGCAATACTTTTATTTTTTTTATTCATTTTTATGTGGTGCTGAGGATTGAACTCAGTGTCTCATATGTGTGAGGCCAATGCTCCACCACTGAGCTAAAACCCCAGCCCTCCTTTAAAAAAAAAATGTTCTTTTTAGATATACATGATGGTAAAGTATATTTTGACATATTATACATACATAGAGGAGATATTGTTTTGAATTTACAAGTTTTTTAAACAATAATATGTTATTTGAGGCAAGAAAATATGCTATTGCATGTATATAATATTATAATTATAATTTGCCTAAATCATATTTATACAGTATGCTGTTAAGCATGGATTACTTAAATTACTGCAAAATGTGTGCACATGTTAACTATTTTTCCCTTTTGACATGCATAGTGTAGAAATGAGCTGAGCATGGTGGCTCATGCCTATAATCTCAGTGACTCAGGAGGCTGAAGCAGGAGGATCGCAGATTCAAAGCCAGTTTCAGCTCTTTCATTAGGCTGTGAACAACCTAGTTAAGACTCTGTCTCAAAAAAAAAATAAAAAATAAGAAAGACTGGGGATGTGGCTCAGTGTCCTTGGTCCATTCCCTGGTACCAAAACAAACAAACAAACAAAACAAAGAAAAATAGCTCCATAGTTCCAGAATAAATTTCTTTTGTTTATTTATTTTTTATTTGTCTATGACAGTGGAATGCATTACAATTCTTATTACTCATATAAAGCACAATTTTTCATATCTCTAGTTGTATACACAGTATATTCATACCAATTCGTGTCTTCATACCTGTACTTTGGATAATAATGATCATCACATTCCACCATCATTAATAACCCCATGCCCCCTCCCTTCCCCTTCAACACCTCTGCCCTATCTAGAGCTCATCTATTCCTCCCATGCTCCCGCTCCCTATCCCACTATGAATCATCCTCCTTATATCAAAGAATATATTCGGCATTTGGTTTTTTGGAATTGGCTACCTTCACTTAGCATTATCTTCTCTAACTCTATCCATTTACCTGTAAATGCCATGATTTTATTCTCTTTCATTACTCAGCAATAAAATTTGTTTCTTTATATTTGTTGTTTTCTCTACTTTATTTGCCTTTTGTTCACACATGGGTCTAATAGAAAATAAATTCTTCAAAATATCAGGGTTCATTTGCTTATTGAAATGGAACTTCAACATCTGTGTGCAATTACTTAAAATTCAACTTGAAAGATAAAGGTTTTCTATCTCAACAACATGGAGAAAAATAAACGTGAAGCCAGTGGCGCACACCTATAATCCTAGGGACTCAGCAGATTGAGGCAAAAGGATTGCAAGTTCTATACCTGCCTCAGCAATTTAGCAATACCCTAAGTAACTTAGTGAGACCCTGTCTCAAAATAAAAAGTATAAAGGGCTGGGAATGTAGTTCATTGGTAAAGTGTCCCTATGTTTAATCCCTAGTACAAAAACAAAAACAGGAAAAAAAATTACCATTTTTTTCCTTTTCATCTTATTATGACTCAGACCAATATGGAAACAATGAAAATAAAGACTTCAAAAGAGGACAACTTGAATTCTATGTTCCTTCCCAATACTAGATTAAATATGTTTATGTTAATTGTAAAGAAGATATGCAAAGGAAATGATGCTAACAAAACTCTAAGGTTATCAAAATGGATTATCAAAGGAGCCAAAAAGGATTGCAGTAAGGAGAGACCTGTTTCTTTGAAGTACCTAATTGAAATTATCTAGGAAGAATATTAAGAAAAACTTCATTTTGTGGGTGTGCTTTATTTCATTTTCTATCAGTGTTAGCTCTTAATTCATTGTTTTTAACTTTCCTACTAGTGAGATTTCCAATCTTTTCTATCTCATCAGTAAGAATTAATCTGAATATGCAAAGGAGTTCAGACAGTTTAGTTTCCATGAAATGCTAATTCTACTCCTGTTTACTTCTTGGAACAGTAACAAAACTTGATATATGAAAAGATACTCTTAACTACACAGACAGATTTCTCTGAGAGCACTTTACTAAAAACACTTGATAAGAGCATCAGACAAGTAGACACATAAGTGAGAAACAGAAATTTAGAGAATGAAGGAAATTTTAAGTTTAAGCTGTGTCTGGGAGTCTCCAAACACAAATTTCTTGACAAATTTAGTATTATATTATTATAGTGCTTTATCTTTTTTCTTAGTTCTTAGCAATAAATACAATAGTATATTAGTCATCAGAATGAATGTAAGTTTGATGTAAACAAATCCTTATATCAAAGACATTACTAGAATATCAACTAAATGCCACTGCCCCAGCAAATACTAAAATTGGAAGGGATTAGTAGAGCCATTATATGATTTAAAATATAGCTACAATATGACTTAGATAACTTTATATAAGCACATGTAACTTTACTTTGCATATGTATATTGCATCCTTATCCTTTCAAATAAAAAAGCAGTTCCACAGATGGTATTTATGAGGCTATGTTTAAAAGCAGATGTTTGACCTACAGTCATTTCTGTCATACATATGGTCCATCTCATGGTTAATTTCTCTGTCCATTATGGGTGAATTTGTCCAGGCAGTGTTCAACTAATACAGGTGAAATTAACGCAACTCAGGCTTTTTTTGTTTTGTTTTGTTTTGTTTTTTGTTTTTTTTGTATAAAGGATAAACTATTGTTTCCTAATTTTCAGCACATAATCTACTGTTTGAAACATAAATTCTAGATTCTCAAAACAAATCCTATTACAGCAAGAAGATAAGATCATTCTGGTATTCAGATACCTTTAAATTCTATTCCTGTTGCTGAAGCAGACTTCCTTGATGCTCATACAAAAAGAATTTACCACCTTGAAACTTTCCTTATTGATACAATGGGTATAATACTTTTTTCCATATTCCTTAAGGATATTATAAATGTAAAATATGAAATGTTTCAGGAATACCTTGAAAATTGTGCTATAGAACAGAATATGGCTATTATTAAATTTATTGGATTATTTTTGCCTAGTATTATCTATATTGTTAAGGTCTGTAAACAAGTCTGGATGGTGCCTGGCATTTTGCCAGAGGGAGTGGTTTGTGAAGTAATGCCAGCGAGCCATTAAGTGTGGAGATTCCTTATTGGTTGACTGCTGTATGGAGTTTATGTTAATTAGATAAGCTGTGTGGAATGTATATATACCGCTCCTGTCCTACAATAAACAGCTCCTACTCCTGCTGTATCAATCTACACAAGTTGCTCGTCACTCCCGGTTATTTTGCTGAAGCCGGAGTGCGGCACTATATTTATTGTTTACAAAAATAGATATTTTACCAGGATCATTCTTTTTTACAAATAAAGTGAAAAATATCACTGCTTGGGTTTTAAAAATATGCAGTGATTTGAACTTGATGTCTTTCTTTTCTATGTGCTATCCACATTAACTTTAAATTTCTTTTTCCTCATTATCATTTACCCACTTCTCAAACAAAGGAGGAAAAGGGGAGAAAAAAAGATCAAAGGGAAATTACCATAATAAATCTAGTATTATAGAAGAAAATCCAGCACTATGGAAAAGTTCTTCAATAATTACTGTTTTAAAACAATGCCAATAGAAGAATTCCAGGGTCAATCTGGAGAGGACATGGGGACTCATCTTTCTAGAAACTGGGCCTCATCTCATCAATAGATCTGAGTGGACTGGATCTAGTTAACCAGATACATTATCAAAATCCAAATTTACAAATTAAAAAAATATAACTAACAAATATCAAATATAAATACAACATGTTTTTATAGAACCTCAATAGTGACAGGAAAAAAAAGAGCTTCATGGATGTCTCTCTAAAATTAATCTGTCTTTAGGTAACTATATATATATTCAAGCCACCTGGTCAAAATGATCTTTTACTTTTGTATTCTACAGTCACATTCTAAATTCTGTCCCTCATACCAATGATTTTGCTTTTGTAATCCTTTGTTTCTTGTTTTTCCTCTGGCATGTTGCTTGTTAATATCATAACCAGGCTATCACTTATGGTCTTTATTTATTTTCTTGATAATGTATTCTATCTTCTCAGAAAGCATTTGTAATCTTTGATTTTTCCATATATATATATATATATATATATATATATATATATATACACATATACACACACACACTTGTGGTTCTACATGATGTGAAGTGACTTTGGTTGTGAATACAAATAAAAGGCTAGGAAATTTATGAGCAATCGATTCTACTCTTTCCTATCCTCACCTTGCATTTCCCTTTGTCTAATTCAATAGATTTGTATTATTTCCCTAATCAACCTCTCTTGTTTTGGATTAGCATCCACAAATAAGATAAAACATTTGGCCTTTGTATTTTGGGGGGATTGGCTTATTTCACTTAGCATGATATTTTCCATTTCCATCCATTTAATGGCAAATGCCATTATTTCATTCTTCTTTATGTCTAATATCACATTGTGTATATATACCACATTTTCTTTTTCCATTCATCCACTGAAGGATACCTGGGTTGTTTCCATAGTTTGGCTATTGTGAGTTGAGCTCCTATAAACATGGATGTGGCTGCATCACTGTAGTATACTGTTTTTAAGTCCTTTAGATTATAGACCAAGGAGTGGAAAAACTGGGTTAAATGGTGGTTCCATTCCAAGTTTTCTGAGGAATCTTCATACTGCTTTCCATAGTGGTTGCACCAATTTTTCAGTCCCAACAACAATGTATGAGAGTACCTTTCACCCTATATCCTTAATATATTTACTCCCCATATTCAATGCCCACCTTTCTGCCTAACTTTAGGAATCTGGTAAAGATAATAAAAGTTACAAAATCTTAAGTATGATTATATGGTGTTTTGCCCAATCCTTGTACATAAAAGATGTTATACTCAATGCTAAGAAGTGTGATTTAAACTTGACCTTCTAAATGAAATATTTCATATTAATCTCTTGAAAAAATTAAGCCAAACCTATAAATGTTCCTATAGTTATATATAGGCGCATAGGTGCTTTTTCTGTGCCTCATATGTATTCTGTTGGTTGACATACTGAACTATGTTTTCTGATCTTCCAAAGAGAGCTAAAGATTGTGACAAAGTTAAGGAACCCACTGCTAAGTATTTAATACTTAACGATGTACAGATGTCACTCTGGAAGAATTTGAGTCATGCCGCAGTCCAGCTGCAACAAAATAACCCGGGGGGTGACGAACAACTTGTGTACATTGATACAGCAGGAGTGGGAGCCATTTATTGTAGGACAACAGAGGTATTTATACATTCCACACAGCTTATCTTAATTAACATAAACTTGATACAGCAGTTCACCAATAAGGAATCTCCACACTTAATGGCTCCCTGGCGTTACTTCACAAATCACTCCCCCTGGCAAAATACCAGGCACCATCCAGACTTGTTTACAGACTCTAACATTTGCCAGGCACCATCCTGACTTGTTTACAGACTCTAACAGAGTCATACAGCATTGTAGAAGGATAGTGAAATTACTTGATACGTGTACTAGTGAAGGAATAAAAATAATTTAGAAAATTATATATACTCTGAAGCTTTTTTTTCTTAGTACATGCAAAAGTATGAGTACTAGAGAACTACTGAAAAGTATTTCCTATTTATCCATTCAAAAGTTTAAGATGACTTTCCCACCACTTCAATATCAAAGAGAATATTTTAGCAAGTCCAAGAATTTACCCATTCCAGCTCCCTTCATATGTGGTTATATCTGCATTATTAATGGCATCTCTCCTTTTAGTATTGTATAATATCTTCTAAATGGTGAAAAAAGAGCAATAATAGAGAACATAGAATTTCACAGAAGGTATCAGCAGTTTTCTCTCTACCTCAGTAATACGTGTGAAGTCATATATTTGCACTATAGTTACATTTGAAAAGCAGTCAGTAAAGCATAAAATTATATGATAAATATGAACTTATCCTACACAGGTGCATATCTCAGAAGTAGTTTTGAATAGAAGTTTTGTTTAAAGTATTGAAGGAATGCTTCAATGTATCTGTAAACAAATGTGCACAGATACTGTGCTTCCTTAATATGCACAAATATTGTGGGACTTTCTGAATGATTTACTGCTTTGTCTCAAATGAGCAAGTGTGAAATGAGTTCCTGTCAGTGAGTAAAAAGTCATTCCTCTGAAAGTGTCAAAAACCAAGTCACTTTTTAAAATGAGTGTCATCACCTACACTTACAGGTTACACAGGATTTTTACAACACATACGATGACTCACTCATGGCATAATTGAGATATATGTAACATAACTCTTAATCCTAGGAGTAAAAGGAATGCATCTTTTAATGAGGCTTTCTTTCTTCAAAACTTATGTATCCCCAACTAGTGTAGTAATTTAGTATAGGGGTAAAAACAGACTGGAAAGGAATTATATGGAATGGGAATAGAGATACCCATGAGCCCTGAGTAGAATAGGCCTGTGATGTGATTCCTGGAAGTAGACAGTCTACATGTGCTGCAGTCTCAATGGCCTAAGTCTAACTTGAAGACTACACATCATTCAAATGGTTTATGTGAAATTGTCCACCAGTGTAGGTACTTGAAATAGAAAACAAATTCATATAAAGAGAACCCTTAAAAATTGAAGTCTCTTGTACATCTTTGTCAGCACAAAACCATATTTACTCTAATATATCTATTCATTTAAGAGACCCAGTAAATGTTAGACACTATTCTAATGAGATGAGAATACTGTGAGGGAGTATGGCAGAGGTAATTAGAGCTCATAAAGTTTATAAAATAGTGAATTAAGAAAAACATAATTGCAATTTGGCAAACATAGTAATACATTTAAAAGTATAGCTCTGACATGGATGTACCTCTATAAAACCTTTAAGACTTTGCAAACTTTAGGCATATTAGATATATCATTTGTTCACTTGTTGCTGAAACTTTGTCCTAAAGTTTTCTCTGCTACATCCTCACTTTGGGTCATAGATAGCTTACCCGTCCTTGATACATACACTTCTATGACTGTAATTTGACCTAGTAGTGCTCAGTGCACTTAGACTTTATATTAACTTATTTTCTAGTTCAAGTTACATTAAAACATTAAATCTCAGAAAGTCTGAGGCAAGACTTAATATTTTCATTTCTTTCTTTTTTTTACTTTTTGGTACTGGGGAATGTACTCAGAGGCACTGGACCACTGAGCCACATCCCCAGCCCTATTTTGTATTTTACTTAGAGACAGGGCCACACTGAGTTGCTTAGCACCTCACTTTTGCTGAGACTGGCTTTGAACTTGAGATCCTCAGCCTCCTGAGTGGCTGGGATAACACCATGCCCAGCTAATATTTTCACTTCCGATAAGCTACTTGTGATGCTGCTGCTGGTGGTTCTTGATTCTATTTTGAATAGAAAGTATCTGCCCAGAATAGCAATAAAAGGCAAAGTGAAAACTTGAATTTTGTGCCTCTCATGGTGGTTGAAAAAAATAGTATTCTTTATCAAATCTACATCAACTTCTATAGTAGGAGTTATGTCCAGGGTACTGGAGAGTAACCTTTTAGGTAATCAAGTACTTCACCTTCACTCTGGTATTTGATCACCCATAAGTGCCATTTATTGGCTCATTGGCTTTTTTACAAACATTACTCTCATAAAAATGCAACCTAAACTAGAAAAAAAGGAAACAGTCTGTGTAACTTGATTGTAAGTGTTCCTCCCACAAATATGTTTCCAACTGTGAAAGATTTAATGTTTCATAACATTATTCTTTTATGTAGGTAGAACATTTAGTTTTATCCTTTTTTACTTTTTTCCCTTAGCAATATTTAAAAAAAAAAATCAGAGTGAAGGTGAGTTAGACTTTGGGGTTCCAGAAAATTAAGATGCAAATTTTACCGATTAATCCCTATAACAACAATTCATCTTTCCAAAATATTTGGAGGTTTAATATTACATAATATCTATTATGGATAATATCTAGAAAGCAATGAGAAAGTTATTCTAATTAACATTCAAATTGAAACTATAATGTCCAATTGATGACTCATCCAATTAACTGATATGCAAATTGATAATTCATATTCACCTGATAAATGTTCAGATATCAGTGGTTATACACATCTGATTTATTTCTAAATAATGCGATGATGGAAGCTGCTGTATCACACAGGTAGTGATTTTTCTGTTCCTTTTAATATTAATAAGTTCTCCAATATTTGGTAAAATATGAATCTTATAAAATATGCTATTAAATTTAAAATACTTTCAGTTGTCAAGATTTTTTAAAAGAAATCTGTACTTACAACCAAAGAAGAATATCAATTATGAATGGTATGAATATTATAAATAAGTTAAAAGATCAAATAGGAATGAAATGGAAAAACATTTTTGACCCCAGAAATGCAACATGGAGAAGAAAATAAAAACAACAAATGGGTGAAACAAATAGAAACTAAATATTAATGTCATATAAGAAGATAGCAAATACTAACCATAGTATATAGGTAATTAACTGTAAGCAGCCTATAAATTTAGATTAAAAGATGAGGATAATCAAATGGGACAAAGAAAACCCTCCAGGACACTCTCTTTCTAAGAAACACTTGTATTCAAGAATTTTAAAAAGTTGAGTATAAGAGGCTGAAATATATATGTATGTTTGTATACATAAGCATATACAAAATTTGTAAATATAAAGAGAAATATTCTGTAATGTACATTATCAGGCAAGAAGCATAGTTTCAAAAATTAGATAATGTTAAAGATGCAGGGCTAATTCTTGTAGAAGATAAAAGAATCCAGAATATACAATTATCTAATAGCAAAAGCACAAATATAGAAATCAAAAATTGATGGAAATGAAAAAAGAATTAGAAAAATCCATGATTGCTGATAGAACGAGTCAAGAACTGAGGAAGGTCTAAGATTTTACTATACTTACAGGCTGAGTTGGCTTATCACAGATAGCTTCTGGCAGAGAACAGCAAACTTGTGGGAGATAAGAGATTATTATCATAACAATAAGAGTGCCCAGAATTTCAGCATTTCCTTGCACCAGTTTTAGGAACCCCATTTCCTACAGTTTGATGTGAAGAGATACAGTTAATAATTGAATATCAGTAGGTTTTATCTTTACAATATAGCATCTCTGACTACGGAAAACTCAATTTTTTATAATAGACAATAAGCATACCTTTCCTTTGCCCCAGATAACTATTTCCCAAACTTCTTTACCTCAAAAACTCCCTTGCAAAGATAGTTCAGATTAAAGACAAATGATATCACTGCTCAGAAGACATACAGAAATCTGAGAGATACATTGAGAATTATCTCCCAATATCAGCTGCTCTTCATTTCTGATATCTTGGCTTCAGGAGAATTTCCCCTTGAGTACCCTGTCAAGTCAACCAGTCAAATTAATCTTAATGGAAGACACTGATATCAACTCTGTTAAATTAGTGCCATGTAGAATTCAGTGAAGGCCAAAAGCAACAGAACTCAAAGCAGAAGGATGTCAACCTGTAGAACTGATATCTACTCAACATTTAGGGGCCCAGACTTAGCCAGCTGAACAAAGTTTCTTAAACCTTTCAACCTTGGACAACTAGGTAACATTGTGCTTAACGTTGACATGTTTGAATGGCAGAAAGTACATGCTTAGCAGTAGGTAGAATCTATACCATTTATTTGTGATTATTCTCCATCACACCACATCCCTCTGATTTCTGGTGAGTTACTGAATCTCTACCAGTCTGTATTTCTTCACCAAGATATTGTGGATAATATTTAGAGATTGTTGGAGGAATGTCAGGTAACAGGGTAGAAACATATTTTAAGATATTAAGCTATATAATGTTGATTTTCTCCAAGTATTTTTTCTTTATTTCATTCAAGCAGTTTATATTTTAAGACTTCTAGGAAAGATGACCAGAGTAAAACCAGGAAATATTCTGATATGTTGGGATTTTTCTGGTATAAAATAAGAAAGCAAGAAGAGAAATATTCGGACTATTCCCATCCTCTGTAAAACCTGGAAAAAAATATGAATAAGGAAATAAATTTAACTTTTGCCATGTGAAGGGCAACAATGGCAGAACAAAAGTATGTTCCAATTGCACCTGAGACCAGTGAATGAGATTCACAGCTGATACATATTTAGTCTACCAAGCAGGGGGACTCTGAACAGCAGTAGGTGTGCTTGTGTTGACCGATTTCATCAGAAATAGCTTCACAAAATTGATTTGTGCAATCATAAATATTAAGAAAAACACATTGTATACTAGGTTATTTATGTAATATAGCATCATCCTGATAAGCTCTTTAAATACTATTTATAAATGTTCTACATTTGAATACTTAAAACCTTGCTGAATAATGAATGTCACTAGTACAAAAAACTAAATTGCAAAATAAGAGTGAGGAAGTAGTTTTTCAGAAAGGAAAACATTTTACAGTCTCTCAATAAAACAAGTTGTGCCTAAGGCATTAGGTATTAAAAATCTCAAAGAATACATGTTACTTTAAAAAGAAAAATAAAATTTGACTGTGAGGATTCTATCCTGTTCTCTTAATACACATCACTGACTTTTTTAGAAAAGCATCCATGCTGGCACCAGAAAATAGCTGGCTATATTTCTTTCCCCCTGATATTGCTGGAGTGCACTGAATATTAGATTTCATGACCAAGACAAATGTTTATGGGAAAATAACTAAAATGTGTGTGTGTATACATACACATATATGTATGTGTGTGTGTGTGCGTGTGAGCACGCACGTGTGTGCATAAAATACATAAAATACAAGGGGGCATAGATTGTACCTAAAATAAAAGTTAACAGGATTCTCAGTTACTCTTTACTAAATAGTTATAATTTTCAGGACACATAAATGTGGGATTTTCTTTCTTTCTATACATTTATTTTTTTTAAATCTCAGGAATTTTGTAGCCTATTTAAAAATGGGGAAAATATAGTCAAGTGCAGATAATAAATTCAAAAGCTTTCTAGGATGTAGATGCAAACAGTGAATTAGATATGGCAGATGAAGAACATGAAAGTGTCAAAAGGACCTGTCAAATATAAAAATGTAATCGTCTTATTTACTAGGATATAGTCCACTAGAAGTATAATATTTGCTTACAGCATCATAGCAAAATAGCAAAAATGAAGCAACTGGTTAATCCAGTGGGGCAAACAGCCAAGTCAGAATTGAGCACTGAAAAAATAAATAAAACAGAAATGTAACAAGTTTAAGAAGGTATTAAAAACTGTACCCCAATTAGAATAATTATTAGGTAGAAATCAAACTAACCAATAAAAACATTATTTATGGTAGATTACATGAAGAATGAATATATTGTCTCTTCATGCTTTGTTTATTATAAGTTATTTAGTATCATTATATACAAAATGTGAATAAGAATCAATAATGAGGGCTGGGGTTATAGATCAGTGGTAGAGCACTTGCCTAGTATATGTGAGGCACTGGGTTCCATCCTCAGCACCACAAAAAAGTAAATAAATAAATAAAGGTATTGCGTCTATATACAACTAAAAAACTATTTCAAAAAATATCAATAATGAGTTAGAAATGTCTCTAACCTTTTGGAATATGATGCATTTATAAGCATATAGAAGAATAAAAACATTTTTTATAACCAATGTCGTTAATTCATTGAACATCATAGGTAATTCATTGAACCCTGATTATGATAATGGAGAGACAAAGAGCGAGAGGCAGTAGAAAGCATAAATCATACTATAGATGTAGGCAAATTTAAGGGTGGATTTTAATTAACTTCATTTGTTAGAGTCTGTAAATAAGTCAAAATAACACCTGGCATTTTGTCAGGGGAATGTTAAAGTTCGTAAACAAGTCTGGATGGTGCCTGGCAAAATGTCAGAGGGAGTGGTTTGAGAAGTAACAAAACCGAGCCATTAGGTGTAGAGATTCCTGATTGGTTGACTGATGTATCTAGTTTATGCTAATTAGATAAGCTGTGTGGAATGTATAAATACTGCTCCTGTCCTGCAATAAAGGGCTCCTACTCCTGCTGTATCAACGTACACAAGTTGTTCGTCACCCCCCTGATTATTCTGCTGCAGCCGTACTCCGGCATTCATTAGTTCACTTTTTCCAAACCTCTACCATAGAAGGGGGCTTAAACCTCAAATTGGCTTTACAATTAGTGTTAAGTCAAAAAGAAATGATATGATATATGAAATTTTTCATGATGCTCACTTATTCATTTTTATAGGAAGCATAGGAAAATAAAAATAAATATAAATTTCTTTATTAGGGAGAAAAGGGTCTTCTTATATGTAATCTTTTAAAGTAAAAGATATTCCTCAATTTGCAGTTGCTTTAGAATATCCATGAGGCATTGGAATTTTCCATCTTTAGTAGTAAGTTAAATAATGTATTACCTAAATACTAGTTTTAAAAAGCTGGTATCCCAAAGTTCTTCTCTCATGGAGTCTGCTAGGTACACATATCAGAAAATTAAGAGATGAAAATACTTCAATTTTAGTGACCTCATTTTCTCTAACCATTGCCTCAATTTACTTAATAGTTTTCATAACTTTATATAAAAATTAAAAGTAAATTTTATACCTTCTCCTTAAAAGTTTTATTGATTTAAAAATATGTTTGTAAAATTTAAAAATAATCTGGTCAAATACCAGAGAAATCAGATGTCTAATCTGCACTCCCTATGATACTCAAATTTTACAGTTAAAATTTTCACTGATATCATAAAATACAATTAGCTATCTTTATATGTTTTTATACTGTTGCTACTGAGATAAAAAAGGTCCTTAAACATTAAGTCAACTTATCTCTGACTCTATTCACTTGTCAAAATCAATAATCTTTAGTTTCTCCCTGATGGAATCAATAACCATAACTATAAACCAATGTCTGGAACACTGGTTTTCAAAGCAAGTGTCATTTCTAAAGAAACCCTGACAATGCCATCTATCACCAGTAAGAAATGATGATCCACAAAGGAGTAACAATTCTCTCTCTCCATAGTTTTTGCAAGTGCACATACTTTTGAAATATCAACTTAGTTCTTTTTTATCTCTTACTAAATTAGTGAGACGATTTTCACCTTCCTTTCCTTTTTCTACAATCTTCATTCAAAAAGCTTTCAATTATTCCTATTATTTACATATTTTACAACTAACTCAAATGCAGTAGAGCAAAGGGGAAAAATACTTTTTAATCTCTTTATTTTTTTTCTAATTTTCATGACTTTCTGTATTATGACTAAACCAATGTCATTGTTTATATTTATATCAAAATTTAGGAAAAAATTCGAACAGAAAATTGCTACATTTTGAAAGCCATCTTTTGTTAAAATATTAAGCCCCTTTCTGAAAATAATCAGCAGCACATGAATATAACTTAAATATAAAAATGTCATGAGTGATGAGACAAAGCAAACTAAGGAAGATCAGTGCTTGAAGTTGACACTAGCTCCCTAGATCACATCAAGAGATAACATAATGAAAGCTCCCAGTAGTAATGAATCAATGCAGACAAGTAAATAGAGATGATGAAAGGCATTCTTAAGAATGATGGCATGAGAAACAAGTGTTCTGCTTTAGGAGACTAAAATCTATCTCATAAATAGAGCACAGAATACCACAGTACACACACACACACACACACACACACACACACACACACATATATATATATATACATGCTAAAATCCCACAGTGTAATTCTAGATAGGTAGTACATCAATGCACAGGTTGAAGTTTGAAAATGTTGGAAAAGGTTGAAAAAATTTGAAACCAGAACTCAGATTGATCCTAGAGTGATACCCTTCATAGTTTAGTTGCCTTGGCCCAGAGATTGCCTGAGAATATCAGGAAAAGAGAGCTAACAAAACCAACTAATATTCCTGATGTAAAAAAAATATTTTTTGCTTGTGATTCTATGTCAAATTTATCTTTCTGCAGCATCACCCATCCACTGCATTTATCTCTGGTATGAGGACTAAAACTGATATTCCTGCTATGCTAGTTTATGTACCACTGACATTCATTCTGGAATGTATTTATAATACTTTATCTGCAGATATAATTCTTTAGCTCTTTGATTCCTTCCTGATACCGACATGACCAGTTACTCTACAGTTAGATCACGTCATTCCATATACTTCACCTATTTTAGACCTGCAAATAACTAAACTGACATTTCTATTCAGAATACAATATTCTATTTAATATCCTTTGTGTGACCTGATTATCCATATCTTACTTGATGTCCTGCTAAACATTTTCCAATGTGGCTGCAAAGCAGTAACCTGATTCTTACTTTGGTGTTGCCTTTTTTTACCCTGTAGCTACCATTTAGGATGACACACTTAGAATTTCTTGATGTTACCCAATATTCATCTTAAGATGCACTCTTTCCCCAGTCTTCCACAGCTATTTCATCTTTTGAAAGGGAGTTTGGCATGTTCAATAATACCTTTCATCCTTTACTTTTAAAGTTCGTAGGAATTAATATATGCAGGGCATTTTTGATGCCATTTAGCTAAGTCTTATCTTTTTATATCAGAAATTGAGAAATATATTTAACTTTATCAATATCATGAAAATTATTAGGAGAAGGGTCTCTAGGTTTTGACCCTTAATTATTTTGACAATTTCCTAACAAAGTGTATATCTTATCATTGACTTCTTGCCCTGTGAATTTTTTAAATGTTTGTGAATTTTTGGTGGGCTTTCTCTTTGATTTCATTGCTCAGAATTAATATATATTTTTTAAATAAAAATTTAAGTGTTAATAAATTATTTTTCCTTGAAATTTGACTAGAAAACTGAGAGAATCTGCTAACTCTAACCTGTGTCCCCATTTTCATCTAAAAATACAATAAAATAGCTGAAAGCTATTTCTTATCACTCCACCCTTTTAGAACTTTCTGAAA
This sequence comes from Marmota marmota marmota, assembly GCF_001458135.2. Classification (NCBI taxonomy): domain Eukaryota; kingdom Metazoa; phylum Chordata; class Mammalia; order Rodentia; family Sciuridae; genus Marmota; species Marmota marmota. The sequence continues at coordinate 13,035,651 of NW_025999949.1, forward strand.
GCACCTAGTGCACATCTGATGAATAAAGTTTAAACATCAACAGCGTTTTATAACCCTTTAAACAACAACAAAAAAAATTAAGTAACATAACATTATGAAAACTTTATATACATGCATTGCAAATATTCACAGGGTACACCTACTCTCAGCACTCCATCGTTCACCACAAATTTAATTAAGGTACCATAAAGATGTCTTATAATATTTGAACACTACATATAAATTCCCATCATTTGTGAATATTGTTACCAGAAACTTCTATTCACAGGAGACTAATGATCCATTAGTTTCTGCAAAATGCCCCATTAACATAAAAAAGAATTTGACCATGGAAAAGGCTATTAAATTCCACCAAGAGTTTAGAACATGAATTTTGATCTTTCCTTACAATATTAAATAATGAAGCTAATATTCTGGATAAAAAGGGAGAGTTATAATTGAACTTTTACATGACTAAAATGAAGACAAATTTCCTCATTTCTCTTTAAATAAAATATGTAAAAATAAAAATGGTGTGAAAATCCTAAGGATTCTACTATCTGAAAATTTCAGGTTTTTTAAATCTAATATTTCACATTGTACTTGTTTTCTAGTAACACACAATAATGAAGTCATCACAGATCATCTTTGGCATTTGTTTATCCAAATATGCATTCAACAATAATTCATTACATTCAGGTGAATGAAAGTGTTATATACTTGGAAAAAATGATTATTTCACGAAGATTGGATTCTTAAAGGCAAGTGGAAGAATGGGAGATGGTATGGAAAGGGTAAGGACATTTTCTTATCTTTCTATTCATGTATAGTCATGCATTCATTTACGAGTGTCATTAAGATTTATTTTAAAAGATTTGAATGAGTGTCCCAAATGAGGAGCAACAATATTGTCTTAGACTACAGAAAAGCAAAAAATGAAAATATTTTAACTCTTTCATTACAATGGGAAAGAGAACTGACCAAGATATTGAGACCAGGTTCTGAATTCCAGCTCTGTGACTTATGGGCAAGAATGACTTCTCCCAATGCTTGATCTCTGATTCTTCATTTTTTTTAAGTTTGATTGTTTTGTTGTAAGGATATAAAACAGAGAATGTTTAATGTCCTAGAAATTAAAAACAGCATATGTGATAATATTTCTATGAACACATTTTGATGATGATAAAGAGCTAAAACATAAGATTTTGTAAGAAAAAAATGATGAAGCAACTCTTATTTCCCTTTTTTATTTGGTTTTGTGTAATTTATAGTAAGCTGAAAAAGTTGCAAGTATAAACGTTATTCTAAAATATAAATGTTGGTGTTCCTTCACCAACTAGAACAATTATCCTTACTATTGGTTAAAGTAAAAATCATTACTTTAGAAAATGAAAATAATAGAATCACCATACTTAGTCCTACTAACAAGAGGAGGTTCTAAAATTCAAAATCAGAATAATATTCCAAATCCTTAGAACTATTGAAATTACTCAGATTTTAAAGCTAAAAATATACAGATTTTATAAATTTAAAAAGTGTTCATATCTAAAATTTCCGTGTGTTTCCTAAAAATTTTAAATGCAAGAGTATATGACAGCTAGGGTATGAATTTACAGTGTTCAGGTTAAATGTCTTGATTTGATATTTTAACATTTATTTTATAGTATGTTGATAATTAGTTTAAAGGATAAAATGAAGTAATTAATTTATGCATAACCTGTCATTACTTAAACCTCTAATACTTTGTCTAACATAATTATTTTAGTTAATATGATAATTATATCAGAAGATGTACTTATCCACATGAAGAAAAATGCACTACATGACTGTCTACTGTCTCTTAGAGAATCCAGGGGAAAAGAGATTTTTAAGAGAAGCAACTGCAGGAAGGAACAAGAAACAGAAGTAAAAATCTGTATTAAACTTATGAAGTATCAAATACTTTTGATACTTGGTTTGTTGCTAAAAATAAATTTAAAATAGATTTATGCTCAGGAAAAGTTGGTGGAGAGTATAATATAAATCCAAACCATTTTTTTTTCTTGGTACTGGGGATTGAACTCAGGCACTCTACCACTGAGCCACCTCCCAAGCAGTATTTTGTATTTCATTGAGAGACAGGGTCTCACTGAGTTGCTTAGTGCTTCATTTATTGCTGAGGCTGACTTTGAACTCTAGATCCTCCTGTTTCAGCCTCCCAAACCACTGGAATTACAGGTGTGTACCACCATGCCCATCTCAAAGCATTTGTTTTTAAAATGAATATGACACTTAAGGGGTATAATGATAATTCTTATGACAAATTTGAATTTGTTATAAGATTCTATATGTATAATATATTATATATATACATAAAATTTCATTCTCAGCACCAATAATCCTCATTATTTCTCTAGATCAACAACTAATGGCAGTTACAAAATTGAATAATGGTATCATACTATTTGAAGCTGGCATAATAGGTTCATTTTACAATGTACTCACTAGAAACTAGTGTTTATAGCTTTATAATAGTCTTTGTAGAAGTCAACAATTAGAAATCTGAAGAACTGTATAATTTTTGAGAATGGCATTATTTCTTAATAATTAAATTTGAGGCTGATGAGTGAAGTGAAAAACCCCATTTGAGCTGATTTTTATTGCTAACTATGAAAAGTGATTAATGTCAATTTCAGCCATGTTACATGAGGAAAAATAGGATAGTTTAGATCAAATAAATTCCTGTTCTTATTGAAACCACAAAAATGTGGCTTAGTGATGAATTTTTAGAATAACTTAACAAGCATTAAGAATTTTAAAACAAAATATAAAAGATGTTTGTATCAATTGGTTTGTGGTGCTTGGGATAGCAGAATTGGTATCAGCTGGGATTCAGTTAGAAATGCAGGAATTTGAACAACATTCTCCATGTGCCAAATAAGAATTCACTTTTTAGCAAGATCACCAGGTGTTTCTTATGAACATTTAAGTGTAGAAAGACCTGTTATCACTAATGTAAGAGAAAGAAGTGCAGAAAGCAGAGAGCAAGACCTCAGTTTCAGTCAGCCTTCAATTTACTCCCTTGGACTTGTAGATATGTAACAGCTAGCTCTCTGGAAAAAAACAGAAAGCAGTACTGCTTTTTAAATTTTGCTGATTTCTATAGTGTAAATATTCCCAACATAGTTGATGTTAAGGTGTCAACATATAGTCTCTAAATGTAGTTGGAAAGAAGACAAAGTGCACAATTTGGTCTTCTGATCTTCTCTGAGCTGGCTCCAGCACACTGCCATCTGTAAGTAATTCAATTATGCTGTTTTTATTTTTTTATCTGAAAATCAAAAAAATAATATTCATCTTATATAATTATTTTGTGTCAACCTCAAGATGATATGAAATATACCTGTAAGCTGTTAGGATATTAGTTGCTTTTGTTTGTTTTTCTGCACCAAATCATATATATCTGAGATTTATTTAAGATTTGCTAACACAAAGTGCCATGGTAAATGCTTAATACTTAATTTGGATTGCATTAACAAATAGACAAGACTGTGTTTCATGCCATTTTTGTTGTTACAATCAAAGTGTTTTTATGAAAGTATGTTGAGCAAGAATATGTGCTATTTCTTATTCTGACACAATGACAGACTGCTTGTTTTTCTCTATTAGCCTCTATGTCTTTAATTCACAATAAAATTTTTTTTTAGCTGGGTGCATCAACCCCCAGAATAAAGATTATATTCTCAGTACCTAGTGTAGCCCAGCTTGGTGTGATTATACTTTGGCTAGTGTGTGTATGTGTATGTGTTTATTTGTGTGTGTGTATAAACACACACGCGCACACACACACACACACACACACTAGGGAATGAATCCAGCTGTGCTTAATCACTGAAACATCCCTAGTTCTTTCTTTCTGTAATTATTATCCTGAAAGAGGGTCTTGCTCAGTTTTTTAAGGCCTTGCTAATTTACCAAGGCAGGCTTTGAACTTGCAAGCCTTCTGCTTCAGCCCCCAGAGATGGAGCCAGTGGGATTACAGGCATGTGCCACCATGCCCAGGAAGCAGAAATATCTTGACACAGCATCTTGAAACTGTTCCTGGGAGACCATTTGCTCATCTTCCTTCCTTTTATTTATTCTGCTGCTTGGAACACTTATTATTGATACATTAAAAAAATTGAATTAGGAGGATAAAGATCACATCCTGGAGATGGAAGATCAAATATTTGAACTGAATTTTAAGTCTATAAGGATTTAAAAAGGTAGAGAAGTTAAAAAGTTTTGAGAGAATTTTACTTTTTCCTAAGGCTGAAAAGTATTATTTTGCATGTGTGTGTGTGTGTGTGTGTAAATAATTTTGTATTCTTTCATTTGATGATAGATACCTAGGATGTTTCCATATCTTTTTGTGAATAATGCTGAAATGAATATCAAATGCAGATATCTTTTCAATACATTGATTTCAATTTCTTTGGATATATACCATAAAGTGGGATTAGTAGATCATATGGTAATTTAATTTTTATTTTCCTGAGGAACCTCCATAGTGCTTTCCATACTGTTTTCCATAATGGCTGTACTAACTTCATTTCAACTGAGTGCATAGAGTTCCATTTTGTCCATACTTCTACTGACAATTATCTTTTGTCTTTTTGATAGTGATTCCAATGGGCATAGGGTGACTTCTCACTGTGGTTTTCATTTGCATTTTCCTAATGATTAGTGATGTTGAACATTTTTTCATACATATTTTGGCTAATAGTATGTCTTCTTTCAAGAAATGTCTATTTAGGTCCATTTTGTAATTGGACTATTTGTTTTCTTGTTAATGATTTGAGGATTTGAAAAAGTGTCCTTTTTAAAAAATTTCTTATGCTTCAACCTCTTCTGTGCACATGAGAATTTGCTTATGCTTAAAATATCTAGCTAGCATATAAGAAGTTTGAGAACCGCCAAACTACCTCAGTTTTAACAAAAAGGCTGATCAGATTAGTCTACACTCAGAAATATCAGTGAATCCAGCCAAGATCAGAGAATGACTCAGCCAACACCCTCAGAAGCTTGAACAATTAAGATGTTTTGAATGACTGTGAGGTTTTGTGATGATTTGTCTTATAAGAATAGCTAAATGAATAGATCTTCCCAGTGTATCAAGGATGTTTAACAAATGTTGGTGCAGATTGGCCCATGTGGATGGAGCATGAGTGCATATAGAGATGAGGCACCATGAGCATTGTGCTAGTCAAATTTATAGATATTAAAAACAGGAAAACCTAACTAAGGGGGCTAAAGAAAAATTGTATATCAGAGGTGAATAAATGAAAAAAGCATCCTGGGAAGCAAGCAAAGAAAATTCATTAAGATGAGATGAAAGAATATCTTAACTTCCTAGGAGAGGAAAAGTAATTTGAGAATTGATCTTTAGATGTGGACATGGTATTATCATTGGTGACCTTGAAAATAACTAAGTGGTAGTGGCAAAGTTCTAATGAAAATATAATCAAGGAGGTGAGATTAGAAATGAAAAAAGATGGCCACAGAAAATATAGATCACTTGTTGAGCACTTTTTATAAAAGGGGCACCAAGAGAGATGGGACAACAACTGGAGGTAATGAGGGGTCAGGAGAGATTTTGTTGTCCTTGTTGTTGTTATTGTTTTGTGTTTGCCCTAACAGAGGTAATACGACACACTTTATGGAAAATAATGGGTAAGATTTTTTTAGAAACAAATTGACCCTACACAAAATTGCAGAAACAATGTTGCAGAGCAAATAAATAAACTTCCACCTTAAAATTTAGTGCACAAGTACTGGGTTTGCCCTGCCCTAGTGTGTATAACATTTCTAATTTCATATATACAAATAGCTATATACTCCAAAGTAGGATTCTGAATTGGATCAGAATCATTCCCTTCAGTCCTGGAACCCTAAAAAAATTGTAATCTAATAGTCTCTCAGGTTAATTTCTTAACAAATCATGTGCTTACCTATATAATATTGCTAACTGATTAGTTATAACAACAAAATTTTCTAGTCATTTGGTCAATTCACATCATAGTATTATTTTTAAAATACATAATAAATATTTCTAATAGACAGAACTAATTTTATAATAAACAAAATTAACATTTTCCAAATAGTGATATTCTCCTTTTATACTTTTGATGTAATGTTGTCTGATATGTAATCCTTTAATATAATTGAAGGCTTATTGGTTTATTTATATTGTAAACATTTCCCCTAAAATGCTTCTGAAACCTTTAAGGGTCATAATAGTCATTCAAATCTCTAGAAAGATTAGATCCAACAATAGCAAATTAATATTATAAAGATTTCTTAATACAGTAGTACTACAACATGCATAAAAAGTGAGGATTTTTTTCAGGCAGCAACAATAATGTAAATTAAGCAACATAAACTATTCAATAGATACATTATCAGAAAAATTAAAATAGGTATTAAATATTAAAAATTAATGTGGATATTTAGAATATTTAGAATTTTTTTAAAAACCATGTTGGTATAATTTTTGGACATACCTTTTTAAACACAGAAGGAAGCAAAGTATCACTGGGTTGTATACAGGAGTTTTTATCCAATCTTGTACTATGGTGAATTTTATTTACCAATTTCAGATAGACATTGGTATCTTAATGATAATTTTTGATGGAACAAAGAAAAATACCATATTATAATATTTAGTAATTTAGTTTATCTGACCTATTTAGTAACTTAGTTCATGTGATGACTGTGATTTATAATGCCTTATGAATAGCTACTGGTGAAATGATATATATGGTTTACTGGAAAAATGTAAGATTTGAGTTAATAATATTGTTAGCATAGTTTCCACTCTATAAAATCCTATCAGGTAGAATCAAAACAGCAAATTGAAGTAATATAGAGTCATAATTAAAGAAATTTAAAGATAATGTTGTAGGGACAAAGGAGGCAAGGCACTGAAGATAGCAGGAAATAGTTTTATTTGGCTGCAGCCAGGTTCAGAGGGCAGAGCTTTTGCTGTAATCAATCAATCCCCTGAACCCCATGTTCAGGTAGCTTCAGGGTTTTATCGCCAGCATAAAAGGGGAGGGGCTCAGAAGTTCAAAGTCTGCAGAATTTTACATAAAAGCAGCTTTTCCTTTCACTGTTCTGGGTAGGTTAACCCTTCAAGGTCAACACCTGAGAAGGGGAGAGCTGCTTCTGCCCTTGGTTTCCTCCCTTTGCCAGCTGTTACAAGGAGCCCAATTGGAAACTCCTCTTATCTTAGAAATGTAGACATCTCTGTGAAGCCCAAGCTCAAGGCCAGAGGCCTTGTTTATATATTTTTACAAACTACTATACTATACGTTTGTGAGAAACTAGTAAGGGGGTGTCCAGCCAAGTAAAACAGGGCAACATGAAAATAGGAAGTTTATCTATATTAAACTCTTTTGAAGAGACTCTTTTGCTGATAGTCCCAAAATCAGCCGTGGTGAAGATTTCTAGAGAAGCCCAGTTAAGACTTTTCTGTGGAGAAAGGGGGTGCCACTACAATAACTGAAATATAATCTGACTGCCTTTCAGGTTAATTCTTTAAATTAATGTGAAGCCTTTGAAGTAACACACAGATGGACTGCTTTGAAAATTATGGAAAAATAAAGCAACAGGTTTACATGGAAAAAATGGAAATTCTGATTTACATTATTAAAAGGTTATGATTTATTCAATATAAATCAAAATATAACATCTGTTGTTTTCATATTTCCAATTTTCTCTAACTCATAAGAAAATGTATAAATAAATAGATAAATTCTCTCTTCTCACTTTAATCAACACCTATCCAAAAATCTTTGTTTGATAAATCCATCATCTGAACACTTATCCTTTTTAATTGCCTTGATCTAATCTTATTTCTTCATCATGTGTACTAAATTTAAGAAAATCAATTTATTAACTTCCCTTATCCATAAACTAACAATATTTCTAAGCATAATGATATGAGTAATGATAAATTTCTTGTGTGATAGTCTTTTCTTCATATATTCTTGGTCTCTTTAGTTTCTTAGTAAATTTTCAATTTGTATCAACCTTTAAATCAGAGGCAATAGTGGTGTGTGTGTGTGTGTGTGTGTGTGTGTGTGTGTATTCTGTCCCATAGATTGCAAATATTAAATCTTAATTTCCTTTTCCTTTTTAATATGAGAATAATTTTTAAATTATGTTATGCAGATTTCACACTTTCGTTTACCAATCTATTCTTTTTATAAAATATTTTTTTAGTTGAAGATTGGCACATTATCTTTATTTATTTTTACGTGGTGCTGAGGATCGAACCCAGTGCCTCACACATGCAAGGGAGGCACTCTACCACTGAGCTACAGCCCCAGTCCTATCAATATATTCTTTAGTGACATATTTTCCTTTGCGCTTTTGCTGTTATAATGTTTTTGTCTCCCATAATCTGATAATATTCTGTTATGTTTCTTTATGAATTATGTATTTTCATTTTTTATATTCATCTGGAATTTATGCTGTGATAAATACTACTCCTCTCATCATATTATCTAATATTACCCTGCTATAAAACCACACACACACACACACATACACACACACACACACACAAAGAGAGAAAAACAGTGCAGGAAGATAGAAGGAGAGACTAGCTTAGTAGTAAATGTATATAGAGAAATCCTATGAAATCATGATGAAGTAAGCATATTCCACATTATAGAAAGAAAGTTCAGCATATCCAACATTATAAAAGATAGGATGAAGGAACAATGACACTCATTATTTTTAAATGATATTTTCTAAGTTATTCAAATGTGCATGTAAAATACTAATGCACTATAAGTGCTTTTTTAAACAGTAGTAAATATGATGGCTAAAAATCTTGAAATTTTTAGATAACATCTATTCATTTGAAAAATCTTCCTTTAATAATATCTAAAGGAATCTTTAATTTGGCATTATCAAAGATTATTGAAAATTGTGTAATATGCATCAAATCCAGATGCTGTTATGGTAGAACACAATACACATATATTGGGAAACCATTCTCGATATATCTCTCATGTTTTCAAATCTTGTAAGCAGAGATGCTGACTCCCTTTGTTCAGTGACAATAAAGAAATATTATGTCTGTCCCGACCAAAGGGCAAGTGTGCTTACTTTTTAATATAAAAGATTCTGGTTCTCTAAGCTCAGAATTGCTCTCTCCCATAACAGCCTACCATGTTGGGGAATGTTACTTGGCCCTCTTTTCATTGCCTGTGGGAATTGAGGCTTTGAAAACACAATTTTTGGTACTCTGGCTATTTCTGTTGGTGTAAGTAAAAAAGTCCTTTGAGTATGATTAAATATGGTTTTGTGTATCATGTCTTCTGCCATAGAACTAGAGCAGATTGATTTGTTAACTTTGAAGCAGAATAAAATCTCAGAAACTTCACAGTTCTTAACAATATGTACGAATAGAAAATATAAAGTATATACACATAGGTAAATAATTTCTGATATTTCTTTGTCTCTCTGAAATTAATAATTGTATTTTCTCAAAATTACTGAAATAATACTTGATATAGTTTGGCACAAATTGTTATCTTTTGTTTTTTTCTTACCTTTTCTTACCAAAATGTCTGTATAAAGATGTTTGTACTTTGATCCAGGGACCTTATAATTATCAAGAAAATGCTTATGAATTTTTTCCTTGTCCATTTGCATAAAGGATTCCCTATAACAAATAGTTTTCAATTAATTTCTACACAAGACTTGGTGTTTTTTCATTGTGCCCTCTTTTCAAGTGAACTGGAACAACTGCCTTGTGTTTTTGTCCTGTCTCTCAACCTCTATGAGGGTTTTGACTTTAGTACCAGAAGAACAATGTGCACATGTGAAAAGTGTCATTTCTTTCCTTATTGCCAATTGAAAGTGGATTGACAGACAGCATTAGAATTACTATATTTATTAGGGAACAGAGATAAAGAAATTTGCAAAACAATTTTAAACCAAACTCTAGTATACTTTTCTTTTAAACCCCTAATTGTGTACTATCAATTATAATAGCCATCATAACATACGAGCTTTGTGTGAAAACAGCAAAATATCTTTGACATATAATTAGAGTTTTAAATTAATCAATTCCTTAATTAACTACATTCTAGCACTCATAAAAATTACAACTCATATTGGTTGGCACATATGGCATGTTTAAAAACATACATAAAAGAAGAAAATTCAAAGGAAATGGGATTATCATTTTGTTTTGTTTAATCATTCTATTCTGAAGAATAAAAGAAAACCTTTAATGTGATCTCATCTTCGCCATATGAAGACACAGATTAAGTGAACCAGGGCTTTGCAATTTCTTATTTGTCACTTTTATTTTTTATGGGCATTTTAATTTTTAAATTGCTTCATAAATAAACTAATCTATGAAAAAGATTATAAGCAAAAAATATATTTATAGAAGTATAAATAATATGTATGTATCACTTATGGATTTTAAAAACTAAAAGGTCAATATGTTTTTCTAACGTTTTTAACTATTTAATGTAATAATCTATGCATATTACAAATTTGAAGTTATTAAATATAGCCCATGTCTTCCGTTTAAGACATTCACTGGGGATTTAATCCTTTTAAAGTTGAATTTTAACAAGCATAACAAGTGTTTCCAGTATGCCAGGAATGTGCTAAAATAGGAGGCATGTATACAAAATGAAGAAGACATATTTAATACTTTCAGTGTTCTCAACGCTTAATATGAGGCAAAAATCTAAAATGAAGAAGTATTGTGTGGCAAGGTGTGGACACATCTGAGTACACAGAGAAAGATCTTTTAGTACTGAGACCAATTTGGGATTCCATAAATGACTTTCTACAGGGGATTAAGGTTTGCACAAGATCTGGAAGGATAAGTAATCAAGCCATAAAAGAAGTGTGCACAGGGTGTCCTGAATACAAGAGAGAGACTGAATTAAGTTTAAGGCAGTTTATAATTTGATACCGTAGCTAGAAACAAGACTAGAGAGGTAAGTATTTTTAGTGGTTCTATGTGTTATAATGGGCATAAGTAAGAAATGCTTAAAATGTTATTGCTTAATATCTAAAAGCATCCGTAGTATTTTTATTTGTGGTTTTCAAAGCATTTATAGTATTGATGATACTGTTGAAGCATTTTTGAGTACAGTAAGTAATTAAAAGCATGTAATAGATGTATAACTACTTGAAAATTAATAAATTCTTCTGTACATACAACCAAATGCACACGTTCATTATAATACGGTGTCTCTTAAACAGAAGATCTTTACAGAACAGATAAATTTGTCTCATTCTCTGAACTTGGATTTTTGAATACTTCCAACTACTTAAAAGAGAGAGCAAAACATACACATTACCAAAGGTCACATTAATATTAAAATGTTTCAATAGCTAACCAGGTTGACTATGGAACCCTATAGACAAAATATTTTAATTTGGCAAGAGGTCAAAGACAAAGTCTTTGCATGTATGGTAGTTCCTTGTGTTGTGTTTCTGAAATATGAAATCTCATTTATTTTTAAAGTATTTAATAATCTAATTCATTAACTTATTTTATGAACCTATCCTCACTTTATTGCTATAAACTATGTGATATATATAATTTTATAACATAAGCATCTTGCTGCAACTCAGTTGTTTTGCTAGAAGCATAATTGACTTGATTCTAAGTTGTAAGCTCTCCATTAAATTTCATGGTACTGTAGTTAAAATTTTAAAGCAAAGGAGTTGAAAATTACCCCTAAAATTAAAAAGCTCCTTTTATGTTCTTAGGGATAATTTTTTAACAAACCTGTGACCAATAACTAAATAGAATAGCATATAGTATAATTATTATTTTCTGTGTCAAATATTTTAAAAGGATATAGAATATATAGTTGACCTGAAATATCTGCAAGAATATATATTTAACTTCTTTGCTTCATATTTTAATATATATTATGATTATTCTTATTTTAGCAATACCTTTTTGTACTAATATACTTGATTAGAATTTTTCATGTAAAAAGGGAATCATAGGTTATACTTAGACCTGAAATAAGTCTCCCAAATGTATATAGGCTATAACTCCAGGACATTTAAATAAAAATTTCAAACTCAGGTAACTACTTTTAAAAATTCTTGGTTATTTCAATTTTTATATAATTTTCTAGTTTGAGAGAGTGTGTGTGAAATCACTGTGATTAGTATATACCAAAAAAGTATTATGTAATAGTAGCATTATTAGCCAAATTTTTGTTTCTGAGTTAAATGTGAAAATAATATCTTAATAGCAAATTTGTTGAAGGTGAGCATTTTGTTATTACTATGTTATATGTCATAAGCATTGCTTAATGGCACATGCAACAATCACCATGATACAATTGCTATGTGTTTCAAGTGATTTTTAAGACTATGTTCTTATTTATTTTAAGTCTGTTCCTATTAATTAAATTGCTTAACTGATATATACTGGAATTATATCAGCATAAGATGATCATTTTGTATAGTATATAATAATTAAAATATAGTCCAAGTACTTTGTACTTTATTTCCACAATAAGTGATTCCTAAATTAGTAAGAAAAAAATCCCTACGGGTTATCAATATACTGATATTTGCTATCAATGAATATTATGTGAAATTTCACATGAAAAAAATACCTGAAAAGAGAAATTTATTGCATAATGGGGTACACAGAAAAGTAATTTAAAACAATATTGTGAATTGCTCTTTATTGTCTTACAAAAAGAGAAAATATATGGTTCATTATGGATAACAATCATTTAAGGAGGGAAAAGTAAGAACTGGTACATGGATCAATGTGCTTATGTGAAAATTTTCTTATTGGTACACTATGAAATAACAACAGAAATCAAGAGTAAACATATAAAAACTTAAGCAAATTGACATTGGTACAATATTTAATTGCATTATTTTGTACTTGATAAAAGTATTGATTTGTAATTGGAATACACAGTGGTCTTTCGTCATAGTGCTGACAGCAAATAAGTACAAGCAGATTCTTAGTTTTCCTGTTCTTCTGCAAGTTTAATTAACTTCAGTGTACGAAGTTATCTTTAAATCAAAGATTCCATAGAATTTACAGTACAGGACCTTAAGTGAGAATAACTTATATTTTTCTCAAAGACCTGTCATATTTGAAACATTAAATCATTAATCACATGCAGAAATACACACATATACACACACACACGAAGTAAGGAGAGTTATTACTTCAATATTGTAGATGAGAAAATGAAGTTTAGTTAAATTAAATATTTTGTCCATAATAAATATCTTTATAGTGATACTGATTCAATAGATATTTCCTTAGTTATCTTCTTTGTATAACAGATTGGTTGGGTTTGTCTTAATCTCTTCTAGGGATAGGAAGATAGCTACATAGAACTTATACTTTTCAGAAACCTAAGAATCAGTAGTTTCTTATTATGATGCATAGTTCTGGGTTGCACTATAGGATTGGATTCAGGATACATGAGAAATCTATTGTCTACTTTTCAGTATATTCTTCAGATGAATATGATACATGCAGTCCAATGTTGGAATTTGAGAAATCATAACATCACTGATAAATAGAAACCTCATGTATTCTAATACCCAAGGATAAAGCCTTAGTAAGTGTGTAGCTACTTCTGCTGGAATTTTTTATATAGATTTGCACATTTGCACATGATGCAGTAGGCCAATGACAACCCTTCTCCAGAGCCCCCCAAAAAAGATAATTTATGGAACATATGTCAACTTACATTGAAAAAGGGATTTTGCAGATATAATTAAGGTTGAAAACTTTAAGATAGGAAGATTAACCTCTATTATTTAGATGGGGCCATGCTAAACACATGGATCCTTAAAACCAACAGATCTCTACCTGGAGTTAGAGGTGTGGGAAGGAAGAAAGTACTTGAAGTACAGACGCATTACAAAGAAAAATCAGAGATATCATTCTCAGAAGGACCAACTAGTTGCTGGTTCTCAGATATGCAGGGATCATGGACACAGAAGAGACCTGTAGGAGCTATGGGTGGGCTCCAGGTGATAGATAGCAGGAAAGAAGGATGTCAGTACTATAACTGTGAAGAACTAGATGCTGCCAACTACCAGAATGAGCTAGGAAATAGGATATATAAGCATTCTGATAAGGGCTTACACTATTGACATTTTTATTATGACTTTATGAGACACTGATAAAATAATCTAGCAGAAACCACTAAGATTTTCACTTACAGAATTATGATATATGCTGTTTATCTTGAACTTTTTTTTTCTTTTTGTATCACAGATTGAACCCAATGGTGCTTAACCACTGAGCCATATCTCCAGCCCCAGCCCCCTCCCCCTTTTTTTTTGGAGACAGGGTGTCCCTTAGTTGCTTAGGGCCTCACTAAGTCACTGAGGCTGGCTTTGAACTTGAACTTGTAAACATGCTGCTTCAGCCTCCTGAGCAGGTGGAATTACAGGTGTGTGCTACCATGCCTGCTGAGCTTCTAAATTTGGGGTAGTTTTTTTTTTTTTTTTTTTTTGCAGCAACATAAACCTAATATATATGATAAAATATATATATCAGAACCCGATATCTTATAATTCTGTGGCATGCTGGCCAATTCCTCAATAGCTGGTTGGCTAGTATCCTATATTTAAAGCTAGGACATCCCAAACATACATTTAAATTTTATGAAAATATATAAACCCATTTCCCCTAAAGCATAATGGATAGGCAGACATTTAATATTGTTTATGTTAGTAACAATAGGGAACTAAAAAATATGTTTGAATATGAATTTATGACACATGACAGCCAAACCAGAAAACATGCTGACATCATGATTCATATGCCATGTTACTAAATTTTCAATATACTTAGTGCTTTGCAAATGAATAAACTAGCCTAAATTATCATTATATTTTAATGAATACAAGTTTTCTACTAAAGAGCACTTAGTAGAAAATTATTAAATTACTAACTTCTTCAGTATTGCCAAAATTACACTTAAACCTTTGTGGTTATAATGATGAGTATGTATGAATTAAGTTGCCAACCTTAAAATAATTACTCAACTATTGTGAAAACACCTTAGAAAATTAATAGTCATTATTATCATAATGGAGAAAGTAACTCAGAACATATCCTCCCCTCGTAGACTAAATTATACATGTACTAGGCACAAAATAGCGTTCAAAACTACTGTCCATGACATTATTTGCAATGTTAAATTGAGAAATATTTTCTGCAATTATTTAGGAAAGTGTGTATTTTCTAATGAGAAATATATTACTACATAAAATGAGACTTAGTTTATAACTGTCCCCAGATGCACAATGTTACAATTTACACTGTAACATTTATATTTTATTTATGATTATTTTCGAATGTGACCATTAAATGGACTGTATTTTAAATTATGTGCTTTAAGTAACTGCTCCTGAGCTGGGGCACTTTAATCCTCAGCATACCAAATAAAGGGGAAAACAAAAAATTAAGAGTTACTAAGTAACTGCACCGTCCATTATATTTGTATGTCTCTTTATGGTAATGTTAGGTTTGGTGATGTGAATTTTGATTATATGGTCCTGGAGAGATGAGTGGAAATTTGATATAATGTCACTGGGATTAAGCAAGGCTTTTTTCCTAAATTAAATGTAAAATTTATCAGTAAATCACATACAGAAAAAAAAATTAAAAGTCCATTATCTGAAGCCTTTAGGAACAGATTTTTTTGCCATTAGAATTTTCCACATATAAAAAGTTGTAGATTCTGTATATTTTAACACCCTCAGCACAGCCTGGGACACCACTCCATCATCAAATGTTATTTCCATAATGAAACATGTCAGTGTCTATATTAAGAGACATAAATAAAGACTATAAATGGGTTTCAACCAGTTCAGGTCAAGTTTCAATGCCAAAGAAGCTTGTACTAAACTTCCAGGGGAAAAGGATAAAAAACAACTTTAGTTTTATGAGCTTAGTTTTATGAGAGACACAGCACAGCAAAGAATAAGGTAATCTCTATGATACCTGGATCACAAATCAGGTCTAAGTTCCTTTCACTTTCACATTCCACTCCTTTCTGTTACTGCCTAACCCTGTAGTAATTCATGGTCTCATAGCTGAAGAAAATTCAAGGTCAAGATGTTCCTATGTTTAGGCACAGTGAGTGATATGAAACAGCAAAGTCCACTAACTATATTTAGCATTAATGAAAGTGAATCTTATGACAATATTAGAGATAACCATATGAATTCTTTCTCCTTCACGTTGATTCTTCTTCCACTGATACTCTTGAAGAGTTCTGGTTTTGGCTACATTAAACTGGGAAGTGGTTCCTTTTATATTATCATCACTTACCTTCATAATATACTTTAAACCCATGTGCGCTAACTGCAAAATCACTGGTCAAACGTAGTGAGAACACAGATTTGGTACTTGTCACTGGTGGTGGCAGATGGAATCCTGTTAACCTAAAAACAAAATTGAATTAATTGTCAGTGACATAGGCATTTTATCTAATAGAATATAAGGAGAATTAACAGCCATGTAATTAAACACAGAAGCTTTATGTAAAAATATATAGGTGTGTTTATGACATTACATTTAGAAGACACTCATCAAAAGTAATCATTATAATTATATATGAAAATAGATAAATTTATGTACATATGTGTGTGTTGATATTTAAAAATCTATCACATATATCATCTATACGAAAATCTTGATTAATCCAAAATTTGGAAATGAGGAATTAAGAGAATATATACTCGTATTTTATGTCATTAATTTTAACAACAGAGCATTTAGAAGAAATTTTTGTCAAGTGAGTTATTCTAATGGTTTAGAATTATATTAATTGCTATATATCTATATCTATTTATCTATGTATGTATCTATATATGGAGAAAAAGAAGGGAGATGGAAAATATTTAAATTTTAGAATGAAGGAAGATGTGATCTAAGTATAAAATCTTGAAACTGAAATACCTACAAATAAAAAGTGATTTTGCTTTTACACTTTATCCTAAAATTAAAGTAAATGTATTTTAAGTGAATACCTGAAAATTAGACATTGGTTAATACTTCACATATTTATATAACAAATATTCTCATTATATTTTTGCCTATAGTGTTACCTATTTTCCTAATAATTTATTGCATATAGATACAAGTTTGAATTATATGAAAAGTGCTTTACAATTGAAAGTTTTTATAGTGTTCAACAGAAATATTAAAAGAAAAATGTATATACATGAGATCTAAATTTTCTGAAAGCTAATAAAAATAAAAGTTTTGACTTTTACATGAATTGTATTTTGATTTTTTAACATTTTTTAAATTTCTAATTGTTATGTTATTTTACTTATTAAAATGTAAATAAAAATTATATACTATTAAATTATACTATTTTTAACATATCTGCTTTTTGCCTAATACTATATAGGTAGGATTAATTCATACTGAAATTACTATATATTTTATTTGCCATAACGATACTGAAATATCATTTGCCTTTCCACTATATTGATATTTATCTTCAAGGTACAAAAATAATGAAGGGTAAAACTGGTTGGTTATGCATGAGCAAAACCCATATAGCAGCCTCAAACTACACCTAGTCATTAGTCATATTTTTATTCTACATACAGTACAAAAAAAGAAAAAAAATCCAGTTGTTCTTAAAAATATACTTGTTGAAGCTGTAAGCAATTATTTATTTCATTAAATCTTTATACTACTCTTTAATGACTAGTGTGACTAAACAAGAAATAGTCATAAAATTCTCAAAACATGATTGTTGTCTAAAGGAGAAACAGTTACAAGATTGTTTAAATTGACAGCCACTATTTTCAGAGAACACAATTTTTACCCAAAATAAGGACTGAGAAGTAAGCTGTAGTAATTTGCACTTGGGTATTTGATATATATTTTCTCACATTGTATTTTCTCCAATAAAAATAAAGCCCTAGTTTGGCACATCAAGTTATGATTTATTGTCAATAACAAATCTAAACTTTTGAGAAAAAATAAGATGGAAAATTTTAGTTCAAAGTCAATCTACCACTTAACCTTTACAGCTTCCCCACATTTAAATATTTCTGAAGAGATCAGTAGCAATACAAATAAATGTGCCTGAGTAATTTAGCAAGACTCTTTCTTAAGATAAAAAAGGGTTGGGGAGTTGGGGATATAGCTTTGTGGTATAGACCCCAGGGGTCAATTGAAAAAACTGCAAAATAAAAGTGATTTTTTAAAAAAATATTGTGTCATGAAATATAATCAACATTTTGAAAAGCTCTATAACTCGGGGAACCATCATTTTCAATGACTGATGCATAATGGTTAAAAAATGCACAAGTTAAAAAAATCCATTACAAGGACAAAATGAACCAATGGATTTTAATATTACAAAGTACAAAGTATTCATTGATAGAATTTTGAATTCTACATCCCATTAACTTGTGATGCTTTTGCGTAGAACTGAGAAAGAGTATCCACTTGTATTTGCAAAGGTATTAAAAGACTTCTTCTTCCAATTATGTATCTAAGTGAGACCAGATAATGTTCACCCTTTATCAACTAAAATTAGATATTGCAAAATATTGAACAAAGTAGATATGAGAATCTGAGTGTTTTCTATTAAGCCAGATATTAGAGTCACAAAAATACAATTCAATGCATTTTTCTCACTTTTGTTTTTGACATAGTTATTTCTTATTAAAATATCATTTATTTTAACATGTCATGGACTTATTCTGGATATTTATGAATGAAGCAATAAGTTCAGACTATTTTTTTCTGCTTTAAGTTTAATACAATTTATTTTAGCACTAGCATGCCACAGAATGTAGAGGAAAGAGCAATGGATTTTTAGTTATAGCACTAATAATCTAACATTTAATGACTATTTTGGGGTAGATAGCTTTATTATAAATAAAGACAGAAAGGTAGGCAACCAGTATTCATTTCCACTCCTTTCTCCATATGGTGTTGAAGCTTCTTTTGCCAGAATAACTTTCATTACCAACAGTATTCCCCATTAGATTATACCAATGAAGACACTTTCATAACTTTTAGGATGTGAATACAAGTATAAGCCATTGGTATGTCTTCATGAGTAGGTGCAGGGGCTTTTTCAGGGTTAAAGCTGATTTTGTTTCCCATTTTATTACCAGATATTTTATTCAAAACCACCATTTTGGTTATGCAAAGAAATGAGCTCATTAGTGGTGTTTTTTTTTTTCTTCCCAATTCCTTCAAACTCCTGATTTCCTGGAAGTTAGAGAAGGTTCTCCCTAAACTTCATGTCCTAGTCTTAAGCTTAGAATTTTTTAATTAAATATGTTCCTATTTGAAATATTTCCTTTCTTCTTCCCTCACTCACTCCCTGTTTCTGTCCTTCCTTCCTTCCATAGACTATAAAACCATTATGCCATGGAGAAAACCTTTCCTTATTTTAAAAACAGAAATTGAGAATACCCTTATCTCATTATATCTAGAGGTACCCTGCTATCATAAATCATTCTTTCCAGTCATTGGTTTTTGGTTTTCAAGGTTAACATTATATCTGGATCTATGAAATATAGAGCCAAACAATTTGTTCAAAAAGAAAGCATTTCAATCCCTTTACTTTCTTCTGTGAATTCTTCAAAACCACATTAATGTCTCATTTTCTTTTCTTTCTTTTTTTTTATTCATGGAGTAATTTATCTTTAAGAATACAAATGACCATAATTTTCAGTAGTTGAACTTCTGAGAACACTCAAAATAAGGGAAGTTATACTGGGCAATTAATTAATTGTCAGACATTTGAATCTGTTTTTAAGTGTCCTCACCTTGCATTTACACCTGTTAAGAAACATCTTTTTAATGTTTGAAGATTTTGAGAGACAGTTATGTTGAAAACCATGACCTTGTATCCTGGCATATATAATTGTAAAAAATGTTATTACTTACTTAATAGGAATTTGACATTGGGCAAGTGGTGACTTCATCATAATAAACTAGGAATAAGACAAAGTTGATAGTAGGAATTATCCCAGAGTCCTTTTTAGAGTATTATTTGAAATAATGCTTATATAAATGTAGCACATTTTGTTTTATTTAATCTATGCATTTAAAATGTGTATACACTAGAAGTGTGAATTTTGTTCATTTTTTCCAAACATTAAAGGATTTACCCATACAACCTATGTCATTACATAATTCATAATGTATCTACTGTATTTGAGGCAGACTAATTATGAAAATGTAATATTTAAACTAAAAAATATAGAAAGGTTTTGAGATTATATGCTACTCACCAGATTTGTGTACTTAGATATGTAAAATATGAATTAAGAAGTATTATATTGCATAAAAACAGAGCATAGATTTTTTTGTTCTCATTTCACACTATGTAAGAATAAAGTATTTCTACAATTTTTATATTATTCTCCTTCAGTGCAATTATATAAGCCCCATAAGAAATTGAGGATAATTATATTATAATATAAAAAATATAAAAAAAAATTATTGAAAATAATAATACAATACCTAGACCACATGAACAGTAATAAGGTAAAGAAATGCTAATTACTAAACCTGCTGTATATTTTGCTTAAAAGATTGTGCTATTATTTTATTATTGATTTTTATTATTGATTTTAATTACTTATACATAACAGTAGAATGCCTTTGGAACATATCATACATGTATGGACTATAACTTCTCATTCTTCTGGTCGTTCATGAGTCTGACTCATTCTATTATCCTTCCTATCCCTGTATCCCTTCCCTTCCCCTCCCTTTACATGCAAAAAAAACAAAACCAAAAAAACCTCAATAATCCAATCAATAAATGGGCAAAGGAACTGAACAGAAACTTCACAGAAAAAGACGAAATACAATTGATCAACAAATATATGAAATAATGTTCAACATCTCTAGCAATTGGAGAAATGCAAATCAAAACTAAAATTCCATCTCACTCCAGGCAGAATGGCAATGATCAAGTAATGATAAATGTTGACAAAGATGTGGAGGAAAAGGAAACACTCTTATATTGCTAGTGGAACTGCAAATTGGTGCAATCACTCTGTAACAGTATGGAGATTCTTCAAAAGCTTGGAATGGAACCACCATTTGACTCAGCTATCCCACACCTCACTTTTTACTGAAAGGACTTAAAATCAGCACACTATAGTGTCAGAGCCACATCAATGTTTATAGCAGCTCAATATGTAATAGACAAACTATGAAATCAACCTAGATATCCTTTAACATATGAATGGATAAAGAAAATGTTTATACATACACAATGAAATATTACTTAGCCTTAAAGAAGAAAGAAATCATGGCAATTGCAGGTAAATGGTGAAATATCATACTAAGTGAAATAAGTCTATCTCAAAAAACCAAAGATATTTTCTTTGGATTATGCTATCATTTTAACTTTGTTCATGACATATAAGTAGAAACACCTTAAAAATGAGAATGTAAATAAGTATCTTTTAAAATTTTCACTACAGATAGTCATTGGCATTGGTCTATTGGTAATTATTTGCTTTAGATTTTTCACATTAGAATAAATACTTATTGCTAAAATAAATTACTTTGAATCAAGCTTTATGTTTGATTTTTTTTCCTAACAGGGATTTTAGAGACAGGGTCTCACTAAGTTGCTTTAAGGCCTTGCTTAGTTGCTGAGACTAGCTTTCAATTTATGATCCTCCTGTCTCTGCCTCCTGAGCCACTGGGATTACAGAAGTGTGCTACCACACCTGACAATGACAAAAGATTTTTCATGAGGATATCATACACTTTCATATAGACACGCTAAAATTTGTGAGAGTGATGATTGTAATTTTCCAGATGTTTTTTTCTTCTAGTAGAAACCCAGAGCCCTACACATACTACTATTGAGCTACATCCCCAGTTCCAGAATACTTTTATTCTATTTTAAGTCAATATTTTGTTTTCAAAGTTATCAGATAGATGTAATTGAGGGATTATAATTATGCTTACAAGATACACAATACACTAGTTATATTCATTGTGAGATTACCACTTCCTTATAAGATTATTATCACTGCCATTTGAAATGATTAGTTGTGTGTGTGCACACTTATGTGTGCACAGATGCTTCTCTTCCTACAACTGGTATATGTTATAGCATCTCAAAACCTCTTTTCTTAGCATTTTAGGTTAAATTAAATTATAATCTTTCTTTACTTAAGTACATTATAAAAATTTTTAATATTACAGTGCAGTGACATAAAACACGTACAGCCATCTATTTGGTGAATTTAGACAATGTTTATGAATTAGTGTTATCAACTGATCATTTTTTTCTGTAAAATTCAAACTCATTCATTTAATCTGTTTTAAAATAATAATTATAGGTCATATTCAAATAATTTTAAATTGGACAACTTGATAAAAAATAAATTACTTGTTATGATAATATGAATTCTTTTACTCTATTTGAGGTATTTTTTAAAAATTAAACTTTTATACAATTTAGATGAAATAATTGTAAAGTTTTCCACTCCACAATATTGATGATGATTAAGTTCAATAAACATTGGCATATTAATTATGTTATGATGTAAAATATTTTATTTTAGAGGTATGGTCTTCACATAATTTGAAGTTACATTTTTAACATTCCTATAAATGCTTTTGAGATATTTGCTAACATGTAAAATGCCATTTCAATGGTGTTTTAATGAACTATAACATATACATTTTAATTTCATAAAACATAGATATAGAATTTGACATTTCACAATGTTGTACTATGTCTTTTTGTCTGCTTTAAACATGAAAATCTCCTTAGTACATCTCTATGTGTTGGTATTATTTATTAGCATTGAAATGCACCACCATGTCAGACTCATTGAAACTATAGTTATATGTATATAGTCCTTATATTATTGCTGAATAATGTTTAGATATAAGCTCATGGTACTCTGAGCCATTAGATACTTCTTCTTACTATAATTAATTAAGTATGTTATTATCTATGTATCTATCTATATATATATAATTAATTATATTAATCCAGATATATAATTAATATAATTATATATTAATTAATGTAATTTTAGTGAACAAGGGCAGTCAAACTACTTAAAACAGAAAATTAACCATGATTTCAAAATTGAAATATTTTTATAAAGGAAGTTTTTTTGACAGTTTTGATGTGAAACAAGAAAAACTATTTTAGCTAATGAAATGATGTTAAATGTTAACAGTTACTAAGTGTCTAGTGTGAATTAAATGTTTAACATACATTCTCATTATTTCCCATGACCTGTATGACTACTTGTGACTTTGTTTTTATTATCCCATTTTTAAAATGAAGAAACCAAAGGCCTGAGAAGATAAATTTCTTGTTAAAAACCACATCATTAGTAAATAACAAAGTCAGAAAGTAAAGCCATGTTTCTTTTGCTCTTCTGTGAGGACTCTCAATTAGTATGGCTAAATTTTTAATGAGTTCACCAGTTTATCCAAATTATTCTGACACTGGAAGGTATGTGAGAGCTTAAAAACTAATCCATGGATCAGACAATTAGAAGATCACTTTGCCCTGAGTAGCTTCAATGAGGTGGTAAATTAAATTTTAGTGATTATTATAAGAAAAATTAAAAGAGAAAATACAGAAAACCTGTATTGCCAATAATTTTAAGAAACTGTGAAAACAATATGAACTATAATGTGATTGACATTCACCTTGACAAAGGGCAATTCTTATTATAGGCTGTGGAAAAATAAAATGAAGTACTGAATAATACTATAAGTATTAATGCAGGATAATAGAAGCCAAGATTTTTAAATTATCACCATTACTGGTTATGTAAAATTTTTCTGTGCTATGCATCAATATTTTATACATTTAATGTTCAAAAATACTCTGAAGATGTATGTTCTTACTTTTATATTCCTACTTCCCATAAAGTTTAGAGTGGTTAAATGATTTGTTTCCTGCATTCTCTTTATTTAATCGGATAATTAGAATTCAAT
This sequence comes from Marmota marmota marmota, assembly GCF_001458135.2. Classification (NCBI taxonomy): domain Eukaryota; kingdom Metazoa; phylum Chordata; class Mammalia; order Rodentia; family Sciuridae; genus Marmota; species Marmota marmota. The sequence goes on from NW_025999949.1 coordinate 13,059,637, forward strand.
AGAGGGTTTTCTGACTTCAAAATACATGTTCTGCTGGTATAAACTATTACCACCACAACTGAGATATAAGATGAAGGTGAAGAAGAGTGGTATTTAGAATTAGGTATTAAAAGAGTAAAATGTCTTCCTATCAAAGAAACTAACACAAAAGCAATGCTATTCAAAAATAAATTTTCTACAGGCAAATTGAAAATAAGTATATAAATAAAAATGATAAAAACAGCACAATTTAGTAGCTGGGAAAAAATATGTGTGATGAAGTGGAAGAGATAAGAACTAATAAAGTTTTCCTCAATTTTTGAATAAAACATTTTATTGATAGCATTGAAAATAGACGTGTGACCAGATTTGAGAAGGAATGTCCATATGTACAAAATAATTGATCATTAAAGAATAAGGCTAACATTACTGCCTATCAACCTCCCCCACCTATAAAATTCTTACTTTATGGATTGTGTCCCATGAATGCTCTGCTATCAGATATACATAATATCAAAAAGTGGGCAGAGGCGATCTTCCTGTTTCTTTGATAAGAAATACAAGATCCATAGGAACCATAAAACCAGCCAACATATATCAAAGGGAAAACCCCTGAAAATACCTGGATATGAAATTGGAGGCTCTTGATGCTTCCTGGGGGACACAATCCAAAAAGTAAGAATTTTATAGATGAGGGGAGGTTGATAGGCAGTAATGTTAGCCTTATTCTCAAATATATTAATTGTAAAGTCATTTACATTTGTGCTTCTATGCAGTGATAAGGAAAGTATATCAATGTTAAAGATTAAAAAACAATTTTGTATTATATTAACTATGATATTTGTATATTTTAGTTAAATTATGTTTATTAGCTTCATATATTAAGTTGGAAAAAAGAATTTCCATGTAGCTATTACTGAATTTAGGAACTTAAATGCTACAAAGTTAGAGAAGATACATGCTTAGCTGTCAAGACTCTACCAGTTTAGTCCATGTTTTAGTTCAAGGGTAAACATGCAAACCAGAATCTGGTCACACGTTTATTTTTTATGTATATTTTCAGTTATATGACTGAAAATATTTTATTTGGAAGTCAAAGTAAGCTCTGGAATTTCATATTAGAATTAATTCATAGAACTAGGAAAACTGAAATGTGAAAAAATTACCTACCAATTTGATGCAGTAATAAATCAAATATGAAAGATATATTAGTCTATTAAGTCATCCCAAGGATGGTTTAAGTTTAATTTACATAAATTAAGAAAATGAAAAATATTATTTTATTCACACTAATAGTCATCTGACCTAAGGCAAATATTACTGAATATATACATTATATTAGTATTATGTTAAGTATATTCTTAAAATACTTATTTTAAATAAATCAAAATTTTTCTAGAATTAGAAGTCATCAATGTAAAAACAGTTCGATTCACTTTATGCCATTTTATAAACCCTTCAGATATAAATTTATATGATCATTTTGAAAATTTTATTTTCACTATTGAGCTAAATAAAAATTAACGAAGAAGAAGAACCAGATCAGAATATCATCAAAAATTGATTATATATTTTCCATCAACAAGTATTATATTGAGTATATATTATGAATTAGTCAAGAATTTTTATAGTAACTACCCACTATCTAATTAAAAAACCTTAATATTTTCATATTGTGTTGTCTGTCCAATGACTGAAGGAGAGAACTACAAAGAAGATGAAATTCTTGTGTTGGCCCCTCGCTCTTGTGGACAGCATGGATTAAGCAAAGTGGGGAATGATGGAGGAGAGCATAGAGATTAGGGAGCAAGTTTAGTAAAATCCCAGGGGACAGTAAAGGTAAAAAATGTATAAAGAAGAGTTCAAGTTTTGGCTGTAAACAAGGATTTCAGAGAAGAGAGTGAGAGACTGAAAAAAGAGAAGACAAGAAACAGAAATTTACCTAGAGAAAATATGTGCACTCACTGCCTATATCAAAAGGTCATGTCCATGGCTCATTACTTATACTCAAATTGTTGAAGGAAAATAGGAGTGAAAAGAACACTTTTTTGGCAAATATTTTCTCATTGTGTTCATATTAACTGCGACAATCTGTAAAAAGCAGGAAACCTTTTTCATTTAGAAAACAATTCACATGACCTTCTGGCTCACAGTCAATCAGTGCTGCTAAAAACAGTAGCCGAAATCATACTTAATACATATTTTCGGAGAGTATCTGTGTATTTGATGAATAAGAGATGCACAATGACCAACTGAATTTTAATAAATTTTCTCAGAAATGACTTGTGAATTTGTTCTGCATTCTTGCTTACATCTTATTTTTAATCTAGAATATTTTATAATTTTTAATTATTATGGCAGACTTAAAGTTGGAATTCTGTTTGCTCCTCCTGCTTATTTGAAAAATATTTGCACTATAACTATTTATTACACTATAATAACAAAAGCAAAAATGTGTTGCAGTGGTTTTGTAGTCAAACAATTGATGTTAAGAAAACATATCATTGGTAGAAATCTGAGGATGAATTTTGGTCTGGCACAGCATTGTTTAAAGCATATTATTATTTTCTGTAGTAATTTTGAAGGTGTATGACAAAACTATTGAGCCTTTACTCCAAGAGAAAGTGCCAAAAAATATCAGAATGTTACTAAGTGGGAAAATATTGTCTGCCTTTAGAAATATATTACAATATACTTCTTTAAAAATACATTATAACATAAAAATTTATTACAAATCAAACTTCAAGCCCGAAATGTTATTTCTTATTTCCTATCCAATAAATATAATATGTAAAATAAATACATAACTTCTGTCAGTTCCATATTTCCCTCTAGATTATATCTCCGTTTTGGTAGTTCTACATCAAAAGTTCTTTCAACAATAGTCAATACTCACAGTTTCCATTTTGTTTCCTCCTACTCTTTCCTGAACCTATCCACTTCAATCTGACTCTTTCTCCCAGTGCTGCTGGAAAAATGACTTATAAAACTTTCAAATGACCTCTATGTTGTTAAATGCAGTGGGCACTGAACGTGAAGAACCTTTGGCTTCAGCATTTGTCATAGGCACTCATGCCTCTTTTTGCTTTCTTCACTTTCCTCTCAGGATACTTACTTTATTCACTTGGTTTTCTCTTACCTTTCTGGCCTTTGCTTTACACTTAGGAAAACATTTAACAATATGCAAATATGATTAAATTTTAATAATTGTATCTTCTATATATACTCAGTCAGCCTTCTACTCTGACATTTAGAGAATCTCTTGCACTTTGTATTTGAAAATATGTACAGATTTATGCCTGGTACCTTTCTTTTCTTTTTAAAATATCTTTATTTATTTATTTTTAAGTTGTGCTGAGGATCGAACCCAGTGCCTCACACATGTGAGACAGGCTCTCTACCACTGAGCTAGAGCCCCAGCCCTACTACCTTCCTTTGTAATAACAATATAAAAAACACTATAAGTGTCTATGTGTTAAAAATAGAATATAAAGTACATTGTATTCATTATGAAGGTGTTGTATGAATGAGTGGATAACCATGAATGAATCATACCAATATTCAAAACATGGATGACTTTTAGAAATATGTTAAGTCAAAAAACAAGTCCCTGAAAACATTCTTAACTTAAAAAATTAAATATTATGATGCATAGAGATAAATTTATGTATGATTATAGTTTTAGAAAAATAATGAATGGGGGTAATTACAGTCACAACATAGGGATGCTTGTTCCTGTGCTGCTATGGTTTTGATAAATATCCCCCAAAGATCCATGTGTTAAATACTTAGTCCCAAATATGGTATTTTGGGAGGTGGTAGGATCTTTTGGAGGTGGGACCATACATGCCTTAAGTCATTGGGGATATACTCTTGAGGGAGATTGTGGGATCCCTACTTTTGCTCTCTCTCTTTGGTTTCTGGCTTACAAAGTCAGCAGTTTGCTCTATGTGCCTCACCCCTTCCATATGATACTTCTACCAAAGATCTAAAGAAATGGGTCCATACCATCTTGTACTGGAACCTCCAAAACTGTGAGACAAATAAACCTCTCCTCTCTTTCTTTCTTTAATTTTAGTGCTATTAATCAAGCACTGGATCTCACTTATGCAAGTCAAATGGTTTCTACTCTACCACTGAGTTTATATTCCCATCCCTGAAATAAACCTATTCCCATTATAAGTTTATGATCACCTATATTTCATTATAGTGACAGAAAGCGGACTAATATACTAATATAGTAAAGTCAGAGTGAGAATATGGAAACTCAGAGAAATGGAATTGATGCCCATTTTATTCTGCTGCATTTTGTGTATAAAACTTAATAAATATTATGTATACAATGTATTTCAAAAGAGAATGTGAGAGAATATAGGAAATTCATGTGAAAATATATTTGAATGCATTGAGTTAGTGAATACTAGTATTCCAACAAATATGGTATGACTATTTGTTGTTTTACATATTAATTTTCTTTTTGGTTCAGTATTTTTCAATGATTACATTTCACCCAGAAATAATTTCAATTTTTAAATTTGAAAATACTATCTGAAAGTACATTAAATAAGATTGCTGTGTTTGGTTCATGCAATTTTTAATATAACCATAATTTTAGATTATTTTATATATACATAAATGTGTATATATAATATAGTTATTTATATATGTATATATATATATTTCTATATAAGGCTATTACATATATATCAATCAAATAGGCATTTTGATGCTGCCATTTTACAGAACAGATAATGAAAGTTTACGAAGTGTAACTGACTTTCATATGAAATATTTCTAATCAGTTATTATACCATGTACATTTTGCTTTCAGAAAGTCAGTACTCTTTTACTAAAAGCAGGCAAATGGAAATAAATCTTTTCATTGATTTGATGTGAAAGATTGAATAAATATAATACATGGAAAAATGTTAAAACTTGCTTATTTTCATTTCTTGTTCTATGTTTTAACCCCAACCCTAATGGTTTAATTTAGTCTGTTTTTTTTTTTTTTCACACAAAACAGCCTTAATTCTTTTGGCAATATGCCTAGTATAAACAATAGATAGTTGTGTATACTATTGAATCCTTGCCTTCCTCAGATTTGAAAGAGCCTTTTATGTTCACAAAAAAGTTTTAGAAATCGTGTCTGTCCTTGAGATCTATCCACTCATTAACGTGGATACTCTAAAGTGAGTGATGATATCTAAAGGGAAGACTCATTAACTGCCTAAGGTGCATCAAAATTTAATTGACATTTTTCTTAATTCACTTGTGTACCCAATGGCAACACACTAAGTCTTCAGTAAATTAGAAGGTTGAGGATGGGGATACTAACCACAATAGAACATCTTTCAAAACTTGTCTGCAGGAAAACAAAATTTTCTATATTCCCTTTCTGTTTTCTGGGCTCTTTTCTATATAAGGCTATTACCAAAACCAGAGTTGAAAAAATATTCATATTACAGAAACATAAGGAAAACATAATATTGCTTCACTTTATTTACTGAATAAATAGTTGTTTATATCACATATGCAATTTCTGCAGACAACTATACACACAAACCATCTATCAGGCATCCAAGCCTCTGCATTTCCCTGACATTTTGTTGTGCAAGAAAGATAATTAGGATATAAGGACTGCTTCCAGCTCCAAAGGGAGAAATCTACAGAGCCAGCAAATTGGATTGAGTTCTATCATTCTCAATCTAACCTTTATGACAGCCTAGAGACAGGGACAGGAGAAGAAATATCATCAAGGAAAGTTAAATCATCAGAGTGCACTGCCATAAAATATACCCTGTGGTTGTTTGTTTCTATGATCTAATTAGCCATTTAGATATTTTCTAATAATTTTCATGGGGAAGATGTTCTCTACCTTATTATACCTACAGGAAAGGAGATGGATGATTGTATGTCATTGAAAAGAGCAGAAAGTAGGAAGAGGAAAATTTGTATCATGAGTGTTAAAAACTTGGATGGGAAATTCATGAAGCTAAAGAAAAAAAAGAAGGAGACATAAGATAAATTATGTAAGAAAAGAACTATACTGACCTTGCAGGAACATTGAGGGGACACTGCCAATATTTTCTGAAGGAAGGTCTAAACCTTACATATATGGGAATTAAAGCTAAAGATTGCTGCTTATTCATTCATTACTATCCCTAGTTTACATCCTTTAGGTTTGTGAATTCTTTGGTTATGTCAAGAATCAAGCAAGTTTGTATAACAAATAAGAAATTGTGACAAATTACTTCATATTTATCCCTCACTTAATGGCGAAAAATGCTGGTTAAATAATTGCTATTTAACAGAGTGATCAAAACAAAAGTTCAGAAAATTTAACCATAACCATGGTAATAATGTATATTCTATAATTATTGTCAAAAAGGTATAAAAATAGATCATGAATAGTCACATAGTAAAGGTTGGGTGCAGATATTTTATTATAGAACCAAAAAGAAAGAATAGCATTTTCTCTAACTTGAACAAGTACTCATCTTTAAAAAATTTATTGAAAGATGCTTAATTGTAATTATGCCCAAAGGCAGCCAGCTGGGACACACAGTGTATTAGCTGTCATTTCTAGGACTCCTTAAAATATATAAAATCTAGTTTTTAATACCTGAAGAGAACAAAATGAGCCTAATCTCCTTCATACCTGACAAAGTGTAGGCCTAATTATAAAGGCTAACACTCAAACTTCAGAAGAAAATACAGTAGAATTTTTTCATCTTTGGGTAAACAAATATTTATCAGATGACATATAAAGCACTCACTAAATGAGTTATTAATTAATTGTACTTTGTTAAAAACTTTGACTCATCAAAACTAATATAAGGAAGTAAACAAGCAAGTTACAGATGCAATAATAAAGTTGCACTGTATGTATCTGTCAAAGATATGAGCTAAAGATAAAGACTTATGATTCAATAATATCCAGACAAATCAATCAATATAATTAAAAATAGGCAAAATTATTTCAATGGACACTTCATAAGGGTATATAAATAAATGGTCAAGAAACACATGATCAATATAATAATTATCACAAAAATACAAACTAAAAATCTAAAATAAAGGGAGCAATTTCATATGACGGGAGAGATATGGAGCAAACCAAACTCTAATACAACAATAGTAGAGTATAAAATAAGAAAAACAGCTTTGGAAAAATTTTTGGCAGTTTTTTATGCAATTAAATCTAGATCTATCCAATGACCAAACAATTCTGTTCCTGGCATTTATATTTCTTCATTAATATTCTTGAGTCTTTATTCAGGATAGCTCATACTTCAAATAATGCAAATATTCATTAACAGGAAAATAGTTCATAAAATTTAATGTTATTGAGGAACAAAAAGGAACAAGTTGCTGATGCACATAACAATGTAAAGGAATCTCAAAAATATTATGCTAAGTGAAAAAGAACCAGACACAAGACTGCCTGTTATATCAATGAAATTCCATGACTGTTAGAAAGAATTAAAGTAATTCACACAAAACAAATAAGTACAGTGGTTATTGGGGAGATACCTATTACTGGAAAGAGATAAAATGAAATTTTCTGGGATGATAAAAATGTTCATATATTAAGTAGGTTGTATGTTACATGAGTTTATATATATTTTGTATATAACAGTTAAGTAAAAAAAAACATTTACTTAACTGTGCTTTTAAGATTTGAATATTGATCTATTGAAAAATATGTGCCTCAATTTAAAAAATTATGTTTTAACTTGAATTTTTGTTACTTCAAAATGAAACTCAATTATTTTTATTTTAATCATCAGTGAAAACAAGATGTCTATGAATAATCATATATTCCAAAGATTTGAACCTACTGACTTAGGGTTTTCTGTGAGCTATAAGAGAAAAAAAAATTGTTGAGAAAATAAAATAAGGTAGGACAACACTATATAATCATTTACACATCCTATTTACAACTGTACAAAGTAATCTCAATTCTCAGGATTTATTTTCATTTTTATTAAAGTATATAGGCTGAGATTATAAATTTAAAGTTAGAAAATAACTTCACACTATAGTTTTGATTTATTTGAAGGTCTAAACTACTTACAATAGATTTAGTCACAGCTCATTTTTATGATATTCATATTTTTCCAGTTTGAATTTTAAATTAATTAATTAATGATAAATATATGATAGGAAGAGAGGTAAGGAATCTAGACTGCTATTTTTTAATGCCACTGGTTATTCAAAGTAAAAATCTCAGGAATCAAAGAGTAGCATAAAGAGGAATCACCCTGATGTAACTGTCATGGTTTAGATATGAGATGTCCACCAAATGTTCATTTGTGAGACAATGCAAGAAAATTTAGAGGTAAAATTGTTGGCATATGTGAACCTTAACAGAATCAGTGCAATAATCCACCTGAATGGATTAGCTAGGTGATAACCATAGGCTGGTATCATGTGGCTGGTAGAGATAGATCACTGGGTTCACTGGAGTATTGCCTTTGAGGTACATATTTTCCTCTGATGAACAAAGCTCTCTCCCCTTCTGGATTGCCATGTTATGAGCTGCTTGCCTCTGTAACACCCTGGTGATATAATATTCTGATTCATCTTAGGTCCAGAGCAATGGAGCTGGCTATCTATGGACAGAGACTTCTGAACTGTGATCCAAATAAACTTTTCCTCCACATTGCTCTTCTCAGGTCTTTTGGTCACAATAACAAAAAAACTGACCAAAACAGAAATTGGTAATGAGAAGCAGCATCATTGCTGTGACTAAATTAACCATGTGGTTCAGAAGTTTTGGAGCCAATTTGTTGGGGTAAGAATTTTGAAAAGTCTAGAAATACAAGCTGGAAAGGATTTAGGATTTTGTACTCAAAACTTACTTGGTGATACGGGTGGGAATTCAGATGACCAGAATGCTCACAGGACAGTGGACAGTAGAAACAGGGCTCAAGAGGTTATTAGCAGGAGAACTCTCCTGTAAATTGGACTAGTGGCTGTTTATGTTACATCCTGTCAAAAATGTTGTCTTCATTTTGCTCAGGACATGAGACTTAGTAAGGCTGAATTTAAAAGTAATGTGCTAATTAATCTGGCAGAGGAAATTTCAAGATAGCACAGCATTTGAGTAGTAGCCTGGATATTGCTGGCAACTTTTGGTCATGTTTACTGTAATAATCAGGAGCTAAACACAGAGCAGAAAGACTGAAAAACCTGAATTTTTGTCAGAAAAGTATGAGTAAAATCAGGGCCAAGGAAGGTGTGACCAAGAGTATAGCTACTAAAGAGATGGAAATACTTTACTCAGAAATGACGGGACACCTTGAGGTCATCTCAAGAATTGACAAGACCTTTAAGAGACCCTGAAAGCAACCTGCTTTCACACAGGGGACTAGGAAATTATTTTACTATGTTCAGCCATACAGATGCTCAAAGGCTCCTGTAACCAGAGTCCCAGCATGTTTGCAATTGCTTCAGGTGACAGCAGACCTTAGTATCAACCACGTGGTGCTGATTCTGCAGGATTTTATGATGCTATAGTTAACGGGTCATGAAGGTTTTCACCAAGATTTCAAAGGAATACCTGGGAGGCATAGAGTCTTTTTGGCTGTCCCTGAGAAGGTGATGTATAAAAAGGTAAAACAGAAAAGCTGAAGTGGAGACCCTTGAGATTAAGAGATGCCAGTAACCTGAGACATCTATTGAGAAAAGCTTCAGGAATAGAACAGAAACAAGCCAAGAAGGAGACCATATGGGCTTCAATCAGCAAGGCCATAGAGGCAGAGACACACAAACCTTTGGACCAAAAAATATGATACTATATGGCCTAGATGCTGGCTATGGAGCTATAGAACTTGTTTGCCCAGCCGGATTTTGGTCTTGCTTTAGTTTAATCAATTCTTTCAACAGCCCCATTTCTACTTTGTTGAATGGAAATGTTTACTCTGTGCCATTATATATTGGATATATGTAACTTGCTTTTGATTTTCATAGGACTCACATTAAAAATCCACCTTGGATCTCAGGAGACTTTGGACATGGACTTTGGGGAAATACTAAAACTATTAAGACTGTGGGTACTCTTGGAAATGCACTAAATGTTTTTTGCATAGTGATGTGGTCATGAGCTTTTTGGTGCCAGGAGGCAGGATATTGTAGTTTAGATATGAAATGTCCTTCAAAAGTTCATGTGTGAGACAATGCAAGAAAATTTAGAGGTAAAATGTTCAAGTTATAAAGAGCCTTAAATAGTGCGTTATTGAATGGATGAACTTGATAATGGTAGGTAGGATGCGTCTGGAGGGGGTAAGTCACTGAAGGTGTGCCTTTGGGTATATATTTTTGTCTCTGGTAAGCAGAGCTCCCTGCATCCTGATTGTCATGTCCTGAGTTGCCTGCCTCTGCCATGATGTTCTGATTCTGCTTTCCAATGGAGTCAGCTGTCTATGTATTAAGACCTCGGAAATCATGAGACCACATAACCTTTTTCTTCTCTAATAATATTGTCAGGTCTTTTGGTCACAGAAATGAAAAATTTGACTAAAAAGTAAATATGGTTGAGATTTAGATACAAACATCTCAGATAAAAATGCACAAATGTACACAGACACAAATGTACAAGCTATCATATTATATAATGTTATAGATACTTTGCAGACTGCTTTTTTATTTTAGCCAGTAATATGTTGTGAGTCACTTCCCTGCCCATAAAATATTAAGATATATTTTCTAATTACTGTATTGTCTTTATTTGTTAGTAACACTTTCTCCCTTTAAACATTCTTGAGTTTGCTATTTTACAAAATTATAAATAAAAACAGTAAAACAGCAAAGAGAAGCTATGCCTAAGGCAGGAGTGGTGAAGCATGCCTGTAATGCCAGCAGCTTCAGAGGCTGAGACAGGCGGATCATGAGTTCAAGGCCAGTCTTAGCAAAAGTTAGACACAAAGCAACTCAGTGAGACGGTTTATAAATAAAATACAAAATTGGACTGGGGATGTGGCTCAGTGGTGAGTGCCCTTGCGTTCAATCCCTGGTACAATCAATCAATAAATCAATCAATAAAAATCTGTGCCTAATTTGGAGAGGGGAATATTTTAAATATTTTATTTATAATAAATTCCTAGTATGTTTAAAAAATGTTTGATACCTTATGCAATTATCCTTCAGAAATCATGAATAAACTGGTATTCCCATTCCTTTTTTAAAAAATAACTTTATTTTATTTATTTATTTATTTATTTATTTATTTATTTATTTTTATATGGTGATGAGGATGGAACCCAGGGCCTTGCACGTGCAAGGCGAGCATTATACTGCTGAGCCACAACCCCAGCCCCTGGTATTCCTATTTCTTATGTGACAAAATAACTAAATATCTTTATCAAAATGTAGTGTTTTCAGTGTTTATAATAGTTTTGGTAAATTTTATATTTGAAAATGTTACCTTTGTTTGCTTTTTTCTGATAATGAGATCTGTTTTTACTATTTTCTTATTGTATATTAGAATTTTAGCATTTTTTGTGCATACTTCTCTACATATGATTATATTTTTCATGTTAATTTTTAAAAGTTATTTATATTAATTATATCAAGCCTTGGTATTTTATACATTTTATAAGTAATTTCTTCTTGTTAGTTACTTAGAATTTTATTTTGCTTGAAGTCTAATTTGATCATTAAACTCTCAATTGGTTGTTGTGGCACAAACCTGTAATTCCAGCAACTCTGGATACTGAGGCAGGAGGAGGATCACACGTTCAAGTTCAGCCTTGGCAATTTAATGAGACTTAATCTCACAAAGTGGGGAGAGTGCTGAGTATGTAGCTCAATGAATAAAGCACCCACAGCTTTAACCCTAGTACTCCCCACCCCTATCAAAAATTGTTTGAACTCTCTACTCTTAGAGAAAATAGACCAGTGGGGAGGGGAAGATGAGGGCATTGGGAAAACTGGGGAATTGCATTTAGCTAAATTATGTTATATTGTGTGCATCCATTTATGTGTAACAAAAAATTGTACCCTTTTGTACAATTATAATATACCATAAAAATGTTAAAAAAATAAGTAAACTCTCTACTCTAGCATTTAATTATTTTCCTGGTTGTTACGCTGTGATAGTTTAATGAATAATTGTATCTTTTTTTTCAAGTAACCCAAAATATATTAAGAGATTTGAACAGAATCTCTACAGTTTCAAAAGTTGAGATATTTACAAATATAGTCATTTTACTCATAAACACAGTGTGGTTCTCTGCTTTCCATCTCTATGTTGTTAGGCACTAAATTATAAATTTTTATTATAACATCTGTAGGATACTTATGGAGTTTATTTATAACTGTTTTGCTATACTAACTTGGGGTCTATTTGTGATAGAATATATATATTTTTTTATTTTGCCATATGATGGTTGATGTGATACTGACACTGGTCAACACTCCAAGTTTTTTTAATCCTATAGATTTCCAGTAAATTATCTAATCTATAATCAAAATTTGGTATAGTTTAAATATTTAGAACTAATGTTTCTATGTCTATATCATTTTAGTTTCTATAATTCATTCATTTTAGTTAATTGTATGATAGCTCCTCTTTCCTTGCTCTGCTTCAAATTTTAATGAAATAGATATTATAATTATATTGTACTAAATTATCATAAGTGAAACTGACCATCTATAGCCTCTATTTAAATAAAAGCTAAAGTTAGCCTTATTGTTATTTAGTTTAAGAGATTAAGAGATATTCTTTACCATATTTTGGAATTACATCTCTAGTTTTCTTGTAGGAATATTATCAAGAATGTATAGTCAAAATTTTCAAATGATTTTGTGACATCAACTTAGCTGTTTTTACTATCTGAATTGGTAAAATTAAATAAAAACACACACATGTATATATATGTATATGCATATATACAATAAAATGTTATTAAATCAGTGTTACATTCTTTTTTTGCGAATTGGGTCTTAATATGATGGATTATGGTTTGGAGGTGAGGTATCCCTCAAAAGTTAATGTGTGAGACAATGCAAGAAGGTTTGGAGGAGAAATGATTTGGTTTCAACCTTAACCTCATCAGTAAATTGATCCCTAATGGGATTAACTAAGTGGTACTGGTGCTAGGTGGGGTGTATTAGCTGGAGGAAGTAGTTTATTGGGAGGTGGCTATGGGGTATATATTTTTGTATCTGGCAAGTAGAGACCTCTCTCTCTGTCTGTGCTCTCTGATCATCATGTGAGCTGCTTAGCTCTGCTGTACTCTTCAGCCATGATATCTTGCCTCACCTTGAGTCCCAAGGTATGGAGCCTGCTATCTATGGACTAAGACCTCTGAAACCATGAGTCCCTAAATATACTTCCTCCCCTAAAATTGTTCTGGTCAGATCTTTTAGTCACAGTGGCAAAAGCTGACTAAATCATCCAGGATTCATTTGAACTCCTGGGCTCAAGCCATCTTCCTGCCTTAACCTCCTAACTAAGTGGGACTTACAGATATATGCCACCTTACTCCCTCAGTGTTACAATGATGATACATTATTCTTGTATTATAATTTGTTTTTATTGATGCATTTGTCTTTAAAAGGAGCTAATAGAAACAGATTATACTCATAAGAAATATGAATGTCAACAGGGATAAGGAAAATTTTAACACTGATAATTTCCCATTTTACAAGAATTTAAAAATTTAAAAATAAAAAAAAATATTTACAGTATGTTTCTGAGAAGTTATACTATTAGGCATTTTATTTTCCTTACTTTTATTATATTTGTAGTCTCTACTTTCTTTAAATAGTTTAAATTTTTGTATAAAATGTCTTCTTAAAATATAAAACCAGAATTTTATATAATGGTATCGATTTTATATAATGACATCGAATTTTTATATAATGATATACTATGTAATTCTTGATATTTTCCCCATATCAACTTATCTCACAAAATTCATAATATCAATAAATTACAATTTGTTGTTGGAATTGACAGAACCTGTTCTTCAGGCAGCTTAAATGACCCTTTGAGATTATAACAGGGTCATGAATTGTGAAAATTAGAAAACTGTGCCCCTAGTAGTGGGAGGAATTGAAGAAAAGATCCCTATTTGTGAATGTATTACATAAAAGCTTTCCTTTCCCCTGTCTGACTCAGGCACAGTACTTCCCCTCTGACACAGAACTCAGAAGCACATACAGCAGAGGCTGTAATGTTCAGCCCAGGCCTGGCAACCCTGTGAGGTGTGGGTGACTCCCCTTAACAGGGTTGGCAGTGGCCCAAGTTTTCTCACATTTCCACTGGAAAGTTTTTGAAACTCACTGATGAAACCCAGTTTTAGGGCTGGGGTTGTGGCTCAGTGGTAGAATGCTTGTGTGAGGCACTGGGTTAGATTCTCAGCACCACATATAAATAAACAAAATAAAGGTCCATCAACAACTAAAGAAGGAAGGAAGGAAGGGAGGGAGGGAGGGAGGAAGGAAGGGAGGGGTATTGCTGCAAATGGACACAAGGAGTCCTTTAAGGGTGTTGGAAATGTTCTAGGTCAAAGGTGCTAAAGCTCATGCATAGGCAAAAATCCTCAAGGTTTGTGAATTTTACTGTCTATATTATAAGCATAGAGACGGAGTGGTCGGCGTCTCTCAAGGCACACAGG
>NW_025999949.1:13074257-13152903 GCF_001458135.2 Marmota marmota marmota
GAGGGAGGGAGGGAGGGAAGGAAACTCAGTCTTTACAGAGGTCACCAGACCTTGGTCTATTATACCACTTGTCTGCCTTCCTTATTTACATATTTTCACATGTGGGATACAGAACTACAATCTTTGTACAGGTTGCTCCTTTCTCTTAGAAATCTCTTGTTACTATCATGTATTCCAAGATGTCCCTGATTTTCTTGTCTCTGGTGACATATATAAAATAGAAAACTCTCTTCACCTCAACCAGCTAAATTATTTCTGTACAGCAGGTTCTTTATGGTTTAATATTGTCTGCCTCTGCCAATAAGATTTTTGTTATGTTTACATTTACACTTAATTTTCATTTTCTATCTTTACCTACTTCTTTATTTGAAACATTATTAATTCATGTACATTTTTATAATTCAAGAACATAAACTTTATTCAGTAATTATAACACGTAGACCATGAATTTGTGAGCTATCTTTTTTTTCAATGACAAATTTAGGAGTAATTTATTTAGAAGATCAAGCATTCTTTAAAACGTAACTTTGATTTTTAACAGTAAAATAAGAAGTATGAATAGGACTATTATGATACAGTGATTGATTTTTGTCAGTCTGGCCTTGGCCTTCACATTGCAATTAGCATAGATGATGGTAAAAATGGAATGGTCTTTATCCAGAATACTTCTCACCAAGGATATGCAAGACTTTGGGGAAAGTTTTTTGCTTTCTTGGGTAGTTACACATTAATAGAGTCATTATTATCTGAGAGAAACAAACCCACTTTTGCTTAAGCCACAGTAGTTAAGTTTTTCTATTACAACCAAATATGGTCCACAATATGCCCTATCCAAATAGGAGTGAGGAGCCTACAGTAACATTCAAGAGACATAACAAAGGAAAGTCTTTCTAGTTAACTTTGTGAAAATATACTGCTGCCTTGGTTTTATTAGTAAAATAATCATTGTCTTCTACAGAAAGAGATTTAAAAAGCTATTTTATGAGTTTTCAAATGCATTTGAGTTATACATGTAAACATTAAAAAAATTAAGCAGTAAAAAAAATCTGCTTGGTGGCTTTCTAAAATTAAAAGATATGGAAAGAATCTCTAAACAGTGTACCTCATTATAAACAATTTTAAAATTCTTTAACTACTTGGGTAGAAAAGAATAACCAAGATTTTATAAGACATAAATAAGTGGGGAAATGTTTTTATCACAAGACAAATATTTATATATTCAAGTATGAATAAATTATACAAGACATCAAGAAAGACAGTGGTATATAGACACAAGGAATTAATAGAACAAAGTAAGTGTAGTTTCAAACATAGGAAAATGTTAGAACCTATAATAATTAAATATATGAAAATAAGGTAATTAAACTGAGAATGAAAGACATAAGACTGCTAAGACTAAATGCAAATAGAGTATACTCATCTACTCACAATAGTACTTATTAACATAAGCTTTCGGAAAGCACAGTAGTAATATGAAAAATATTACTTTTGGCTTTTTAAATATTTATCCTGTTCCTAAGGAACTAATCTAAGATATAGAAAGTATTTACTTTTGAAGATGCTGATATCTGAACTAATTATGACAAAACCCCAAAATATCTTACAACAGAATAATTAAATGACTTATAGTATACTAATGCAAATTGATGCTTCTAAAAATTCTAATCATATCTGATATACATATAATATGGACATAAATTGCATATATAGGATGATTCTAACTACTTGAATATGTCCATCTCTACCTCATGATATAGGTATTTTTTTTTTAGTTCATGGTATACTTTTCTTATTGAGGATATGCTATTGGTATAAACAAAGTAAACAAATTGTATAATACTTTGTGCATAAAAACAGACAAATGCTGTTTTAAAAACACAAACATTCATTCTATGCTAAAGTTATTACCAAGAAAGGAATGTAATGGTGCCTTGCTGAAAGCATTCATTCAATTACCAATGTCAATTTTATTTACTAAATTAAAAATGTATAGGAAATAAGCAGGATCATCAATAGTTGGATTTAAGAAGTTTAGAAGTATAGAACTGGTTACAAATCCCAATGTGTCTCTGTATTTATAAAGATGACATCTTTTCTGCATTATGGCAAAGCAACTACAGCAAGCTGTTTTTACAAAACCTTGGAACTCGTGAGAAGTAACAAAAAATAAGTTTCAATTTCTGGAAGAAAGAGAACAGCAGACCTACCATAAGGACATGCATTAAGTGAGAATGTGATCCCATGTGAGAGAAACAAAAAGCTGGAAAACAGTGAGTCAAAGAAACAGATGCAAACATGAATCTAACTCTGCCAGCAGCAGTTTCAACTTCTAATCAAACAGTAGATTTTGCATGTAAACACAGTCTGGTAGAGGCTGAAGGTTACACATTGGATTTTTTTCCCCAGTCGTGCTAACTAAAATAAGCTATAACATTAGCAACTGTATTTCTTTAAGCACAAAGAGCAACAGATAGATGCATTAAACATCTTACAGTGAACAGAATGTTTTAAAAGTACATGTTAGATCACAGTCTATAAAACAAATAGCAAGAATATATTTGTAGATTATTTTTCCATTATTTTATATTTTATTGTATTTGAAAATAAATATTTAATGTTTAAATATTTGATAAATAAATATTTAAGATAAATAAGTATTTTCAAATACATGTAATACTTATATTTTCAAATACATATAATATTATTTTCATGATTTATCTTATCAAATTTTATGAAATGAAGCAAAGAAAAATGTCTTAATTTTACATAAATTTTGAGGATTACAAATAATTAGTCATAACTAAAGTTAAGAGCATAAAATCTGAATTGAGCTAAATTTGTTTTGTTATGATGGCCCTGCTTCATGCTACTTTCAACAATACTAACCTTGGGCAAGTAGTTAAAGCCTCATTTTCCCAGTTGTAAAATGATGAGAATGATAACAGTAATTATTTCACACCATTTGGGTAGAGAAGAAGTTAAATACTGTGTTGAATACAAAACATCTAGTAGTGTTGGGTACAGAGAAATCACTAAATAATTGCCAAGAGTTAGATTTATTGAGCTTTATTACACCATAATCCTCATAAAATCTCTGTAAATTAAATGCTACTTTTTCCAATTTACATATTAGTAAGCAAAGAATGAGAACAATAGTTATCTCAATCTCTCAAAGTCTTTCAACTTTCCAGAGGCTACAACTGTTTTTTATTTTAATGCAGAAATAAAATAATAATCTTCTCTAATTTACAAGGTGACCTAGAGAGAATAGATATAACAATACTATCAGCAATTTTATAGGAACTAGCAGATAATGTTAAGGGGATTACTTCCTTCTTAGATTTATACCAATTATAGGGCATGAATTGCTGGTGTAAAGAAAATACATAATAGTCTATGTGCTTTTTATGTGCATCCTTTTAGATGTCTCAAAATTTTAGAATGTGACTTCTCTTTTCTTTTATGGCCTATAGTCTGACCGGTTATACACAGGTGTGTATAGGTAAGGAAATCAAAGGGAGATAGAAGTGAGGTGCAGAGGCAGAATGGCTAAATGGCAAAATGGCTGCTGGTCTGAGCTGCTGGCTTTATTTATACCAGATTACATTCAGTTACAATGTAAAATGTTTTGCTTATGATTAGACATGTGTTCTGGCCATGCAAGCAGTGGTTATCTTAAGAGTGCCTGGGAAAGACTGCAAAACATTCCAACCAGGGAAAACAGGGTTCCTGTTACTCCCTGGTTGTTTGCTCACCAGAGGAGCTCTGTCCTGTATGTTCCCATGGTCAGAACCCTTACATGGAAAGACCTCTCTCCCAGCCACACACACATATGCTACTGAAGGTAAGCATGCATGCATATGTGCTTCTAGGATTTCTGTCTTGATTTAATGCTGTCATTGGCAAAAGTGGGTCAGCATTTGATAATATTTGAAAAGATGTTTAACGTGGGCATAAGTGTATGCCATACAGGATACTTTTTTTTTTATACAGAAGGAATTTACAGTGTAAGAGGAGGAAGAAATCAGAAATAACCAGTAAATTAACAAAGAGAAAAAAAAATGAATGAAAATAGACCTTACCTATAATCAAGATAGTGAACTTTTATTTGCATTAATATGTGATTTCAAACAACTCAAGCATTTTTAACTGTCCTCCTGACAGGAAGCAGTTCACATGTGTACTAAAAGGACCTTATATTCATGTAGTTGTTTCACACATGATTTCTCTATGATTGTCAAAAAAGAGTACAGTGAAATGTATAACATCCCCTTTAGTATCACCATCTCCCAGTTTAAGCAGAGATGGTATGGAGTGCTCAAACAGCTGGTGAACAACAAACCTCACACTCTGATGTAAATCTCACCTGTGGGCCCATCATTTTCTGCACTGTATTATCTTTTTCACTACTAAAACTGGAAGGATAATAAACATAAAATTTATTTAAAATGAAAAAAAATGCAAATTAATACAGAAGGCTGATGAATGTATACAATTTTAACATTGATAATCTGCCTCCTGGAAAACAGGGAAGCAAGAAAACAATTTAAATTGTTAGATACAAAGACAAACTCACAGAATCATAATTCAAATATAGCCAAGTATTCTTTAGTAAAAAGTCATTAATTCCTACATATTATCTGCTAAGAATGTTTTAAATTGCAAGTTGAAAACATTTACTAAAAAATAAATATGTAATTACAGGTATATTAATCTAGGACTAAAATATGTAATGCTTGATATTTAAAATTTCTGGGTGGAGTTATAGTTGATTCATGTTTAAATTGAGTGTTTGTATAAGACACCAAAAAGTGCTTTATGTTTTTTAGATTAACTAGGTGCCAAGAAAAAAAAACTGTGAAGAACCACTTTAATAAGAGGATACTAGCTAATTTTTACATGTTTTATCAATTAGATTAAAATTTAATGCTTTCATTTGCAGGGGCAGACACATGAATGTCCCAGTTTGTGACATAAAAGGATAAGCCATTCATATATGTGCACACATTATCTAAAATCAATGTATTCTGCCAATGTATGACTAATGTATTCATGATATTTTGTAATTGTATTTTGTATATTGTTATATATTTGCATTAGAATTGGATACATACCACTAAAAGAAACATTATATAATATGCTTTCATTTTACCAAGAGTTATTCCCATAATGAATGAAGTTTGGAGATAATAATTTTAAACCCCCAAATATGCCTAACCACTCTAAAGTGGTCAAAATTCAACTTGAATTCATCTTTTTGCGAGGTAGTGATAATGTGCTAGTATTAGAAGATGAGAGATATGGAGATAATTTTTATGGAATGATATCTTTCTAAATGAATAATAATTGGATGATCAATATGACTTTATTATAACTATATCATATGTAAAATAATATTACCCATAAAATACATTTCTTCTCTTCTTTTATTCAAAATACACTAACCTTGTCCTAAAGTTTGTAGGATGAGGATGTCCATCATATAAGGACAAGTAGTCATATTCTTCTTCTAGTGCAAATGACTGAAAAACAATTTGTATTCTATTTCGTTCTTCTGCTATTATTACCCATGTACAGTTTGCACCATTTGGATATCCATATGGAAAACCGGGGCTTTCTATGGTGCCATTAAGTCCTTTTAACGTTCCACCACATGTATAAATAAATCCTGCAACAAAAGACAAATAAACAGATATTAATAGCATATAAAACAAAAAACAATTTAGGGAAAATACTATTTCAAAAAGTTTTTTGATATTAACAATTTTCTAAATGATATTATCAGATTTAAAAATACATATGTAACAAAATATTAGAATTATTTATCCTGTTGAGGTTAATAATTATAAACCAATTGACAAAATAAAATCACCCAACATATCTGATTAATTACACATTGCGTATTCCAATACAACACAATTCTATCTTTAAATAGTTTACAATCTAATTGTGGAAATTTACAGAATTGAAAATTGAATGACCATAGGATATATATTGATTCTCAACAAATTAATTTTACCTTTTCTTGGCAAAGCATGATCACTTTTATGGCAGGCTGATATCTCTACCATGTAACTCATATTTATTTTAAAAAAGCGGACCCACCTGTGAACCCACCTTGATTATAAAAAAGGGATTTTTTAAATGTCTATTATGATTTTTCTAATTTTGATCAGAGCATTTGGTGCCCTTAGGGCATAATCAGATTAATTGCATCAGAATGAATCCTGAAGTTGGGGAAAAATGTATTGAACATATGGATCCTGGGCAACTGACAACAAAGGTCTTGAGTTCTACACTAACTGACTCTATGGGAGGTCTAAAAGTGATTGTAAGTGTGACTCCTGGAGATATCTAGAACGCTTACTCTATTTCTTGAGGAATTAGTTTATTTAAATATATAATATCCTATATCCTATGGTGTAATATAAAAACCCAAAGATTAATACAATGGTCATTAAAGATAGTCCCAGGGTTTATTGAGAGTACATGCTAATAAAGCTTAGACCTAGAGGCAGGTAATCAGGATCAGAAATTCTGTTCAGAACTCTTCACCCAGATATTATCAACCACATCTCTGAGTCCCGTATTAACCTTAAATTCCAGGAAACTGGAAGTTACAGATACCAAGCAAATTTGAGGAAAAGAACACCACATTACCCACAACATCAGTTTTGGGAACTGGTTGTAGAAATGCAAGAAATTTAGGACTCCTTTTTTGGGGAAGAAATGAAGATATTTTATATAAGTATACATCTTTTTTAAAAGAAACTGTGCCAGAATTTTAGAGGCCAGTTTGGTACATTGTGGCAGATAGAAGTTCATTTTGGATGTCACACATTCATTCCATCCTCTCTTCACAGCAGGATCTCCTGTTTGTATGGTAGTCAGATCTCCACTAAGCAGTCATATTGTCTGGTGTAACTGACTCTTGATTCTAATGGTAAGGATTATGGCTCAGTGCTGGATGAATAAATAGAATTCCACACTCTGAGCTGCACTCTGAGCTGTATTTAGTTCTGGGATCTACTCCTACTATCTCCATATATGGCAAAGTACTAAGCTTAAGATATGAAACATAGTTCTTGTTATTCTATTGCCAGTTTAAAATGTTACCAAGAAGTTGGATCAGGTGAAAATTTTTTTAAAAAATCAAATATCTGTATATATTCATATATCTTTGCTCATGCACCAAAAGTCAAATAGGGCATTTTATGATTTTCATAAATAAATAAATAAATAAATAAATAAATAAATAAATAAATAAATAAAAACGTTCCTTTTAAATTGCTTTTTGCAGAGCAATTACTTTGAAGCCTTAGGTTAATTAGCTAACACCCATTTTTATTAGTTTTCTGCCTGAACAGCTTCCAATTTGAACTTCATAACAAAATGTGAGCATGAATCCCTTTAGCTACAATCTGATCTATGGTCTGTTTTATATATTCTCAAGCCCCATAACCCTGATGGATTTAGAAAAGGACATATGTCCTAAAATAACATGCTTGGCTTTGTCCAGTAATTTTTTAAGAGCCTGCTTATTTATGTATTTCAAGTCCTTTCTCTTCCTTTTTACTTCTTTAAGAAAATTAGGAATTATACCTCTTTTAAGCTTTCCTACCCATCATATTTAAATTAAATATGACATTATTCATAAGAATGTACATTTTTCCAATAGTAGTCTTAAAATTTGCACTAAAAAGTTGTGAAAGATCAGAAATGGAGTTTTTAAAAGAGTATTCAATAAAAAAAAAAAAAACTTATGCCTCATAGGGTTTGTCCTTGTTATCAGTTCAGTGTTTCCCTTTCTAGGCTTTTTCTAGGTACATGTACACATAACTATATTTCTGTGCATTTGAAATTTTTTTCCAAATGAACTCAGTCATAATGTGTATATTTTTCTGATTCTTTATATTTATTTTTAAAATATCAGTGATATTCTCTGTTTAGATATATACTTGTACTACATTTTTCCCCCGGTGCTGGGGACAGAACTTAGGACCTTGTGCATGCTAAGGAAGCAGTCTAACATTGAGCTATTTCCTTTGCTCTACTGCATTGTTTCTTAATGACTACATAGCTACTTAGATATTGTATGCCTGTATTATAATTTATTTTATTAATCCTTTGATAACTTTATTTTTATGCATACAACAGCATTAAAAACCAACATTGGAACCATATCCTTGTGTACTTATATAATATATCTTTAAGATGGAATCCAAGATATGGGACTGCTGAATTTAGATAGCTACAATCAAGTTAATCTTACTAAATGCAATTTTTTATATGCTAATACATAGTATGAAGTGTTTCCCACTTGCAGCCCCAATTCTGGCAACATGAGATTTGTTTAAAGGCAATTTTTACAAGGCAAATATGCTATTTTAGTATTTTATTTTCCATTTATCAGATTACTTTTGATATATTTGCTACATTCTTTTCATCACTTCATAATTCTTCCCTAAGAATTGCCTGTTTAAATCATTTCCACATTTTCAAAGGATACCTTTCCTTTTTTACCACTTTTTTAGTAAACACTTAGGTTTGTGATGATTGATTGATAATTTGTATTTGCCTTCATATGGTCACTTCTAAGTAAAACAAGTTTGCTCATGCTCTCATAAAATCCCAACCTGTTATTGCTCTTTATTGTACATGTGGGTCATCATCTCCTTTTCTACTTATCTCCTCTGACAGTTCTTCTTCCATATCCATTCATCCATTCATTACATATATTGTTAAGGTTTAGATATGAGGTGACCCCAAAAGCTCATGTGTGAGACATGCAAGAATGTTAAGAAGACATGAAATGACTAGAATATGAGAAAAGTAGCATATCAGTGGATTAATCCACTGATGTGGATAAACTGAGTGGTAACTCTAGGCAGATAGACAAAAGACAGTAAGTTACTGGGTGAGAGCCTTTGGGAGCTGAACTCCATGGTGAGTGGAACTTGCTCTTGCTGACTGGTTGCCCTGTTCTGAGCTGATTTGCTATGCCACACTCTTTCACCACCAGATTCTGCCTCCCCTCAGACCAAAAGCAATGGAGTTGGCTGACAATAGACTGAATTTCTGAAACTGTGAGCCAAAATAACCTTTTCTTCTTATAAGTTATTCTTGTAAAGTCTTTTGGTCACAGTGATAAAAAGCATATTAAAATATATATCATGCCTTGGGGGTAAAATGATACAAAAGACATTGTTCTAAGCTTTCTCCTGGGACCTGATGAACTAAAATGTGAGACAACAGGAATATTTAAGCTATTATTGCAGAGTAAGTTATGGTCTATGATCTGAGTACGCACATTTTGCTAAAAGAACACATGGGAGCAAATGTTAATTTAGACAAGTTACTGAGATTTATGGAAAAATCATTTCTAAAAACTGGCATTGTAGCTTTTCACAGATTTAACCTTTGACAATTTCTGGTGCCTTATATTTTTCAAATTTTGATTATTAATGTTCACTTAAAAGAGTTGATTTATACTTTAATTATAACTAAAATTTTCATTACTAGATTTCTTGGTCAATGGGAGTTTATTTAACAATATGGGTTTTTAATTTTTTTCCTTATTTTACTTTCAAGCCTTTATTTTATCTTTCCTATATGTATAAAACAAAGTAGTGGTTATTTTATAAATTTTGATGGTATTTTAAAATTTATTTATTTATATATTTGGGGGGCTACCCAAGGTTGAGGACACAGTAATATTCACATTTTTGTTCACTGTCTTTAACCATTTTTAAAAACTACTGCTACTGGACTTCTATGTTCAATTGTGTTGACCTGATTATTGCAAAAATTACTTGTGACCTTCTTATTATCAAAATCAGTTCATTTTTATCCTTTTTGTTGTCTTCATGCATTTGAAACTGCTGACCATTTTTTTCCACGTTGGAAATATCTTCTAATTGCTTGCATGATGATATCTTCTTCCCTGATATCATGGATTTCTATTTATTTATTTATTTATTTACTTACTTACTTACTTACTTATTTACTTATTTGAAACAGGGATTGAACCCAGGACCTCACACATTAGGCAATCACTTTACTACTGAGCTACATTCCCAACCTTTTTCTATGGATTTCTAAAAGCATCCCTTTACTGGGATTCTATCTACTACTTTTACAGTTTTCTCGACAACCATACATGTAACTTTTGACTAGGTACAGTGTAGAGTTTATGATTATAAACTATGAAAAAATACACATCTTCATTTTTATATTGCCATTTTTCTTCTAATCTGTATGCAGATGTAACATACCATTTCAAAGACTAGTCTTCATATCCTCTAGGATTCTTCTTATTCTCTAATTTCATCAGTACATTCTTTAAACTCTCTCACATCTATCTCTCATCCTTCTTTTTCTATTTCAAATCTTTTGGCTTTCATTCAGTTGTTCCTCATCTGCTGCCTGGAGCATTTTAGCAGTATCTAATTCACCCTGCTGGTTTGTGCCAGTTATTCACATTGATGCTAAAGTCATCTCAAGGAAAAACAAACCGAATCCTGTCACTTCTTTACTTAACAGTATCCTTTGACTAATTCTCATTGTCAAAACATCCATTTGTCTCTCTGTGCACCTTACATCTCATCTTACCAGTCACCCCCTTTTACTGAGTAATGATCCATCTTTAATTTTTCACCCATGAACCAGATTTTTTAAATTCTTGTAGGTGATCTGGGATCTACAAAGTTGACTCACCACTCTTTCCTCCAGGCAGAGCATGGACTGAGGCACATGTACATAGCTGTTCATCAGGTCCTCAGTGTAAAAATCACTTATTAGACAATGAAGTAAAGTGTCGTTTTCCATTTATCTATTGCTTTTCTCATGATACTTCTAGTTTTAATGTTTATCACTTATGATGTATTTTTATACAACAAGCTTCTCTTAAGTCTTTCAAAAATTTGTTTAAATACCATGGTAGCAAGAGACAGAAACTAAACATTTAGTAGAAATTCAGTAAGTTTTTTCAATACTTCCTGATATTTTTTCCTTTGCAAAAACCGTATGACATCACACATTTCCATACTGAGAAAACTTAGATACAAATAACATAGTATTTTATTTTTTGATCAATTTTTGAATAACAGACATCTTAAAAGGTGGTAGTAAGTGCATTTATATTTTTACTCTCTTATTAGTAGAAGTACATATTTATAAATCCTTTATAAGAACTAATAACACTCATTGTGAAACAATATTCTTTTCTAGTATGCCAAAAACTTTCAGGAAATTGTAATATGTTATATGAAAAATCTCAAAAGATATTACTTCAAGAAGGGCTTTTTTGTTTTAAGCTATTTTTATTATAAGAACACTAAATATATAAAAAGTGCACCAAGTGAATGGATATATATGGAAAACTTAATTAAAAATAGAAACTCATGTTACTAGTAAGTATATCAAGATTAAACTATTACGCTCTTTAGAATGCTTTTGTTATTTGTTTTAATCACAATATCTTTATTCTTCTTGAATTAACCATCATCCTCAGGTTTATGTGACTTTCTAAACTTTTATTCAAAATTTTATATGTATGCATTTCTATATTTATTCACAATTAAATTATCCTATATTTTCTTCTAAGTTTTTATCCATTTTGTATCATATTCAGATCTAAAATCAATCTTTTTTGTGGGTGAAACAGGGATAGGATTAATTTATTTAATTAAATTAATATACAAATCACCTAGCTCCATTTATGTATAAGGCCACACTTTCCTACCCACAGCTGGTTGTCAATAAATATGAAATTTTGTGTAGTCCTGTTTCCGTATACTATATCCATTGGTCTGTACCACATTATCCAAGTAAGTTAATTACTGTTTGGTCATGCAAGTTCTTCTTCATTATTTTTCTTCTTCAAGATAGCCTTAATTTTTTTAAACATTTCCATAAACACTTTAGAATCAATTTATCAATGTATAAAAAAAGGAGCAGCTTAGATTTGAGATTAGGATGACTTTGAATCTACAAATAAACTTGGAAGAATTATGATGTTTCCACATTGATACTTTCAATTCATTATAATAAAATATTAATTTATGCTGGCCCTTTTAAACTTAGAGAAATCTTTTTGACCATCTTACCCCATTTTAGTAACGATCACTTTACTCTGATTCACATTTTGAACCATTAATCACTGTCTGAAATTATTAGTTTTTTTTTTTTTTCCAGTAGAATGTCAGTTCCAGCCATTTGGTGGATCACCTGTCTTGCTTCTTGTTATAGCTTCAAAGCCTAATATAGTTTCTCATAGATGTTGGACAGATTTAACTAAAGATTTAACTAAAGCAATGAATTAATTGAAAATGTAAAATAAAATATTAAAATGCCTCACATTATTCAATTGTTATTCAAGTTATTTTCTTTTACTACTAGCAAAAATATTAATAATCAACTACTTGATTATCCAGTAATATAACTAGTTCAGTCTGTTTGAAGCCCAAAATTAACTTAAAGCTCAACCTGATTTAGTTTCTTTTAGGATCAGGTTCAATGTGAGTTTTGATTAACTAAAGGACACTAGCATGTATTTTGCCTAAGGTTTCAAAATAATCTTCCTTGCATTATTCATAAATTAACAACATAAATGTAGACATAAGAATTATATAATACATATAATATATAATTTACACACAGAGTATAAATGTATTCTCTCTCTATATATAGAAATATACAGACACACACATATATATGTATATAATTTTTTATTTTTTGTACTGGAGATTAAACCCAGGAGCACTTTACTATTAAGCTACATCCTTGATCGTTTTTTAATTTTGAGACAGGGTCTCCCTAACTTGTTTTGTGCCTCATTAAATTGTTGACACTGGCCTCCAACTTGTATTAATGCCTTAGCCTCCTGAATTGCTGAGATTAAAGGCATGTGACACCACACCTTGCTTATAAGAATTATAGCTCTTACTAAATGAAAAATGCTTTTCAGTGGCAAGAGAAATAATATAAAAATCAATTTAAATTTTATTGCTGAGTTCTTTCATAAATATGTATTATTTAAACTACTTTTATTTCAGCAGTGAAAAAATACATAAGTATTGAATGTTAATTTGAATTAATCTCTGTCCAATATTTATTTTCTGTTACTAATAAATAATATAAGATAGCCTACTTTTTCTTTGTGGAATTTACATATGCTTTTCCAAAGAACATATCAGATCACTTTTCTTCTTGATTACTTTAACAAATATATCTACTTTTTCCCAAATATGTCTGATGAATATAATAGCTTCTCATTAGTTAGAGGGAGTTAGCCAGTTTCAAAATCATCTCTCAGTATCTTGCTCTTCCCAGAGCTCCCTGATGATGAAAGAGTTGTAAGATGGAAAAGAGTTTTATGTGCAATCCTTAGAGAGAAAGTATTAGACTGTGTGCCAAAAAGGTTTGTTTAGAGCTTAAGCTACATTTGCTGTCTCCTAAAATGTTCTTCTGGTCCCAGAAAATTTCGTAAGTGAACATTTCATAATTCAAGATCCAGATCTTAGTCTCAGATTATCAGAAAATTGAATAAGCAACACAGGTAAGGAGTCTGTTCATCAGAACTAGACTTACAATAGGTAATTGCATAGAGTCTGAGGTAAACAACTACACAGCAGGTATTTCCTTCTAGTAACATAGTTTTCTCTCTATGTCACAAGGTCAGTAAGACTATTAATTCACAGGATATGTGTAATTAATTTAGATAAATTAATTAAAATGCATCTATTCAGAGTAAGAGGCATTACATTTATCTTTCAAATGTGTAATATAGCACCTAATTTGCTAGTTGTTTATGCTTACCTCCAGAACACATTTGCTTCTTGGGTAAATACTATAATAAATAATGCTAATGTTCACTTCTAATATTTCATCTTATTTTTTGGTACAAAACTTACATAAACACCCTTCTCTCTGGCAATTATTTTTTTAGATATGCTGACAGAATTTGTTTGATCATAAATACTATTGGCTCAGATGCCATTTGGCCTTCATGGGAAGCACTTTGTTCTATTCTTATCAAAAATGTGTTGATTTATTAGTTTAATTCTAAAGAAAAAAATCTGATTTTCATTATTTGTTTTTCTGGTAATCTTCACCATAACATCCACAAAGAAAGAAACATAAAATACTGAAAGCTTCCACTAAAATATTAATTTACTGAGATTTCTATTTTCTAGGAACATATATTGTCTAATTTAATCTTCTCAATAACCTTGTTAGATCACATATACTTACAGTGTACATTTTATAGCTGATAAAACATGTATGAGTTTTACCTATTAAACTTATTAGTGTATATCTCATCCTTTGGATCTCTGAATTATTAACTTATTCAAATTATCTTCTGCTATTAAATAAACTCTACTGCACATATTTATGTTATTGAGTTCTACTGAATCTGTGTTTTCAGATCCTTATCCCCAGAGGAAATAAAATCTACAAACTTCATACCATTAATTCTGTAATCTTTAAATCCATTTCAAATTTATGGCCATTACATTTCAAGCTCTTTGCCCACAAAGCTTTTAATATTTGAATCAGTTTACCCTTACATATTTTATGAAAAATCTAAGAGGAACTTATTAAATTTATCTTATTAATGGCACAAATACAAATAAATGTCAAAAAAGTAGAAATCCTTTCCTTAGGTTGTACCTAAATTTGGATGTTTGAGAGAGGCTCTAAAGATTGTCCAAAAAAAAAAAAAAAAAAACATTTGAACAGCTTCCAAAACTCTAAGTAACACTGGATTCTCTATCAAAAACTTACATTAAAAAAACTTTAAAAAATGTAAAGTTTTCAAAGGATAATTTAAGTAGATATTATTTTCTATGAATTTATTTAATTTTAATTAGGCAGATGGCATATTGCTCTTATGAAGACTGTATCAATATTCTTTCTTCCATTATGAGAACAAATTCAAAATGAAAAATGTTCACCTCACTAACATCATCAGTGGCATAGTAGCTCAAACTACAACTGCTTGTCTTCCCAGTAGTAAGCTTGAAAACTAGCAGCCTTACAACCATGGCAGCTAAGAAAAATAGCAGCATTACAGCAAGTGGAGGATAAACCAGGTTCAGAGCTACTTAACAAATTCCTTTCTCACCCAGAATGTTGTCATGATTTAACCTATCCTGCTGCTACCTGGAAAACTATTCACAGATGTTGTTATATGATCTGACATGGAATCACCGTGTGATTAAAGCCCTATTCCCAGAGAATTAAAAAAAAAAAAAAGTTTAACACTGCAACTGCCTAAAGCTGCTAAATTGGAATAAATGACAATCAGGCCAAAACTTAAAAGAAAGATCTGGAGAAAGAGATTCCATAGCAGACTTTAAAAAGTTTTAATATACTCTTGAGGATATGAGTATGTGAAGGCTTATGTGCATATTGAGAAAAGACCAGAGAGGATTCTAAGTCATTTAATGAATGACTTGAGCCGCTGCCTGAAGAATTGAAAGCCTAGACAGATTTGTAAACTTTTTAATGTTGAATATAGGCATGAACACTTAGAAATCCCTTGGAACAGGGAGGAAGATGTGCTTGTTTAGAACATTTGAGAAAATATCTGGTCTATAATATGCTGTTTTCAAACTGAGCAAATGCTTGAGTAGTCATGTACTAGAAGTGCTATAGGCTTTACAGAATTATCCTGAAAGTGTCAATGCATGAACAAATAGCAAAACAGAATACATATACAGCAACAAGGCTTGGATGAGGGGGGATATAATTTTGCTGGATGATACAGTCTAGTATTTAAAAACACTCTGTTTTCAACCAAAATTATGTAATGTGCTAAGAAACAGGAAAGTACGGCTCATGTACAAGAAAAAAAAATCAGGGAATATTAACTATGCTTGAAGAAGCTCAGACAGTGGCTTTAAGTTATTTATTATAAATATGTTTAAATAACAAAGTAAATCATGACTAAGAGTTAGTTTAAAGTACAAGAATGATGTCTCACCAATGAACAATACTGATAAAGAGAAATTGTTTTAAAACCGTCTGAAATTGTTGGAAATTATAGTAATTGGAATGAAAAATTCACTAAGGGCATTCAAAAACAGATTTGAACTTGGAAAGAACAATCAGTAAACTGAAAGATAAGTCAACTGAGATTGACAATCCTTTCTGAGAAACATAAGGAAAAAAGAATGAAGATAAGTGAACACTGCCTCAGAGACCTTTGGGTCATCATTATATGTACCAACATATGCATAACAAAGTTCCAAGAAGAAGAGGAAAGAAGACAGGAGGCAATCAAGAACATTTTAAAAACAGTAGCTAAATTCGTCCAAAACACAAATTTAAAATATTAATCTCCACATCCAGGAAAACAAATGTTTCAGTAGAAATTCACACTAAGACACAAACTGTTGAAATAAAAATAGTGAAAATAGCAATAGGGAAAAATGATTAATTATAAATGAATCAGAGTAAGATTGATAGCTGATTTATCATTAAAAATTGTTGAGATTAGAAAGTAATGAAATTATCTGTTTAAAGAGCTGAAAAAAATTAAAATTTAACAAGAAAATCTATATAAGAAGAGATTTTCAAAAATAAAGGAGAAATTATGACACTTCCAGAAAAAGAAAACCTACAAATATGTTTCACTAACAGACTGTCTTTTTTAAAAAGCTCAAATGAGTCTTTTGTGATAAAATGAAAGGATATTAGGCAGTAACTCAAATCCATATGAAGAAATAAAGAGCACCAGTGAGCATAACTGTATATTAGTAAGTTCTTTTTTCTAAATAAAATTTTTAAGTTACAAATGAATCCTTTTAAAACTGTGTTGAACATCTTACATAGAGAGAGATTTCGCTTGAGACTAATAATATTGAAAAGGGATAATATGGAGGTAATCAGAGCAAATGTTCTGAATATGTAGAAGTTAGTATTCAATTAGAAAGCTGAAGTTAGATGCAGGTTGTAATTTCTCACTATAAATAAAAATATATGTAAAATATATTAAAAATTACCAAAAAATAATTAAAACTGTACATTAGATAGTACTTAACAATAACAAGAAGGCAGGAATCAATTGATAGAGGAACAAATGATTAAAGCATATAGAAAGCAAATAACAAAATGACATTCATAAAACCTACCTTAGCAACAACATCAAATATATATGGAAAAGACATTGCAGTTAAAAGCAGATATCAGCAGATGGATCAAAAAATTCAGACACACTTTCGTTTTCAAGACACAGAAAAAGTTGAAAAATAAAATGAAGGCAAAACATATAACATGCAAATGATTATGGAAATTGAGCCCTAATGGTTATGATAATATCATGAAAATGACTTCAAGTCCAAAACATGTGAGAGTATCTAATGCAGTGCTTACAGATAAATATATAATAGTAAGCACCAATATTAAAAAAAAATTGTAAACTTCAAAATGTAAATGAAATGAATGTAAATGTAACTGAAATGTAAATTTCTACTTTAAAGCACTAGAAAAAGAAAAGCAAATGTACAAGGTAAGAACATAGAGAAATGAAATGGAATATGTAATAGATAATAAAATCAGCAAAACCAAATATTTGGTCTTTGATAAGATCAATGTATTAGCACCTTTATCAAGACTGACCAAGAGAAAAAAGAAAAGACACTCTACTAAAATCAGGAGTAAATGAGGGGAAATCACTACTCATATTAACGAAGATCATAATGACATGAACAAAGTCAATAGATCTTTAACTGAAATGACTCATACTGTCAAAACTGACTAAAGAAGAAATAGAAAATCTGTATCAGAACCTGTCAACATTATTATTATTTTATTGCCTGTGCATGTGCAATTGATCCATCCACATTTGCCTAAAAATCTGTCTTTCCTTAAAACGTTTTTGTACCTTTGTTGAAATCAGCTTGTAATATTTTAAAGTCCTTCTCTGAGTTCTCTCTTCAGTTCCACTGGTATATATGTTTACCCCTTTGCTAGTGCCACATAGTCTTGATTACTGATATCACGTATACTTAACTCTTCCCATGTTATTTTTTTTTCAAAATTATCGAGCTATTTTGGTTCCTTTACATTCAAACTAATTTTAGAATTATCTTGCCTATGTCTATGTATCTTGCTGAGATTTTTGGAAAGAATAACATTAAGCTTACATATCAATTTAGGGAGAATTGATATATTTACTGTGTTTAGACTACTAGGCCATAAACACTGTAAGTGTCTCCATTTATTAACATATTCTTTGTTATGGTTATCATACTTGTATATTTTTTCAGAATAGAAGTCCTGGACATGTTTTTTTAGGTTAAGATCTATTATTTCATATTTCTAAGAACTATAACTGTACAATGTACCTATGTTCATTATTATTATATATTAACAATAACAATTTAATATTTATTTTATGTTAATATCTATGACATCACTAGGCTTACTTATTAAATTTATGAGTCTGTTTGTAAATCTATAGGACTTTCTACATGGCTTCTACAGTTTTGTGGTTAAAGACTTCCCAAAAGACTATGTGTTAAAGGCTTGGTCCCTAGGGTGGTAATTTGGGGAGATTATGGAACATTCAGGAGATATAGTGGGAGATTCTTAGATCAATGATAACATCCCCTTGAAGGCACTTTTGGGACACTGACCTTTTCCTCTTCTTTTGCTTCTGGGTCATGAGGTAGGCAGTTTGCTCCACCATGCTTTTCTATGATTGACATCAAGCATCCACACCAGAGGTCTAATGCTATGGGTTTGCCTGACCTTGGACTGGAGTCTCCAGAACTGTGAGCTAAATAAACGTTTTCTCTCATAAGTTAATTATTTCATTTATTTTGATATTATAACAGAAAGCTGACTTAGACAATCACCAGTTATAACAACTGTAACTAGGAAGAGTTTTATTTTCCCCCTTCCTCTGTACTGTTTTTATATTCTTACATTAGAATTGTGTGATCTTTCTTTTTTAATATCTCAAAGTGAAGGATTACATTGATTATTTTTAAAAATATAGAACCACTCTTTATTTTTGCAGTAAATGTTAATTGGTCATAACATACAACTATTTTTATATGTTGCTGATATATAAAAGGGGTTACAAGATTTTGCCTTTATGCTTATTTGGAGAATTGATATTTGGTTTTATGTAGTGTGTTTATTTATTTCTTTTTTTGGCATCATTGGTGTATTTGTTTACCTGCTTCATAAAGTGAATGTGAAGTTTTTCTCCTCTTCTAATGTTAAATAATTGGTGCTATATATTCTTAAACATTTGATAAGATTTCCCAGCGAAATAATCTGGGCCAGGGTTTTCTTTATTCTTTTCTTTCTTTTTATTTATTTATTTATTTTGCAATTGTAAATTCTATTTCCTTAAAAGTTATAGGAATATGCACAATAGAGTTTCATATCAGAGAAATTGTGAAATTTTTATAAGTTGTCACATTTACCTAAGATGTCAAATTGATGTCTACAGAACTGTTAATAGTATGCTTTTCTTATATCTGTGATGTATGTAGGACTATAATTCTCCTCTCTCATTCTTAACATTGGTACTTGT
Source organism: Marmota marmota marmota (assembly GCF_001458135.2). Lineage (NCBI taxonomy): Eukaryota > Metazoa > Chordata > Mammalia > Rodentia > Sciuridae > Marmota > Marmota marmota. Next base: position 13,093,813 of record NW_025999949.1, read on the forward strand.
ATGCATGCATTTAATCCTATAAAACACAAATCTTATTGAATTAGCTGTGTCTTTATCATTTTGATATGTTGAATTTTCATTTTCATTCATATTGTTACATTTTAAAATTTTCTTTTGAAAGTTCCATTTTGACCCATGGTTATTATAGAAGTGAGTTGTTCAATTTCCAATTATGTGATTTCTCTAACTTTCTGTTACTTATTTTTAGTTTAATACTATTGTGCTCAAACACCACATTCTATACCACTTTAATTCTTTTAAAAATGTATACATTTTATTACCCAGGATATTGTCCAACTTGGTATATGTTCCTTGAATGCATGAAAATAATGTTACTACAATGTTGTGAATACAGTTTTCTATAGAAAGTTAAATGTTTGCAGTATCCTATTGATTGATGGCTTTGTTGAGTTTTAGATCCTTGGTAATTTTTTCTTAGGGGGATGTCATCCTTTTTGTTTGCTCCTTGTAAGACTTTTCTCTCTCCTTTTTGGTTTTTTTTTTTTTTTTTTTGGTCTTTAGTTTTCAATTTAATTATGATGATATGTGTGGCGTGGATTCTTAGTATTTGTCTGGTTTGGAGTTTACTCAGCTCTTCAAATCAGTAGGTCTGTCTCTTGAGAAATTTACTGTTTTTTTCTTTATTGCTTTGAGTACCTTTTTAGCTCTGCTGTCTTCTTCTTTCCTGACTTCATGATAAGAATGCTAGTTACTTTGTTCAGTCCTAGAGGTTCTTGATGTTTATTGTTGATACTGTTTATTTTCTCCCTGTTGTTTAGATTAGGTAATTTCTATCCATTGATTGTTTTGTCTGTTTCTCCCATTCTACTGCTGAGCACATTCATTGAGATCTTCATTTTTTGTTATTTTACCTCTCATGTCTAACCTTTTTAATGCACTTTTTCTTTAAGTATAACATTTCTTTGATGAGAGCTTTGGTTTCTTTGCTGATACCAGATTTATTGAAAATTTTGGTTTAAGTATATTTGTTTCTTGAGTCTGCTTTAAAATAATTGTTAAAAGAAAAAATAAAACAGATAAATTGAATTTCATCAGAATTACAAACTTTAGGTTGCAAAAGGTACCATTAAGAAAGTGAAATATGGGGAAAAGTGGTTGGGTAGATGTTGATAGAAGGATACAAAGTTTCTGTTAGATAGGATGAATACTTTTAGTGAATCTATGGTTTAACATGGTGATTATACTTAATAGAAATGTGTTCTACGCTTGAAATTTGTTAATATCATAGGTATTAAGTGTTCTGTAATGTAATACATATGTCAATGATCTTGATTTAGCTTTTTCACATATATGAAATATTTTTAAAATATTTAAAATATATAAAATATCTTTAAATGTGATTAAATAAACCTAATGTTTATTTGTAAATAAATAATTAGAAAGTGAAAAAAACCTCACAATGGGAATAATTATGGAAATTTATGTCTGATAAAGCACTTATATTCAAAATGTATAAATAAGCCTTAAAACTGCAATAAAAAGACAACAAAGTGAAAAAGATAAAACATTTAATGGGCATTTTTCTGATATATTTATACAAATAAGCATATCAAAACATGCTCAGAATTAATAGTTATCAGGGAAATACAAACTAATAGCTACTACATAAACACTAGAATAGCCATAATTGTTGTCAACAATATAGAGAAATTAGAAACATCATAGATTGCTGGTAGAAGTGTAAAATGATATAGCTATGTTGGAAAATAATTTGGCAATTCCTTAATACATTTAATACAAGTACTTTATGATCCATAAATTCCATTCATTGGCATTCACCTGAGAAAAAAGGAAAACATATATTTATAGTACACTTGTATGTGAATGTTCATAGCAGCATTTTTTATGATAGATAAAAAGTGGAAATAGATTAAATATCCATTAATTAATAAGTGGGTAAAAAATATGGCATAGCCATAAAATATATAGAATATTATTTAGCCAAAAAAAAAGAAGTGAAGTCTTGATGTGTGTGATAACATGGATGGATTTAAGAAATTCATAAATGAAATTAGTCAATAAAATATAACACATATTCAATGATTCCAGTCATATGAAATGTCCAAAACAGGCAAATTTATATACAAAAAATGATTAATGGTTACTTAGAGGTAGACAGGGGTAAGTGATTGTGTGGTATGAAATGTGACTGATGAAATAGAGGATTTTTCTTAAAACATGTTGATATTTGCAAAAATCTGGCCATACTAAAACCTTCTGAATTGTATACTTTAAAGGAATTAATTGAATCTGAGTGAGATTTCAATGAAGTTATTAAATATGCAAATTTAAATGTCTCCTATATGTAATTGAGTACATGTCATTTTAAAAAAAATTTATTAACATATTCTCTCTTTTTAAGTTTTAGTCTCACTTGAAAAAAAACTATTTTAAGGTTCTCATATTCTCATAAATATTTATTTGAGATAAATGAGAGGATGGTTATTTTTATTTATTAATGTTGCTCTATTATTCCATACATAGAAATCTTGAATACTACTATTTTGGTTTGTATCTATTCATGGCTTACATTTATAAATGCATCTTCCTTGGTTTTATGTAATTTATGGGTAATTCATTGGTGATGAAGCCAGTGTATATTTTTATTTTTACTGAAAATATCTACATAGGCAAAAATAAAGATACTTTCAAGTGAACTAAAATTTTTATATTGACTTAGAGAAAATGGGAGAAATAATTACTGAGGGGATACATCACTTATCACAATGCTGGCTCTAAATTGTCTGCATTCTTCCAAAATCTTATTTTTCAACCCCATCATTTTCAGCAGATGACTTTTTTAGCTTAATTATTTATTAAAAACTTTTAGATCATAGCTAAAACCCATTCCTTTATACCATAAAGTTGCTCTGCATCATGTTTTTTTTACATAGTTCTTCCTTTTATCTTAGAAAGGAACTCTTTTTTTAATATAAATTATACTTCCAAATTCATTAAGTATTGGATTCCTTTTAAGGAAAGTGACATTACAAAGATGACTGTTCTTGGCACACTTTCCTTCACAACAAAGGACCAAAACAGGTACAAAAAAACAGAACAAAATAGCTATTTCATGGGAGTGTTTGAGACAGCTTTGTAGTGTTATGGGAATATAGTAAAGTCATTTCAGATCATGGAGAAATATGGTTACCTTTTAAAGAAGGAAACTCAGCACACAACATCAATTGTTCCATCTCTTGAGATCACTGAATAGAGACATCATTTAGCAGGGAAAGAGTAAGCAGGAGGTCCCTGGAAAAACCTACTTATGTGACAGCCACCTGAACTATATTTTGCCAGAGAACTGTGCCGCCTTCGCAGCCCTGAGTCCACTTCTGGGAGTTGCTGGTTTCCATACCACATCATTGCCCACTTAAGTCTTTCTGTATTCTATGCCCTTGCTACAAAGAGCCATCTAGATATTCCACTCTCCTAAGATAGATGTGCTCCCCCACCAGCAACATGGACACATAGAGTAGATATTCAAAAAGTAATGTGAAGACAATCAAATTCTATCAGTACAGAAAAAATCACTAAACCATAAAGATGAACAAGAGAGGAAGAAAGGAATAAAACATACAAAAGAACCATCAACATTAATATGAATGATACGATTATGTATCTACTTACCATTAATAACCTTGAATGTAAATGAATTAAAATATATAGACTGGCTGAATTTGAAAAAGGAAAAAAATCTTAACAAAGTGATATGCTGCCTATAAGAAACTCACTTCACCAGTAAAGACACATGACACACATAGACTAAACATGAAGGGATGGCAAAATGATGCAAACAGAAACCAAAAATAAGGTGCAGTAGCTAGCGATTCTTATATTAGATAAAGTAGACTTTACATCAAAAACAAAGAGATCCCCCCAAAGAAGGTCAGTATATAATGATAAAGGACTCAATTCAAAAAGGGGAAATAATAATTTTAAATATGTGTACATCCAACACTAGAATAAAAAAATTATGTAAAGCAAATGTTAGATCCAAAAGGAGAGGTAGACTCTAACACAGTCTATAGTTGGGGACTTTGATACTCTGCTGTCATCAATTTGTCATGATCAATGCAAAAAAAAAATCAACAAAGAAACATCAGCTTTATATTGGAGACCAAATGAACTTATTATAGATATTTCATCCAAGAGCTGCAGAATGCACATTCTTCTCTTCAACACCTGAGACATCCTCTTGGATAGACCACAAAATAAATGTCAATAATTTTTTAAACATTAAATCATAACATGTACTTTCTTTGACCACTTGGATAAAACTATAAATCAACAATAAGAGGAGCTTTAGAATCTTCACATATACAGGGAATTTAAACAACATTCTTACACCAATGAATCAAAAGAAAAATTAAAAAAAAAAAAAAAATATATANAAAAAAATATATATATATATATATATATATATATATATTAGAACTAATAAAAATGAAAATACAACTTACCAAAACCTATGAGTTGCAGAAAAAGCAGTAAAAGAAGAGGGAAGTTTATAGGAATGAGCATCTACATCAAAGAAAATAATTAGATTTCATATAAATGTCTTAATGGTGCAACTGCAGAAAGTAGAAAACTGAGAAGAAACCAAACCTCAAATGAGTGGAAGGAAAGAGAGCAAAAATCAGAGCAGAAATAAATGAAATAGAAACTTAAAAACAGTAAAAAAGATGAATGAAATGAAGAGTTGGTTTCTGAAAAGATAAGCAAAATTGACAAAACTTTAGCTAGACTAAACAAGAATTAAATAGAGAAGATCTAAATAGATAAAATCAGCATTGAAAAGGAGGACATTACAACTGACACCACAGAAATATGAAGAATCATCAGAGATTAGTATGAACAACTATATACCAAAAAATTGATAATGTAGAAGAAACGGACAGATTCCTGGAAATGTATATCTTACCAATATTGAATCATGAAGAAATAGAAAACCTGAACCAAAAATAATGAGCAGCAAGATTCAATCAATAATAAATATTTTCCAACAAATAAAAGACCAGGAACAGATAGCTTCACTGCAGAGTTTTTCCAAACTTTTTAAAGAATTGATGTCATTTATCTCAAACTATTCCAAAGTATAAAAAGGGATGGGGGTGCTGGGGATGTGGCTCAAGCTGTAGCGCGCTCGCCTGGCATGCATGCGGCCTGGGTTCCATCTTTAGCACCACATACAAACAAAGATGTTGTGTCTGCCGAAAACTAAAAAATAAATATTAAAATTCTCAAAAAAAAAAAAAGGGATGGGACCCTTCTGAATTCATTCTATGATGTCAGCAATACCCTAATGCCAAACTGGATAAGGATACAATGACAACAACAAAACAATAAATAAAATTACAGATTACTAAATATAGCCAATGAACAGAGATGCAGAAATTCTCAACAAAGCACTAGCAAATCAAGCCCAGCACATTGAGGGTTGGGTCTTCTCCCTAGAGAGAGAGTTGGAGACAGAGTTTAATCACATGCCCAAAGCCCAATGTTTAGATCAATTATGCCTACAAAATTAAATTTCACATAAAAGTCTGGATGCTAAAGCTTAGGAGAGCTTCCTCCTTTATTAATGCAATGGGAAGGTGATCTACTCTGATTCCAAAGGGAGACGAAATATAAACTATTCATTTAGGATCCTCTTCCTCCAGCATATAATATATTTTCATTCTCTCTCTCTCTCTCTCTCTCTCTCTCTCTCTCTCTCTCTCTATCTCTCTCTCTCTCTCACACACACACACACACACAGAGACACACACACACACACACACACACTATATCAAGTAGGATTTATCCCAGAAATATAAGAATGATTCAAAGTATGCAAATCAATAAATGTACTACATTTTATCCACTTTAGTTTCATATTATGTTGGTGGTAACCATAATGAGTGAATCATGCATTCTTCATTATTAATAAAAAAGTCTTAGTTCTTATCATCTCCTGAGAAAAGCAGAGATATTAGAACTTCACACCATCCTTGATGTTTACTCTATAATTTCTGTTCCCTTCCATTATATATATTTTATAATCACCCAAAAGACACTATAATTGTTTTGACTTCTCAATATAAATTTATATTACCTACCTACATATTTACTCTTTTGTCATTTTAGCCTTTCTATCCAGGTTTATTTTTCTTCTGCCTGAAAAAATTCCTCCAGTTCCTCCAGTATTTATTTAAATTTAGTTTAGGAAACAAATACATTTTTGCCTCATTTTATTAAAAACTTTTGATTCCATCCATCATTTTGATGGAAGAATTTGTTCAATATAAACTATCATGTCAGAGACATAGCAGAAATTGTCCTGTATTTTTTAAATCTTTGTTCCTTGCACATCAACCAACCTCTCCACATCTTCTTCAAGTAATCTAATTTTTAATTCTAAGAACTTATATCTAAACTAGAGTACATGAGCAGCTGAAATAATCTTTCAAGCAAAAACAACTCCCAGAGGACTTGACAGTTCAAGTTTATTGAGCAGGGGTGAGGTGCATTTTAATGCCTGAGCTTGAGAAACTAGTGGTAGGAGCACATATAAACAAATAATTATAAACACATATGATAAGTTATTACAGAAGTCTATGAAAGGCTATCTAACAATATTGGGTAAGTTTCCCAAAATAATGCAAGTGTCTGCTATTTTCAGGCTCTTTAGGTAACACCTGAGTTTATGCAAATGAATGATTCATAGTGGACCAGTAAAGAACAACTGTGTGATTAGAAGGTTGGGTCTTTGAGCTAATCTCACCTCTAGGGAAAAGAGAGATGGAGACTAAGTTTAATCACATGGCCAATTATTCAATTATACCTATAAATGAAATTACACATAAAAGTCTTGCACTGAAGTTCTGGAGAGCTTCCTCCTTGATGAACACATTGATGTGATGGGAAGGTGATCTACCCTGATTCCATAGGAAAAGAAAACAGGAACTATGCATTTAGAGTGCTCCTAGACTTCACCCTCGGAGTCTCTTCATTTGGTTGTTCCTGATTTGTGTTTTTTACAATAAAACTATCACTGTAACTATAGAAATAAATAAATAAATAAATAAAGTAAGTAAGAAAAATAAAGAAACATCAAAACTTGAGCTGATACTTCAAATTATCTCACATTTCATTTTCACTGTAGTTTTGGATGTATCAGATTAATGTCTTTTTAGATGTAAGGTGAAAGACATGATTGTCCAAGTGGTATTTTCTTAAATGCATCAATCATACTGGTTCACTGTCATGTTCCAGACTGACCTCATATTTCCATCCTTGCTACTCATATAATTTTGCAGGTTGAAATATCTATTCCTGTGCTTCTTGGTGGTGAGAAAGAAAGATAGAATTTTGCTTTCCTGAGTTCACTAGGATCTTTAAAATGCACCTTCCATGTGTTGATAGTCCATTTAGTCTGATATTCACTGTTTTCCATAATAAAGTACTAGAATTGGAGAACAATTCTTCACATTTCTAGTGGTATTTGAAAATTCTAAAATAAAAACAGTAAGAAGAAGTAGAAATAATTAAGCAACAGAGGAAAGCCTTTTAATCAAGCAAATGAAACTGAAACAAATGTTATTAAATCCTTGTAAATATTAGCCTGTTGACAAAGGGAAAGATTAGAAGTTCCTGTTGCTTTTTGCCTTGAAAACATGATTTGCTAGTGCATTTTCAGAAGCATAAAATTACTATTGTAAATTAATGAATAGTCTAGCTGAAAATCAAGAAAACTGAATTGTTTTTATAAACCTGTAGGTTTATAAAGAGTTCATCAGGACAATACTATAAAGGTAAGATTAAAAAAATATAATAAATTTATACTATAAATGACTTAAATTGATCTGATTAACATAAAAGAAATGTTCAACTGCAAGTGTAACTTATTTGGTTATTAAAATTGTAGCCAAATAAAATATCATATTGATTAAGATATATTAGCATTGCGATTTTAATCTTTCACAAGTTGTTTTACCAGACAAGCACCACAGACCTCACATTTTATCACAAAGCCATATGAATTAAATATTTTCCCTTGAACTAAAGGAATGTTTTTTAATGTAATCCATTAATAGAGTGATTGTCATCATATTTTCCTGTTACTAATACCTTAGTTTTATTCTGACCTTTGGCCACTAAAGTGAATGTTAATTATAACTAATTATATCCCATGAAACTTATATGCCCTAAACCTAATGCCATTGGCACAATTCCAATGTCTTTGGAAGAATAATCTAAAAATGCCTTAAAGCCCATTCTTCTCCCCAGACTGTTACATATGTATTCTGAATAAGTTTTAATTTTGATTTTGAGTTTATATCATTCAGTTCCACTTTAAGTAAAAATATTGTTTACTTATATGTATTGTCTTATCATCTTTAGTATTGTTTATACTCAATAACTTTGGATTTTTATAGAACTTGTCTTTGTCCCTTAACAGCTATGTGAAAACTGGGGAATATAATTAGCCTTTCTGAGACTACTCTCATCTTGTAAGTCAACACCTAACTTTGAGAGTTCTTGTGAAAATTAGGAATAATGTTTGTGAATCCTAGAAACTTTGAAATGTAACAATTTATCTTCTAAAAATTATGCCAGTTATGCATATCTGGATTTGAATCTTCCTTACTTCTGTAACTTTAAGTTTATTTAAGTGCTAAAATATTTCTAAGAGTTTCTATTTTTCTCAAAGAAATTGAGCTAATTTATATGCATATGGTGTTACAGTTCAAGGTAATAATCTAGATTTTGGTGGGGGGGAGTATCAGGGATTGAACAGGGGCACTCAACCACTGAGCCACATCCCCAGCCACATTTTGTGTTTTATTTAAAGATAGGGTCTTACTGAGTTGCTTAGCTCCTCACTGTTGCTCAGGCTGGCTTTGAACTCAAGATCCTCTTGTCTCAGCCTCCAAAACTGCTGGGATTACAGGTATGTGCCACCATGCCAAGGTAATAAACTAGATTTTTATATTTAATTTTCATAGTGACTGGGTGGTTACATATATGATTTATTGCCCTAAGCTCAGAAATATCTGTATGCTAGTTATTCATTTTCCACACCCAAATTTCTATCCTTCTTCCCGTACCACCTTTACTCCTCAGAGACCAACCTATGACCTGTTCTCAGGCTTTGCTCACTGGCCTGCCAGCTTCCATGAAAGTTTGGTCAATTTGAGACAGAGCAGGAGATAAAGATTCAGGAGGAAATAAAAGTCTTTTCCCTTAATATAATTGTAGATACTAGGTATTATGTTCACTGCTAAATTCCAACAAGCAAATGATCTGAACAGATGAAACTAAGCACATGTTCTAACAGTGCAGAGTGGTAACCCAGTAAAGAAAGTCCTGTTGTATGTTTTACTGAATTTACATCCAGTCATGTTTTACTCTATTTGGATTATTCAAAGTATTATTTACTATTGGATTTACATGCCCTTATAAAAGAAGACAAATACCTATTCCAGAAATTTACCTCTATTTATTTAAGCACTTTACCTATGATAATTCATTTTTTTTCTCAGCAGCTCTGTGAGGTAGTCCTAAATCTATCTCAATTTTCAGTGGAAGAAACTCGCACAAAAGGAAAGAGTAGCTGAGAGTATGTGACCAGATCAGAGTTATCACATGGTGATGTAGGGATTTGAACTCACATACACTGGCTCCAGAACTTTGCTCTTCACGCCTGTGCTATTCTCTTTTTTAACATTTCATTTTCAGTAAGTCCTCCTGTTATATGTTGTACTTCTACTGATCTCTCACTTTTGTCCTAGGATGACTCCAATTTCTCATTTCCTACCCTTACTTTAATTTCTGAGATCTAAAATAATTTTGTACATACATTTTTAATTTTTCCATAATTTGGTTAATAACCTCCCCTGATAGATTATCATTCTGAGTTTTCAACCCAATTCTCCTTTAAATTTCTTATCTAATAAGAAATATAAACATAAACAAACAAACAAACAAAACCCACAAATGTGAGGAAAATAGACTTGAAAATTCATTCTGGAGCTACAACTGAAAAGGCAGTTAAGAATTGAGGAATAGGAAGGCTCCTCTGAGTCTCATGTTACAATTCAAATAGAGATTTGCTTTTCTGATTGTGATATAAGCATCTGACAAATGCTAAGAAATATAGATTTTTAAAAAATTCTCTGGTTATAGGCAAGGCGGATTTTTTCATGATAGATGTGACTTCTGATCTATTTTTAAAAGTATTTTTAGTTGTAGATGGACATAATGACTTGATTTTATTTATTTATTTTTATGTGGTGCTGAGGATGGAATCCAGTGCCTCACACGTGCCAGGCAAAGACTTTACCACTGAGCCAAAATCTCAGCTCTGATCTCTATATTTTTCCTGTGTCATGCTATAATATTGTACCATTCAACTCAGATATTACTCAATGTCCTTTTTCTAGTCAAGGACTAAAATAAGAAAATGCCTGTGAGTACATAAAAAAAATCACATCAAAAAATTATAACATGATTTATAGTAATGTGACAGTGAACCTTGCTTTCTTCATTTGATGATTTGTTAGAGATAAGGATGAATACAAGTATTCCTTTCTCTATCCTTTAGAGAGACTTTGGGGTACCAGAGGAGAAAACACTGAAATTTTGTGGTGTCTGACATTTAGCTTGCTTTCTATCTATTCTTTATGAAAAAAAATAAAGGTGCTCTAGGCAGTGGAATTGATTTGGAGTACTATATTGGGAGTATTCTGAGTTCAAGCACCCTTTCCCCTACAATTAACAAAATCCAGGGGTTTATACAGCACTCCACACATGAGCAGCCTGTCATGTGTTACTTCCTGAACACTTTCTTTAAAAATAAAGAAATAAATCTTTTCAAGAAAGCACTGAACTGGAAAAAGCAGAAAAAAAATATTTCTATATCAATAACGTAACTAAAAGGTTTTCATGATTGTATTTTCCAACTTATCTTTCTTTTGACACATATTTTTCTTCACTGTGGCAGCAGTAATGTAATTTTTTTTCTTCTTATTGTTACTCTACACATCTTAACCTAGTGCTAATAATAACTGTTCTGGTTATTATCTGCTTCCACACCTCTGTGACTCTTCCTTTAGGCCTGGAGTCACTGTTTACTTTAGAAGGAATGAAAGACATGTAAAGGTTAAATTCAGGCTTTTTATAATTCCAAAACGTAGAGGTTAGAGCCTTTGGCACATCAGCAAACAAATCACAAGGACTTCTAAATTCCCTTGCAGGCTTTCTTTCATGCAAGGTTTGGAAAGCAAGAGTATGAGTGACAGGTAAGATGATATGGGGGACACAATTCTGTAGGTGATGCTGTGCAGGGGACTAAAGAAGGTGAAAGATAAATTGACTTTGAATTGGTTTTCACACCACTGAAAGTGTATTTCAGTTTAACAGTAGTGACAGTCCAGTTCCAACCTGCTGACAGATGGCTGCTAGCAAGAAGATATATTTGAGACTTACTGTCAAGATATAAGCTTTCATGTTAACCAAACAACATTTTTAAAAAGAGTAATTCAAAGAGTGATAAAAATAAAAAGAAATGATATTTTGATATTTAACCCATACCTCATATTAAGAGTATCCAAGAGTCCAAAGCAGGGCTGATGACGGCCAAAGGGAGATAAGTATATGTCCTAGGGGTGAATACCGCCAAGAAAAATAAACTCTTATAAAGGAGTGTTAGTGTGTTGCTTAGGTTTTCTATGCATACTAGTGGTCAGTAAAAACAGCAAAGATTCCAGATAAGTATGATTGAGAAAGACAGTCAGCTCTAGCTCTCTAATCAGAATAGAAAAAAGGAAAAGTGGGATAGTTTTAATATGCCAATGACCAAAATGTGCCTTTAGTATACTTCTGATATTGCCACTGAAATATTGACTAATCATCAATGAGGTTGAAGACCATTTTTAATTAATACATATGTGGGGTCTCTTCTAAAGTGTTTAGAAACCTAATAGTAGATGTTGAGGGACAAACAGCTGTTATCCTCATTTTACAGAAGGAGAAATGAAGGTACAGAAAGTTTGTATAATTTCTCAAGATAACACAGTTTTATATATGGTAATAGAACCATGTGTCAACCAGAGGCATTCTAAACCCATAGCATTTGCTGATAAACATTTAATGCAGCTTCTTTAAAAAAATGTGAAACTCATCTAAATGTTAAGATGGTTCTCTTTATCAAGCACATAGCTTTGAGAACAGAAAAGATGAAAAGAAATACATTGATTACTCAATAGTAACAAAATCAACCCTGGAGATCAAGTTATCTATTTTTTTTAACTGAAGAAGCTTTAAAGCTTTAAAAAGGGTTTATTTTTGCCAATGCAGAAGGTATTGAACTGAACAGAAAGAATTAGACAAGAAATGCTCATAGAGACAGTTTTTCTTTGTGGGTTTTACTTTTTCATCTGCTTGTTTTTGATTCTATCAGGGTTTTGCTTCACTAAAATCCAACCTCTTCAATTTGAGGCTTACATGTGTGATATAGAATTTTCCATGAGTTTATCCATTAAAAAGCTTTTATTTTAGGACCCTTAAACAATATGCAATAAACTTCATAATTCTGCCTCTTTCAAATATGTGCTTTTCTGTTCAATTAATAAATCGGTTAATGTCAGTTCCTGAATAGTGTTGCTAGTTTGTTAGCGCTTCTATGCTTGTGGTATTCCTTTCTGTGAAATGATGATAACAACAGTAGGTGTCTTAAAATGCTATGATGTATATTAAGCCTTTCAGAGGAACACTCACATAATTTAATAGTGGCATCTATAGACCCTGTCCACCAAGCATCACAGCAATACATTTCTGTCTATAGTAGGGAGGTTTCCTTACTGATCTTGCAAAATTAATGATTCTATTTTCAGCATTTGTTTTATCTATTCAATCTACCAGTTTCTAACTTTGATCAGCATATGCCAAAAGGACTTATAAATGACTCTTTTTAATGTTTGTAACTGTAAAATGCTATACTATTAGGAGATTTTCCTTCCTGCATGGAATGGTTATAAAATTTGTCTTATAGCAAAGAATTGTCAGCTCATGAAATTTTATCATCACTATTAAAAGTGAAGAAGATGCACTAAATGATATAGATGCCTAATGCTTTCATAGAGATATTTAATCCATGTGTCTCAGAATGCCTTACAGGAATATACGAAGAAAACATTAAAAGTTCCTGATACACCTATATTAAATTGTCATTCTGATGAATAACCTGTTATGTAAGCGTTACATGTTATCATATGCCCATGAATTGTTATTATTTATTCCAAAGGAGATAATTATTAGAGAAAAAATGATCTACTCTCACAGATGATCTGAAAAATAGGTCATATCCAAAATGCAATATAGTAAATCATCTCAAAATATTTCCTCTCATCTCTGCCAGTCCTCCACTAAGAGGTGAAAACTACATCACCTCCTTTATTTTGGGCAGACTATACTACTTGCTCTTTCCAGTATAAGGCAACAGAAGTAAATGTGAGTCAGTTCTTGGCTTAGCTCTGACAGAAATCTAACTACCTATCAAAGAAAGACACAGTCAACCACAACCATTGTAGCTCCCTAGAAGAGATTCAGAACTCATGAGTTAAGCTTTGGATGCTGGGGTCCCAGCAGGGGTCCCAGGTGAAGGCAACCTCATGAGTTACCCTAGACAACATTGAATGGGGGAGAAGATCAAACAACATGAGCCCAGATATTCCAGAGAATGGTGAGAAATAGTATTTCATTGGCATTACATTTGGGGGATAATTTCCCACTGAGCAATTGAGAACTGAAACATACAGGAAATAAAGACAATAGTTGAATCTAAAGAATAAATTCAAACTCTCTTCAGGGATTCCAGATCTGAAAATAAAGATATTTTATTCAAAGGCAACATGATCAAAACCATTACTGTAAATTAGGTAGAGCTGAGTTTAGAGAACAAATAGGTACTGATCAAATAAACTTAAGCATGTCTCTTAAATTCATTGATCTCATAAACTGGATGCCTATTAATTTAATTATGTCTCTTAAAGCCATTTCCTTCTTTTCAACTTCACTGATAGGTAAAGATCAAAGAAACCCTTCTGATGTTTCTCAAGGATTACCAAACAGCCCCTGCCTCCTCGACTTCTGGTGTGTGTCATCTTCAGTTTATTTCCAACTTCTAATGTGCTGTTTCTAAAGTAGAGATGGAATCATGTCCCAGAGTGACCAATAATCTTCAGTGGCTTTCCATTAGCTTAAGAATCAAGTCCATGTCCCACAGCATGACTTTCCAGACCTCTATGATTCTTGTTTTCCCCTCATCTTTAATTCACTCCATGCCCTTCATTCAAACCCAGACTCCAATCTATATTGAACTTAGCACCTTCACACTTCTTCTTCCTTCATTCCTAATTTCTCTGTACTCTAAAATGAGCAAACACTTTCAGTACCCTTTGACTCATAATACCCTGAACAAAAGTCTGAACCATTTATCTCCGTTCAGGTCACCGCAACACTAGCATCTGCACCCATAGTAGCACATACTACACTCCATTAGCGTACTCCCTAAGTAATGGGGGTTATTAGTTCTTTATTGCAACATACAGCTTAGTGCCAGGAATATTAGCAAATGTAGTGCCTGTGGGTTGAGTGAGCGAATTATAGATGAAATAGAAAATGCATGTGAAAGAACTTTATAAAGTTTGAAGTGCTTTACAAATATTATTTTGATGATTTCTCTAAATAGGTTGAAATCCAAAACAATTAAATGAATATATCTAGAGGAAAAGGGGAAGTGATTACATGTGTATACAATATAAATAGGCCTCAGGGTTACACTTGCTTAAAAATAGATATATAGTAATAATTTTATACAATTATTTATAAACCCTACAAAATGAAACAAGAATGAGATGATTTACAATTTTATCACAATATTCTTAAAAGTTACCTAGGGGAAAAAACTATAATATAATAGGGCCATATTTAAATCATATCAAGCAATGCTTTTGTGTGTGTGTCATAGAAATGAATTTGTTCACTTTTAAAATGAAAAAATATTGAGATGCAGTGCTTGAGTGTTTCCTATACACCAAATATTACACTAAGTGCTTTGCAGACATTATCTAGTTTCACTGTTAGAAAAACTTTAGAGACAAAGATTACTGTCTCTCTTTAAAAAAGTAGATGATAAAATTTGTCCATGTTGACACAGTTATTAACTAGCAGAGCCATTGCCGTGTCTATAGTTGAAATGCCTGCTTCCTTGATAGGAATAAAATGAAAAACAAAATAAAACTATGGAATTTCCTGCAAACAAGAATATTTTATAAAAGAACAAAACTCTTTCCCTTAAAATACTTAATGATTTTTATTATTAGAGCAACACCAAACCTGTTAGCACTATGGGTTAACTTTAGCTCAAGCTTCCGTGAATGCCTGCCATATCCTGAAGCTCATTCACAAGAAATAACATATGTTCTGAACATATTTCAGGGTGTTTTCTGACATTAAATTACCAGAAAATGTCATCCTGCAGTAGGTAGAGTTGTACTGAGTTATACTAGGCACTTCAGAATGTTTACTTACTAGATATTATTTTGTTTAAAAATTACTTCTAATAATTTCTTATTGGATATTATTTAATTAAGGATCTTGAGAAGAGATCTTTCTCATTTAGAGTAGGCCCTAAATCCAACACTGAAGAGCCAGAAATGGAGAAGACACATTGAGACACAAGGGAAACAGATATGTTAAGATGGAGGCACAGTGGAATTATTTTATCATAAACCAAGGAGCACCTGATACCACCAGAAGCTGAAAAAGGTAAAACCTACATTCTTCCAAAGAAAAATGGCCTTGCTGAAATCTTTATTTCAGACTTCAGGTCTTGGTAATTTGTTACCTGAGGTAACAACCTATTTCCTGTTTCCACATACCTGTCATGAGCAGTGATATAAAGAAGCAAGTGAATTCCTCACTTATTTAGATAGTTTTACTGAAGCCCCCTTTGAAAAAGTGATACTTCTGATTAGACCAGGAGTGTGTCAAGCAGAGGGGAAAAGACAATAATATGACTAGAAGGTTTTCCAGATTTCTCTTTCAGCTGACTTGTCATTGGTGTAGAGGAACACAGCTGATTTATGGGTGTTAATTTATATCCTACAACTTTGCTAAATTCCTTTATGCATTCTAGAAGCTTTCTGGTGGAGTTTTTTGGGTCTTCTAAATATAGAATCATGTCCTTTGCAAATAGGAATAGTTTGAGCTCTTTCCAATTTGTGTCTCTTTAATTTCTTTCTTTTGTCTAATTGCTCTGGCTAGAGTCTCAAGGAATATGTTGAATAGAGGTGATGAAAGAGGGCATCCTTATCTTGTTCCAGTTTTTAGAGGAAATGCTTTCAATTTTTCTCCATTTAGAATGATGTTGACCTTGCATTTAGCATATGTAGCTTTTCAATGTTTGGAAAAGCCAATGAAGTTAGCTCAGCCAATTATACAAATCCTATGAATATATTAATTCTATGAATTTATTAATTCCTTAGTCATTTTTTTCTTATTTATTATTTAACTAATCTGTAAAAACATTTAAAAAATCTCTATATATCTGAGGGGTACTATATCATGTTTTGATACCTATATACTTTATATAATGTTTAAATAAAGTTAAGCGGATTTATCCCTGAAAAAAAAAATAGCATTGAAAAAAATAACTAGAAGGAATTCATGACATGTAGACTAGAAAAAACTTAAAATGAATGTTTGTAAGATAGAAAGTTAGCCAGTGAAGTTAAAGAGCTATAGGTGGTAGAGAATAGGTAGTAGGAAGTTCATAGGGAAATAAAATGAACCTCATGTAGGTTTTATGCAGCTGGTTAAGGTCTTTGGATGGCATTTTCAATTTAATGGAAAGCATTAAATTATGTAATATTTGGTACTAGATGTGTAGGATAGACAAGGTCAGAAGAATATATGGTCTCAATTCATGTTTGAAAGAGGTGAGATTAATTACTGCACTGGGGGAAAACACTGGAAGCTAAAATGCTTGAAGGAGAGAGACAGAAAACAGGCCTTTGCAATTATTGAGAGGATTTAGTGCCAGTGGTGATGGAGAAATGTCTTATGAGTAATCTTATAGAGGTGATAATTGTCTTGTCTTGCTGATGGACTGGATGTGAAGAGGAAAGGGATGTATGACATCAAATCTCTGCAAAAGATCCTGGAGGACATAGGGGAAATACAAAAAGGGAGTAACTTGGAGTGACAGAATTAAGAAATGTTGCTCAGAGAAAGATTTCTGCATACAAGAATAATAATGGCCGACTCATAATCTTTTAAATTTTGCATATGAATGTTGGGAACAAGAGGCTGTAGGGAGAATGGTAGATAAAGGGTTTTTGTACTAAATACTCTTCTAAAAAGACCAATTTGCAGTTGAGCTGTTTATATCCCTTTGACTATAAAGAGCAGTAATTATATACAACACTGAAACACTAAATTATTCAATTGCCTCAAATTTGTTAACCTCACATTCTTTTTACTCTGTGCCTGTTTTAGGTCCATTCTCTGCATCGACATTTTTAGACTTGTTTTAAATCTGGAATTATTTTATTCAAAGGCAATTTATTCAAAACTATTTCTACTCCATTATGGGAAATGTTTTTGCCTTTCTCACTAGTTCTACATAATGAGTTTATTTCTTATCAGTTTTTCACACTTACTAGAGAGGGCATATTTTTTCTCCTCAAATCATGTAATGGTTTACTCTATAAATAATATTTCATGATTATGAGGCTTAACCAAATACTATTTTAGGAAAATCACTGACTAGAGTATATCTTTTAAGAATTATTTCACTTTTAAAATGATATTGCACATTTTCTGCTTGTCTCATTGACCTACTTGGCTTTTTAAAGCTATGAACTTACTCCTCTTATTGCTTAGCTTTTTCATATTATTTGTTTTCCTTTTAGCAAAAATTTTTGTCACTATCATTAATCATGAATAAAAAGTTAAAAATATACATAGATTGTTCTTGCCAATCTGTGAATCATCTATTTAAATTAATGAAAGACCACTGTATATAAGTGAAAGCAGACCCCAGGTAAAATCAGAATTCACAGTGTCAGAGAGAAAAAGAATGCCCCCTTGACTTCTGATTTTTATGTAATACTCTCATTCCTAGAGCATAAAATTATTTTAACAGATCCTTTTTTCAAAATTTGTCAACTTAGTTTTGCATTCTCTAATTTGAATGCTTGAATTAAGAACTCTAAAAAAATTATAATGTGTGTTAGAAGTAGGATAATTTCAGTGTGAATTTATTCCTCTATCTAGGGGAACCTCCTTGAAGTTTAAAAAAAAATTGGTAATGCATATAAATAATGGATCCCAAAATTATTTTTTTTTAAAAAAAAGAAGTACAATTGTCCCTGGATATATATTGGAAATTAGTTCTGGGTCCCCAACAAACACCAAAGTAAATGGTTGCTTAAGTCCCTTATATAAAATTGTGTAGTATTTGCATATAACTTAGACACACTTTCTAGTATGCTTGGAATCATCTCTAGTTTACTTGGAAGGCATCATACAATGTAAATATTATGTAAATAGTTGTTATACGATAATGGTTAGGAAATATGACAATAAAAAAATCTGTACATATTGAGTACAGATATAATTTTTTTCAAATATTTTTGATCCATGTTGGTTGAATCCATGCATGTGGAATCTGCAGATATGGATGGTCAACTGTACAAACTAAGAATGGAATCAAATAATGAAAGGCTTATATAAGTTAATCACTGATAGAGGATTGTCCTATTAAACATGGATATTTGAAGGAAAATCTCTATTTGGTGTGTGTGTGAGGGTACGGGGACGGGGTATTTAACAATGTGAAATTGGTATTCCCAATGTAACATAGAACAAAAAAAATCTTAATATTCCCCATTTCACTCCTAATCCAAAGTAAATACCTTATCAAGTTTCTCCATGGCAATATTACTGTTAAGTGGCAATATTACTCTTAAAGTCTTAAATATGTGTATAATTTTAATTACTTAATTCCACCTGTATTTCTAATAACGTGTCTGTGTGTGTACTTTGGGTGACATATTTTTAATCAGTTCTGTCATTTATAAAAAAGATCATTATAATGGGTGACTTAAACAATATATATTTATATGGCTCTGGAGGCTTTAAGTCCAAGATTAAGGTATCGAGATACCACCACATTGAGTGTTTGGTAAAGGACTTCCTCCTGCTTTCCTCTTTCTTAATTCTATCATCTTACAGAAAAAAATCAATCTCTCTCTCTCTCTCTCTCTCTCTCTCTCTCTCTCTCTCTCTCTTCTCTCTCTGGTATTAATCCCACCACAAAGTCCCTACCCTTATGATCTAATATAATACTAATTCTGTCCCAAAGGCCCTACGTTTTTATACAGTAATATTGGGAATTAGAGATTCAGTACATGAACTTGGGAGAAACACAGACATTTAATCCATAACACATTTATGTATGGCTGTTATGCATTCAGCTGTAAGGATCTGTCAATCATTATGTGTACAGTTTTTTAATGAGGAAATGTGAGATACTGTTTAATGAATATCAGCTTATATTTGGGCATTTATATCAGTAGTCCATAAGTATTAGTTAAATCTGAATTGAAGTGGAATCATACTTAAGAATAAATAATATAAAGAAAGCTTACAATCATTTTAGGATTATTAGTCTAAAAAGAAATATCTTTATTCTAAAATTTAAAAAATAATAAAGTTTTACCAGCTTTTTTCTTCAAGTGATACTTTCTTCAATGATGCTATTATCTCTTGATATATTAATAGAATTTTCAGAAAAAAATTATCATAAACAGTGTTGGGAAAATTCATCTTAAATAAATTATAAGGTTTTTGTTACTATAGAATTTCTCATTTAGTAGGTGCTAATATGCTTAATAACTAGCCAAGAGATATGTCATGGGTTTTTATCATATTTGATCATGAAAAATTTTTGATTCCTATAAAATCATACTCAAATAAAAATGATCATTATAAATTTAAAACACTTTTCTACTGTTCAGAATGTTTGAATTTCAGCAACTGGAAAATGGATATATTCAAGAAGAATTTTTTCAACATCTGTCATTTGTGTCATTCTTCCACACGTCATCCAATCACCTTCACTTGTTTTATGTTTGCTGTTTGGCATATGTTATTTTAGAAACTGTAATATATTCATACACACACACGTATGTATATGACATGTTTTTCTTCATCAAAATATAGACATCATGAGACATATATTCTATCACTGAAAATGTATCTGCAGATTTAGGAAAAGATCTGACATAAAATAGACACTTAGAAATCTGTCAAATGACTGAATAAAATGACCAAAGAGGTGTAAAAAACAGGCAATTTTCTTTTTCACAGAGATAAAAAAAAAGACATAGGTCATTTCTGAGCTACAAGAGAGAAAAATCTACATTTAGCCTTCTTCTTTTGAGATATGAATCTCAAAAAAAAAGAGAGAAAGATTTCCAATATTTCTGGAAAACCAGAAACAGTCAAATGATTCTTATTTACATTCTCCCTTCACAAGATTTTATGAGAAAAAGTAAGCACTCAATAAAAATGTATTGAATAAATGGAAAAATGAATACTTTAATGAACAAACTACATAGGATATACTCTCACTAAGAGAACTAATGTCAGAAAATGAAAATGAATATCTAATAAAATCATGTGGCATACTAAGTTTGAATCTATCACACATATTGAATAAATCTGGTGGTACTCTACCACTCAGAATATTTCTAAATCAGACCTTGTTACAGAAAGTTAATGATATCTAAACTGCAGTTATCTAAAAGATGCAGTTATTTCTATGAACATTCTGAAATGCAACCAAAAGAAATAACCTATTTTTTCCTTGATGTAATATATAGAATCTAGAACATAAAAATAATTTTTCAGGGAATAAACGTTATGATGTTAGCTGTATAGCTCACTTAATAAAATCTGAGATAATTTTGACAAACATGGTTAAATTTATTTTTGTATTTAAAAATGTGTGAATACATTTTTAAACTTTAAACAAATCCTGCCTATATAGAATCAAGTGGAAATACAAAAGGTAGATCTGTAAACAGAATAGCTCAACCTAAAGAGAGGTGGGGAGGATTGTGAGAGATTGTTAGAAGGCATGAAACAAGTTTCTCAGAGACTAGTGATGGTAATTTATTGCCATAAAACACAGTGAAAAAGCTATTGTATTAAAATTTATATGATAATATATGAATAAAATTAAGAGACACATTTCAGCAAATTCATAGTAAATTTGATAAGTACTTTCCTTTCAATAATCAAAAAAGAATCTGTGTATGCAGTTATTTGATATCAGGATTAAATAAGAAAAACCACTGTTTTCAATAATTCTGAATGGTCTCTAAACTTGTTACTGTAGCCAGGTATGACAATTACTTGATATACTGACCCAATAAATCAAATGTTACATTGTATTTTTAGTTCTCACCTTATAGGTGAAATCACTTTTTTTTTTAAAGCAGAAAAACACAAGCCATAGATTTGTGCCTTGACTCTCAGATGTAGTCATTAGCTCCCAAGTGGTTTTCAAGTTGTTCATCTGTAAAATACTCAAGATTCTCTGGAAATGTTTCTAAAATCATAGGAAAACGAGCGAGTAGTTTCATTATATAGTGAAACAAGAATTAAGTGCAATTTTTCTCTGGAGTGCTTAAGAGCCCACCTGAACTCTGATGAGGGAACTGAATGGGGACAGGTTATAGACATAGATCAGATGGAAGGGGAAATGGATTGGTCCTTTGGGAGTCTGAGGCAGTTAAAGCCTCAGCTCATGCAGGATTGGCAATTCAGAAAAAGGACAGGAAGAATATAACAGGAAAGTTTATCTAGCTATTGGCAGTATCCAAATGAGAGAAGGCAGTTAAATATCTTTCTAGGCTCTGCTTCTGAGACAGCCATTTATTTTAATCCATAGTGATGTTACAAGCAATGATTTATCCTAACTGTAAAGGCTTATGTACCTCAAAATAATTGAAAGTCTTTAGCCTCATATTCTTTATCCTATAGTGGATTATGGCTTACCATGTAGACCCTAAATTGGGGAAAAATTGGGAATACAACTCACTTGTATATGGGAGTGTTCATATTTAAGATTCTGCAGTCAAAAAAGTGTAGCTTCAAAATGTGATAGGCTGTTTGGGGTTAGCTGAGATATATACCCACAATTCTAGGAAAAGTTAAGTTCCTAAGTACAGGCAAAAGGTACAAGGGAGATGTTTATACATAAGTCAAGTATAGGGTTTTATATTGAGGTTTGTAGGTTTGCCTACAACCTGCCCCAGGAATTAATACTTTGTTTGTGTTATTCTTAACAGCTTTGCTGAATATATTGGATGTTTTATTTTACTTATTTATTTATTTAATATTAATTGAGTGATTGAACTCAGGGGCACTCACCACTGAGCCATGTTCCCAGCTCTATTTTGTATTTTATTTAGAGACAAAGTCTGACTGAGTTGCCTAGCACCTCCCTGTTGCTGAAGTTGGCTTTGAACTTGTGATTCTCCTGCCTCAGCCTCTCTAGCCACTGGGATTACAGGAGTGTGTCACCACACCTGACTTGGAGGTTTTATTTTCACAATATATTTAATACTACTAAAATAGCATTTTGGGGGACTCCAGAATAGTGAACATAGTAGTGGGATGGGATAGAGATTGCCAAAAATGTATAGAGGCAATCTAATGCCAATGATGAGTAGTGTAGTCCCTCCTTGTCTGAGGGAATATGTTCCATGACACCCAGGGGATGCCTGAAACTGTAGACAATACTGAGCCCTGAATATACTATGTTTTTTCTTATACATACATGCTTATTAGAGCTTGATTTATAAATTAGGTGAAATAAGAGATTAATAATAGTAAATTATAATAAATAGAATGATTCTAAAAACATACAGCAAAGAGAGTAATGTGGATGTGGTTTCTGTCTCTATCTTATTTCTGTACTTACCCTTCTTATCATGTTGAGGTGTTGAGGTGAATGACATAGGTATTGCGATGTAGCATTAGGCTATTATTGACCTGCAGATCATATCTCGGAAAGGAGGATCATAAAGCCATAATAATGCCAATTAACACAAAGTAATGAAATCACATGAAGTAAAATGGAAGACAAAGGAAGAATTGCTGTAGTAGTTCTAGATTCAGACAGACTAGGGTTAATATGACATTTTAACATCTTATCACTATATAATTTTGAGCCTTTTCTATGGCATCTAAAATTCTGTTTCTCTCAAATATAAGAAAGGAGTATAATTATAATCATCATCATCATCATCATCATCATCACTTTTAGATAGATTAGGGCACATCAAATTTTTTCAGAGTCCACACTCATTGATTTATTTAGGTTAAGTCCATATGGTAGAATACCATATCCATCCTGGCTTAAAGTGATATGTCAGTAAACACTAGGACACGTAAAAAATTAATCTCATTACAAATATTCATTACCTAAGTATCAAAGTACCAAGTGGTTTCAGTCTCAATGAGATTTTGTTTTCTAATGAGCAATGTGTTAACTGACAGACTCACAGAAATTAAAGCATACATAATAAAACTATATCAGTTTTAAATATTTCACTAAGAATAATTAACTTAAGTAGCAAATGAATAGTCTTAATAAAAAAACAAATATTTAAGAAGTTTCTAAATTCCCTGTATTTTATTTTTAATGGCAGCCTTAACTAAAGATTATATAACAATAACTGAAAAGCTCCATCTACTGGATTTTGATTTCACTGCAAACCTGTTGTAATCATAGTTTTTTTCTGATTTGATTCCTCCCCCAATAGTAACTGTGAATGTAACTGTTTCTTCATCACTAAAATCTTTGCATGCAATGAACAAAATGATTAACAAAGAAATATTTGTAACATGAGGTATACACATATTTTGAAGCCACAGAATTCTTATGCTGGGAATTAAAGCACTGAAATTAATTATGTTAATGGCAAAAGACACAAGGATGTAGAAATAACCCTAAAGGTTCTTAACAAGAATACTTTTTATAATGTTCACTGAATACCTTTATTATATTTGAATAATTTAGGCTTTCTTTGGCAGAAATAAAATTTGCTATGTAATGCTTGCTTTATTAAAATTCTTTGTTTTATATAAATTCTCATGAAAAGGTAAGACAACCTTTTTATTCTATCATGTGGCTTTAGAAATAATTAAAAACTAATGTAGTCTTAGTAACACCATAGGTCACTCAGACTTATACATGTGAAACAGTAATTTTAAGCAACTAAGAAGGATATATAGTCTTAGTCAGAGATAATCATACTGCTTCATTGACCAATTTAAGCAATGCTCAGTGTTATATTCAATTTTACATGTGCATGTATATTAATAATTATAGTGATCTCAAAGGAAATGGATATTATTTTCATAAAAATATAAGCTCCATTTGTCCACAATTCATATAAATACACTATCAAAAATTGTCTCTCTCTAAAGCATCCATTCAAATGGCATTTGAGTCAAAGACTTGAAAAGGATGCAATTGAAATTAAACTACAGTTAAACATATAAGTCCAGTAAGCTAAATATTTTGATTCAAAAATAATTATTAGACACAAACTGTGTTCTAGGTACTCTGTTAGTACTGAAACATATAAAAATAAATGAAATACAATCCACAAATTCAACAGCCTTAGGCTTTTTTTTTTTCCTAAAGAGGGACAAAAAGGAAAATAAGATTTTGTAATTATAGGAATAGAAGATGGCATTCAGTGATATAGGCCACAGAGAAGAATCAGAGAAGAAATTTGAAAATATTTCCCATTAGGTAAACTTCATGATCAAAAGTAAGTGTATTTGATCTTCAAATGACACTTTCTGGCATACTTCTCTGTAATAAAAAAAAAAAAATTGCATAAAAGTTGAGAACATTTCCCTCATAGTGAGAAAGTCACCATCCTTGGTGCCCTGTGGGTAACAGGACTATCATAGTGTGAAATAGTATCATTTACTATTTTAATGAGAACTTTTAAGCCCAAGGCAAATTATATAGGTAGGAACAACAGCTTTCTCTCTTGCCACTTAGCATTTTCACCTTTCCCCCTTTATAAGTATTATGGGGGGCACTTCTTTACTCTTGAGAGTTTTTGTTCTGTGTGATACTTGTTCTTACTTTAATGTAATATGCCTGTCCTCTCTGAATGCCCTACTCTCCAGTTCTAATGAGAAAAATCACTTAACCTGATTCATGTATATGAAAAGAAACTGAAAACATATATAACAAGTTTTTCCTCTCATCTACTTAAAAGTTAGCTTCTCATTTCTATGTGATTTAATTTTTAAAGGCAGCATTTTCCTCCACAATCCAGCAATCCTGAAGGTTTTTGTGGTGTTAAGATTGAATCCCAACATAAAGAAGATGGAGATGTTGAATTCTCACTTCCTTAAAAATATTGTTCAAACCAGTCACAATATTGACCTGTTGTTATTATCTTCCACTTGGATAATTTCTGTCTTATTCAGTTCTCTGAAAGTGGTTTGATTTCTATTAAGCCACAAAATATTACTCCTAAAATATCAGTCACTTGCAACATAATGGTTTGTTTTGCATATTTGATCCACCTATTCAAGAAATGAGTAATTGTATTAAGAGTCCAATTGAATATTTAAATTCATAATTCAATTGCATATATCAATACAAAAATAAGTTAAAATATTGGAAAATATATGTGTGATATTGCTTCATTTTCTTTTTGGAGTGGGAGGACCATCCTTTTTCAGGAGGATCAGAACAAAAGCTGCTTTAGAGTGTCTGAGCCTAAAACCCATCACACTTCTAATCACTTATATGAACACGCAAAAGTTCTTTCTAATTATGATCTCTCAGCTGGAAAATCTGGATGTTAACATAACTACCTCTTATGAACAGTGTGAAGATTAAATAATGATTTAGGGAGGATCAAGTGATATAATATAGACAAAAGATTTAGTCTTGGCACAGGTGTTAAATACCAAAATATATTGTGTACTTTAGTCAAAGGAAATGGATAATCCACAAATTAGTAGAGTTTTAGCTTTTTATTTTGTCTTCTTTTAGTTTATCACTTCATAGAAATGTTCAGAGATAATTTTCCCTGTTTATATTTCTCCTGATATCATAAATATCATTTAGCAAAACAAAGTGTTTTTAAAACTTCCCCCATGCTTTTGTTCTTTGTTTCAATCTGCTATTTTTTTCCTTAAATCATGGCATTCCTTTTTACTTAAAATTTGGAGTTCTCATTGAAAGAGGAAAGTCTATGCTTGCACAATAGCTATGCAAAATTATCTGTCATTTTTTCAGAAAATCTGGGTATAATAAAATTTTTCTCAAATAGTAGTTTAAATTTTGTCATAAAAATATATATAACAAAAATAATACAAGATGATGAAAAAATATTTGTAACATATTTTAAGCAAAAGAATACCTCATATACACTGATGGTTTGTGTGCCAGTGAGAAATAAAAACAGAACACACATAAGAACATACTCAAAATGTATACAGTGTCATTGGAGCCATGACACTATCATTTAATATGTAGGGAATATAATCAATAAGATATTTGGGGGTGGAAAGTAATGAAAATTATCAGAAGTTTATATTCTCTAATTACAGCTTCATATCTAGGAATTTGAGAAGAGCTGTTATTGTTACAACAGATAACTACAGAGAAATATATTTTATTATAACTTATATAAAGTGACCTTAAAGAGAAAGATAGTTATATTATAATGAATGTAAGTGTTGGAAAATAATATATAATTTTCATATTATGACTGCTTTTCCATGTTCTGACCTAGTAATTAAGAGAGGAAAAGATGATTTGTATGAAAAATTTCAAAGTATAAACTGATATTAATTGAAAATTATACTGGCCAGCAACAATAATGATAAAAAGGGAAAGATTCTAAGTTGGGGCTGTAGCTCAGTGGTGAAGCACTTGCCTAGCTTGTATGAGGCACTGAAAAAAGAAAACAAGCAAGAATCTATAGTAAAGATATATTTACCTACATGTAAGAAATATGGAATGAAAAAAAACATCAGTACTTATTGTCCCTAAGGAGTGGTGAGATAGTTAGTTGGACATTGTAGAGAAAAGAGAGACTTACTTCTAAGTTTATATCTCCTAAAATTCAAAAGAAATAATTCATTGTGTATGATGAATATGTGAAATTTTTCAAAAAGGAGGGAGAAGCTGACTAAATGAATGAATATGAAAATAAACAAAAGAAAGGAATAAACACAAATGACAAATAACAGCCAGAGTCCCTTGCCATTTTTATTAATGGAAAGAAATACAAGCCCTAAAGACACTATTCATAATATTCTACTTAACCTCTTATTCTATCATGCCTTCAGTAAAGTACATTAACAAAAAAATGTAATCAAGTTATGTTACAAAATGATTTTTAACTTGAGTAGTAGATACATACTAGTGTGTTGCATCCTTCTAAAACCAGGCTGGGAGAGCTTCTCCTCATTTCAAGGAACCCACTGCCATAATTTCTGATGTGCCTTGCTAGAAAAAAAATTACAGGGTAGTGTGGTGCTATTATATCAAGTTCTTGGCCTCATAATCCTTCCTCTCCCTGTATAATTAAGTCATTATGAAAGGACTTCATTTTAGGTGAATCATATTTCATGATGATGTATATATGACTTTAAGGATGACCTCATTTGCCAGGGTTCTTGAGGATTTGGATAGTGGATCTCCTTAAATACATTTCATCATTTGAGAAGAGCCAGCTTCCAGAGAGTTTACTGGCCAAGACACCTGCAGCTGCTTAGGGTTCGCATACTTCAATTACACCTGCAAAGTGGCTTTTATGTGCTTATGCTTGCCCAAAATAGATACACAAAATGTTCAGGTGCAGTGATGAAGATCCATCCAGTTATGTTCTCTGATTCTAACTTCCCAATAGAAAGAGCCCCCATATTAATTTTGTACCTCTAATGTACAACTTATCTACACAGAAGTAACATTTGTGATTCATGAGACACTCGATTTGTTCAATTGATTTTTGTGGGGAGAAGTAATTAACTTTTTATCTTATTCCTGATAGCACATTATATGAATAAATGTAATTGAAATATTCATACAAAAAATCCTCTCATAACTTAAGTGAAAACCTTTAGTGGTATAACAGGAAGTTTTTAAACTATTTTTAGTGTATGCTAGTACTGTGTTAAAAATTTTTATGTATTTGAATTTATTTATTGTTTATAAAAATCTTCTGCTATTAACACTATTATATTTCTCTATTTGCAACTGCAAAACTGAAGTTTATGCAAGTTTAGTAATTTGTAAAATTAGTCATAACTAATGAGTGGTATATCAATATAACCCCAGGTGTATCTGAATTTTGAGTTTGGTCACTTTGCCATTAAGTTAATAAGGTTAATTGACAATTCTTACATAATAATGTGTGGATCTCAGTTTTTGATTTTGAAGTTCCCTATAAAATTATATAAAATATTTTATTGGATGTATAATTAATTAACATATTTCATATCTAATTGATTCCTTATGTCAATCTTCATGTATTTCAATACAAGTCCCTCATTACATATGGATTTTTGAAAAGATATTTTCCCATTCCTTGATTTGTTTTATTCTCTTAGTATCTTCCACAGAGGGTCATAGATTCTGCTTGTCACTATAACAAATTATCATAAACTTGATGGCTTAAAACAACAAAACTGTCATTCCCAGATCTAGAATCCAGAAAACCAGCATTCATTTCACTGGGAAACATGTTTCATAAGGGCATTATTATATGCATTTTAAAGTGGGAATTGTAATACATTAGATTTCTCAAGGTAAGTGTCCTTGGAACCCTCTTTCCCTGGAACACCTCTCAGTATCTCTCAGGGGATCAGTGTTTTATGGAATGCAGTTTTGTTGTTGTTTGTTTGTTTTGGTTTAGGTTTTGAGTGCCAAGGCCTCTGGCATACATACATGCTAGGCAAAGCTCTACCACTGAGGCAAACCCCATCCCTGCAAAACATGTTTATGTGAAATGTTGAATGTAACTGTGCTGTAAGTAAGGGCCACATAAGCTTTCCTTAATGAAATGAAGAAAAGTTTATTACTTTTCATATTAATTAGAGTGAAGGTAAACAGAAGGAAATTTTAAATAACTTGTTTTAACAAGGAAGAAAACAACCAGCCCCAAAGTGCTGAAAACTAAGATGCTTTTAAGGATAATATCAGAATCTAGTTTTTTAATAGACTCTAGTTTTTGAGAAAAATACTTTAAGCATAGATCATGAAGTTGATATATCCAAAATAATATATTTTAATAAATCAGGAGTAACAATAAATTTAAAGTATTATTACCATGAAATGAATTTGTAGCTCAGTGAAAAGAAGAAATACATAAGTCCTTGGAGCTGGAGCTTTACATCAAAGTTTCAATTTTAGCTAATTCCTTGTTAACCTCAGTCAGAATGTTTGGTCAAGAAATTTGTAGAACTAAAACTAATATGTTGAAACTCAGTCTTACAAAGGATTTTTGTAAGACATTTTAAATTTAAAAAGTAGCTGGTGTACATTTTTTCATTCGGTATTCACAAACCATTGTTAAGATGTTTTCATTATGGTGATTTCACACACACACACACACACACACACATAAAAATGTCCAATGTCAGAAAACAAAAACCAGATTTTAATATGAATTTTCCCTCTTGAACCTGTGCATCCTTTCCACCACAGCACAACTGATGCAGATGATTCATCTATGATGAATAATCATTCATTATTATAAAATAATATGAATGTTTTTCTTTTATGGCCCTTAATCATTAATTAATGAGTCAGGATCATATTTCCCTCAAGTCATATAATATGTAATTTTAATATACATCATTTTTATTGTTTTATAGTTGATTACTTAAAATTGACTGAAACAACAAAAAATTGACAAAAAGTATCTAATTATACATCCTTTCTTTAGAACCTTTAACATTTTCAGTTTAATCAATGGTATTTTTTTTACATTGTTAAGAATACTATAATCCACATGCTATATAGTTGGTATATTCCCCACACCAACTATTTCTAAGACTGTACTTATAATTTCATCCAAAAAATATTTTAAAAACCCAACATGATAATGATCTAGAATTTGATACCAAAATATATTATTCCAAGTAATAGTGTCTTGCCTATTGTCCTTAACAATCCAGTTGCCTCAGGTTTTCTTTGCATTGTTTGCTGCTATTTTTTGAGATGTTAGAAACTCTTTATGCAGCTTTGGCCTTGCTTTTCATACCTCACCAAAGAGCTTCCTGAAAATTTATTTTTGGAAACATTGTTTAGGAGACACAATGAAGAATCTGAAATAGAAACACTGATTGTTAAAGTATTAATTTCATTCTTATAAAGAGGCATTGATGAATGCCTCTTCCCTTGAAGTTTCTCAATTATAAAGAAAAATACCTGGCAATACTAGGGGGAAAAGAAAACCAAAAAAACTTATTAGGGACTAAATTTGCTCTCAAATATTGTTTTTTAAAACTATCTTGATCTCTAATGTGAATGTTCCTTCATCCTCCCACTTCCCATTTAATAATTTAAAATGCAAATTTTCTCCTTTTCAGCTTAGATAAGAATTGAAAAACAGCTAATAATCATTGTCAGTGCATATTTGAATGTATTTCTTTATTTCCAAAATGATTTCTTGAGAAAACCAAAAGATATTAATATCTGCCATGTATGTTTATGACCCTGACAAAATTTGAAGATTTACATGTTTTACAATTTAGAAGATTTGTATAAACTCTGCTAAATATAATCTATTATATGTTAATTATCTACCATATTTTAGGGTGTTGTGCTAGCCATGCAGTAATTATGTTTATAGAGTGAATGTACTAGAAAGAGGCGGAGTGATATAAATTATTGGTGTTAAAGTAAAGGGGTTCTTTTTTTCTCTGAAGCATTTAAATATACAATAAAAATCATACTTTTAGCCTGGAGCCATGGCACACACCTGTAATCCCAGGGGCTCAGGAGGGTGAGACAGGAGGTTCGTGAGTTCAAAGCTAGCCTCAGCAAAAGCAAGGCACTAAGCAACTCAGTGAGACTCTGTTCTCAATAAAATAAAAAATAGGGCTGGAGATGTGGCTCAGTGGTTGAGTGCACCTGAGTTCAATCCCTAGTCCAAAAGTAAACAACAAAAAAAATGCTTTTTGAAATAACATCATTTTTTTCAAGCTAAGATTTCAAAATATATTGTTTTGAATAGTTTCTAAGACCAGAGCTAAAATATTCAAGTTTAATGTGTGATTGACTCAGTTAAATCAGATTTATAAAATACATGCAGAGAAGAATGAGTCTAGTTAGTATTTCTCTAAATTGAATATATGCTTGTGTGTTAGTTCTTCAGCATTGTGACCAAAACATCTGAGTACCCAGAGAAAAAAATAAATCAACTTTAGATGTGGTGGCCAGAGAAGGCTATTTTATAATAATATGGTTTAGGTTGAGACTTGAATTTGAAAAGAAGACAGTAATGCAATGTTCAAGAGGTTATAGTATTCCAGATACAAAAAAATAAACCCATTATCTCAATGCATCAGGATCATATTTAGAGCAGGAAAAGTTTATTTGGGGCTCATGGTTTCAGAGGTTCAGTCCAAGGTCAACTGACTACATTGCTGTAGGTCTGAGATGAGGCAGAACATCATCCTAGAAGGGCATCATAGAGAGTAGCTGCTCAACTTATGTCAGTCAGAAAAGCAGAGAAAGAGGGAGCAGCCAAGGACAAGATACAGTGTCTAAAGGCATGCCCCTAGTGACCTACCTCCTTCAGCCATGCCTCACTTGCCCTTAGTTACCATCCAGTAGTCCATGCACATTGGTAATCCATCTGCATGTATAGATAATGTAATACATAATATATTATAAAATATATACACAATAAATATATCATGTAATAAATGATGTAATACATCAAAGCCATAAGCACTGATGAAGTTACAGCTTTAATAATCTAGTCATTTCACCTCTGGACATTGCTCGAGTGCTTAAAAGGTAAGTTCTTTAGGGAACATTTTTAGATCCAAACCATATAGCTTTTTTTTTGTTATATTATACATATTGTATAAAATAAATACAACAAATAAAATCTTTTTAAACAAATATCCCTGTTTAAAAACAATAGCATGTTATTATAATTTTATTCAGCATGGATTCTAGTGTTAGTATAATTCCAGCCATCTTTCTTTGCCCCACACCCACTTTTTGAATACTATTCTTATTCCCAAGAAATAAAAAACTACTCCAGGATAAAACCTACCAGCCTAGAGTCCTGCCAGTCTCTCCCTGTTCTCTCATTGAGAGATAGGAGACAACTTACTGGCCCCTGAGATGGGGAGGTACTGGTTTCCATGTTCTCTCCTTGAGAAGATAAAGGGACATGCCAGTTTTCTTGTTCCCCTTCTGAGAGACAGGAAAACTGCCTGTCCCTGTTGCCAAGAAACAAACTTGCCTTCCATAAGATCAGGGGATGCTTACTATGTCAGTCAACACTAAACTCTCTAGGGAGGGTTGCTGCCTCTCTCTCTCTCTCTCTCTCTCTCTCTCTCTCTCTCTGCAAAGATCAGCCTTGTCAGTCTCCTGAGGATAAACCTACTTCTTATCCCACGTGTCTGTTTGATCAGTCCTGCGCTACTTTTCTTTCATCTGGTAGAGGGCTTTTGGAATTTTTTAAGTTCTTCATGAAGATTTTCAATCCATTTCAGAGACAATAAAACAAATATCCATCAGGATTTTGATATGTTTTCTTTACTTTTTAGTATTTTAAGTATTTTAAATAATAGATTTCTCCATTTGCATTCTCTCCAAGCTCAGACATCGCTAGGGCCATGTGTTATACATAATTTTAACTGTTATAATTTAAATCACAATTATTTTTCCAGACTTCAAAGCTCTCTTATTGGAATTCAAATAAAATCTAAACTCTTTATATGCCTAAAAAGACGTTCCATAAATTGCTCCTTACTTATTATTCTAACTTAATTTTAAACCTGTTCTTTATGTTCTTTGTACCTGACTTCCCTTATATTTCTTTGAAAAACCAATATCTTTCTTTCAGAACCTTTGCAATTGTTATTTTCTTATGTCAGGAATTATATAAAACCTGAACATTGTATGACTAAATTCTTTTCATACTTGAAGTCTCAACCTAAACCATATTTTCACAGAATGGCCTTCCCTGGCCATGACATCTAAAGTGGGTTTGGTCCTTCTCTGGGCTCTATAACAGACCTCTTTTGTTTTCTTCACTGTAATTATTACTATTTTATTTATTCATTTACATTCTTATTCTTCATTCCCAACAATGAAGTAGAAACTCTGTGGAGTTGAGTCCTCTTGCTACCTATGATTTGCTACTGTAACAATATTAGGGAATGCGTAAATATTTTTGGAATAAAATAATGAAATAATTACTTATATTTCCTATCTTTCCTCCTCAAGAAATCAAATGTAAATTTACTTTCCCGACATATTTTTGTCATCAAAATAGTATAATTTGGTGGATTTCCAGGCTACCAAGCATCTAAGACAACATTCCTCCCTTTGGATTAATATTAATTTAACTTTTCCAAGTACCATTATAAAAGAACCTTTTCACTTAAGGTCACATATGAAAGCAAAATTAGTAGAAAATGTTTCAGTTCCAGAACCAGAATTCCATTTCCAAAAATAAAAAGAAAAATTTTGGTTTTGTCCTGAATAATCTTGAATCACTATCCTCATCATTGGCGTTTAATTACCCCACTTTCACATTTAACATCACTAAGTGCTATTGTAATGTTTGAGTATTTATTTTGTTTATTTATTCCTACTTTGTTTCTCCTTTAATATTTATAGATCTCCAGTGTTTCCTAATACAGATAATATTTCCTAGGAAAAAGTACACTGAGATTTCCATGGTAGAAAAAGCACTATTAGAAATCACCAAGTGCAGGGATGCAGTTCCATACACCTATAATCCCAACTACTCATGAGGCTGAGGCAGGAGAATAGCAAGTTCAAGATCACCCTCAGCAACTTAGTGAGACCCTGTGTCAAAACAAAAAAAGAAATTAAAAGGTCTGGAGATAAGTCTCAGTGATAGAGTATCCCTAGATTTAATCCCTGGTAACCCCGCACCCCACACACAAAAATCACCAAGGAATAATTGCTTTACTTCTCCAAAAGATCATATTCTGGGTCAAACACGTCCATAGCAGTATATGTTAATGCAAAATGACCCACCAAAGTTATTCATAGACAGAACTTACTGTGCCTAATGGTGGCAAATGAGGCAAAATATTTTTCAATTTCATTCCAGTGTTAATTGTGTTTGTATAGTAAATATCCATTTATTCTTTAACATGGTTTAAATAATGTTTCAAGTAGAAAATTTTTAATTTTCATTATTGTTAATCAATGTATTGAAGCTTCAGAGACTCTGTGTTCTGGTATTGATTATGGTTTTGAACAACATGAAATGGAATTTTGGGATCCAAATTCTTAGATAAATTCTAGCTATTAACATTTATCTTGAATCCACTTTGTAGCTATGAGAGAGAAGTTTCTTCTCTGATAAATATATCAAAGGATTCTTGACAAAAGATAAAAGGCATCCCCAAAGAGGGAGAAACATTTACAAGCAAGCATGAAATCGTATGACATATTAGAGTGGCCGATAGTTGAACATAGTCACATGACCACATTTCTACTTTTAGCCATTCCTTCAAAAGCTAGGATTTAAATAATGATCAAGTCTTACTTTAGTGTTTGATTCTATTGTCTATCATGGAATTGTTACAACACTTACCTTCACAAAAGTACATGATGTAAAAGTCATCATAAATCATTTATTGAATACATGTATGAATTTTCACAAACTTTTATTTCTTTCCCTATTAGAACTTTAAACTCCAAGTGTGGCATCCAAGCCATTCACAAACCCATTCATCCTACTTTTCAAGATGGCTTTCTTTGCCTAGGTCATTAGTTTTTTCCTAAATATATTATTCATTCACTTCTCAGTGGTTTTACTATACTCTTATGGCAAAATGTCTCTTGTACAACTCCCATCTCTGTTGATATATTCTCATCCCAATACCCCAAAATGCAGTATTTATTGACCTATCTCCAAATCTCCATGGAATTTATGCTTTGCCTTTGATTTTGTTTTTCTATAGCTCTAAAGTGTCTGGCTTTATTATGAAATTAGAGAGTAGAAAGTCATTTTGAAGTGAATAATTGATTATTTTTATTCTAGGTATTTATCTCAGAATAACCTATAAGAGGGGGAAAAATAAAAATAAAATGTTTGGCCATGAGGTGACAATTGTTTAACATAGGTTTTTGATATATGGAGGTTAATTATATTACACTCTCTAATTTT
Organism: Marmota marmota marmota; assembly: GCF_001458135.2. Classification (NCBI taxonomy): domain Eukaryota; kingdom Metazoa; phylum Chordata; class Mammalia; order Rodentia; family Sciuridae; genus Marmota; species Marmota marmota. Next base: position 13,129,344 of record NW_025999949.1, read on the forward strand.
GTTTAAGTTTGAAAGTGTCTACAATTATCTGAAGAGGAATCTTCACAAAATTTATGTTATTTCACATCAACTAGATAATATGCCATTTTCTAGCATAGTTGTTTACGTATTTTCTCAATCATATCTCTCATCTATATTTTTCTGAGAATAAAGCCAATATTTTTTAAAAACTTTTTTTCAAATAGCTACTGAAGAAAATTTGATTAAATTGAATGGAATACTGACATATTTAATATGTTTTATGACTTTAGCTTTTGTCCTATGAAACTGTAAATTATAAAACAGAAATATTAAATACATATATATTTCAGTATCTGCCTCATAAGGCAAAGTCTGAGTTGCCTCTAACAATTTCATTAATGATAACAGAATTAGGTTCATGTTCTTTTTTCCCTTTCAAGTATATAGTCCACGAAAATCAAGCATGATCTTATTGTTTGCTTTTAGTTTGGGATGATAGTTGCCCTAACACTAAGTGATAGTGCTCATAAGCTTAATGTAAGTCAATGATAGTAGAAGGTTATCACAAGAAAAGGAGAGTAGGATGTAGGAAAGAATTGCAGATCAATTATATCTAAGAATTATAAAGTGAATCTTCAAGCAGGGAAGGAATGTGTCAGCTACTGAATTTGGGATGGGAAATAAACAGTCTCAAGAGATTCCAAAGACATCAACAAAAGTGTTAAAGGATTGTGAAATAGGCTCTGTGAGGAATAGTTGAATGAATTGTGATTATTAGCTGGTAAAGTAAAAAGCCAAAAAGGAACTTAACACTTTTCAGATATATGAAAGAAATTGCTCATGTGGGAGAATTCAAATGAAAACAAAATTACAACAAGTAGGTAGAAAAAAATGTGAAGTATTTTAGACTCACATGAATATTAGTAAAAGGTTGGTGATAGTCTATAGTCCTGTACTACTGAAATAAAATTAAAATGAGGGCAAAATAACAGTGAGTCCATTGACTCAGTGTTCACTCAAAATTTGTGACTAAGCAAGGTCAAGTGCAATTTTCTCCTGATAATGTAAATATTTGGGAAGACAATTTTTAATGTAAAATAACAGGCTATTTCCTCAAAGTATCTTGTAATTTAAAAATTCTATGAAGTATCATAGAAATTTTATTTTGAATATACTCACATTAGCACACAGATCCATTGTTAGTATTATTTGTTCTCTTACTGTTTGAGCAATTAACTTATTATTTGTAGACTCATTTGACCCCATAGCTTATATGTTTGTGGTGACAGGGGGTGAATACAAGAATTAATCTATTAATGTCTTGGTCCTTAATTTCATCACACTTAAAATGAGGAGCTGGATTGCATTATTTCAACTTACTCTCCTGATAAATTTTTAGATATTTATAAGTGTTTTACATTCTGATTTGAATGCAAATAGAACATGCATATAGCCAGTAGGGGGAGTCCCCATCTTATCCCCAGAAACACAGCAGCTCATAGATTTTGGCACACAATCATAGAAATCTGATTGCTTTATTTTCCACCATTCTAAAAGCATGGGGAAAGTATATTTATCCCCAGATTTTTAAATGCAAAAATATACAAGTGTATTATGATGTAAAATTGGTTTGAGGATATAATAGAATTTTTACTGTTTAAAATTAGCATTTTCATTTTATCTTCATCAGGATTAGCCACTAGTCCCAACAACCACTAAGAAGCAGAATCAAATCCTCTAATCTTTCAATAACAGGGAAGGAAAAGATTTTGGCAGGAATTAAACATATACAGATGGTATTCCTATGTTCTGGCCTTCATACATAATACGTGTTTTAAATTTTGCTCAAAACCACTAGAGGAAAATAAAATTTTTTTCTATATTGATTCAATTGAAAAATTATTTTTCTATTGATCTAATGGAAAATATAATAATTGCTGATGTTATCTTTGATTTTATGGACAAATTTTTTAATTTTTATCTCTTATTTCTTTATTTTTTCCCTGTATGTCTTCTCCCAACACTGTTTAGTTTCAGTTTTATATATGGATTTGAACCTGCTTAAACATGTATTTACATGGAAATGTGTATGTCCTAATTTGTTCTGTTTGTTATGTACATACATATGTATATGTCCATATAAAGCAAAATGTTTATTGACTTTGCTATTATTTTGAAATATCACCAACTTTTTGTTTTAAAAACTTCTCTCAATATTAACAGCATCATAAAACTGAAAAGGACCTTGGAGTTCCTTATTTTTAATTGAGTTATTAACAAAGATAAGAAAGTCCAGAGCATTTATCACTTATCTGAGGTACAACATAAAGTTGCTGATTGAACTGAAACTATGCCTAGCTCATCTGACTAACATACCAGTGGATAGCCACTATGATACATTGTTACCTGTAATCTGTCTTGCCCTTTTTACAAGAGTCATCCATATTTTCTGTGTATCAGCTTCACCAAATGCTTATGAAGGAAGAAACACTTAGCATCCTCATTTCTGTGAAGTCACAATAGGAGTTAATGAATTAACATTTAACTAATTATATCCATAAAATTCATATCTAATCTAATATTTCTCTCTTAGGACTATCCCAATCTCTCTCTCTACATATGTTTATGTTCACACCTATGAATATCTGTATCAGTATACATCCATATTTACTTTTATGTAGAAATGCACTTATGTAAAAATACTGAGAAAAAGAACAATTTGCATTCTTCACTTCTCATGCCACCCTTACATACCCACTGTACCTTCAGTCTATTTTCATTGGCTTATTAAAATTTAAATGTTGTATTTGATTATTATTGGACTTACTCTATATAGACAGTTTATTGACCTCTGATAAGTAAATCATCATTAAATGTTTCAGGTGAATATTTAATGTCTCCTTCATAATTTTATATTCTAAAAGAAAATCTGAAAGACATATAGCAACTCAAAGGCATAATCCTTTTCATAAACTACTATTCAATAAATATGAATAAAGGGATTAAAGGTGGGAATTGCAAGTATGAAGAACTAGTAAATCATGTAGTTTTTGAGTAGAACATTTTCATACTGTTTTTCAAATCCAACACCTATATTACCTATTAACATTTTGAGCCCAGCAGTGGAGGAATTGAGGGTATTTGAAGCTTTTCTAATAAAACTCAGCAGGAGTTGGTGATTTCATCATTTTATTCTTATTCTGATCCAACTACTTAATTCTTCTTTGGGCACACTCCTATATATGCTTTTTTGCTAAAAAGTGAAAAACATTCAACAAAAGAACCATCACAATACAAGAAGGATTTAGCAAGAGGGTTGGTTTAATGCTGCTTACATCCGTATTCATGCCTGGAAGTCAATAACCGAGCTCATAGTTGGAAGACAGTAGTCTACAGTATTGACACATAAAACAATATTTAATTGGAAATTGTGAAATCTCATTTTATTATACACAATGTATGAATGGGAGTTTATGTTATATGTAAAATTCTATCAAAAAAATTATATGGATTAACCTCACTTACAAAATGCAAAATGATGCTATTCCACAATTGCATATTGGGAACAAATAGCATGTATTCTTCATGTGTCTTTCAAATCACTGCTTATATAGACTGCAAAATAAATAGTTGTTCTATCAGAAGAGGAAATTAATAACATATAGTGGTGTCCATGTTGCTGTCAATCAGTCAACAAATATATACTAATATTGAATGAATACTAGAAATTACTAAGAGCATATATGCAATATGTAAAATTTCACTTTGAGTTTAGAAAATAATCTGGAAGCTATTTTCTACTCCCCCTTTCTATTGAAGGGAATTTTCAGAGTTCAGAGGCAGCTAGCAGAAAGCATTCTAAAACATATTAAAAACTAAAGATCAGCACACATGTACACAGATCATGCCCAGGAAAATAACAAACTGCCAATACTTTGCAAAGAGTATCAAAAAAAGTAAATTGCCAAAGCAACAGAACAAAGAGAAACAGTAAACAAAGATTATTCCCGAGAACAATTAGTTGCTGAATATTCCACATAGAATATATCTCTATGTAGAATATATTTCTATGTAGGATATAGATAATATAGATAATATTCTCATCTTTTCTCTGTCTATATGCATGTATATATAATATTAAGAGTTGATTTTAAAAGTTACTAACATAAAATAGGTGTTGCTTATGTAAGAATATAATACATAATAGGAGTGACTTACATAAGAATGAAAATATCCTGGGGAGGAAATAAAAGCAAATCAGATTAAACTGGAACTACTAGGACAAAGGTCTTTATTGATTAATTAGCAAAAAGAAACTTTAAATAAGTGGCAGAATCATACATAGTTAATTTTTGTTATAAAGGGTTTTTATCCAAAATTTAGAAATAAGGCAGAAGATGGCAGTGTATCTCTTTAAAAAACAGTTAGTTTTTAGTTGTACCTGGACACAATACCTTCACTTTATTTATTTCTATGTGGTGCCAAAGATCGAACCCAAGGCCTCCATGTGCTAGGCAAATGCTTTACCACTGAGCCACAACCCCAGCCTCTAGTGTGTCAAAAAGCCTCACAAAAGGTTCTTTAATTCTGTAAATAGAACTTTTATTTTCTCAGTTAACAAATGATTAAAGAGCACATCCTATGAAATTATTTGTTAAAATAGTTATTTTATCTGTAAAGAAATAGATAATTTTATTGTTTAAAAAAGATAATCTCAGGTGATTGTCTTATCTTCCCTGAAGTATAATAATCACTTTTGTACTAAGTTTTGCAATTTATTTCAATACATTGTTTTCTTCAGCACTAATAAATTATTAGCATCAAAAAGGCTATTTGAACTAATTTTATCATTGTGTCAGTTTCCTCTCATTTGGAGATGTGTATATTCTATACTTGTACACAGTGTCAAGTCCTGTTTAGGTTACAACTTGCTTATGTTTATATGGCAAAAACTTCAAAGACCCTTCTAAATGTGGTTGTAGTATTTGCTTTGGCTTTAGCCCTAATGATTACAGTCAGACTGCAGTGTAAACACACCTAAGCAATACCTCATAAGTAGTGGGTAAGATGTAAATTTTACCTCAATGTTCTTCATTTATATAGCATTATAATTTGATATTAAAGTGAAAATAAGATTTTAAAATGTATCATAAACACATAAGAGCATTTACGTTTATTTAACACTGGCTTGAAAATAAATCAAATATGGTTTTAAAATATAAATAACGCCTGTTTGCTGTAGCAACATATATTTAATGTGATTAATTCAGAAGATTACTCAATGCCTTTCATAAATAGACATTTACAAAAGTGTTCAATTGAACATAGAAGATGACATTAAATTATATNGATATTGTCTACAGAGTAAACCTGACCTCAGAATAAAATAATGAACCAAACTGACCAAATAGTGAACCAAACTGAAATCCTTTTTGAGGATATAGTCTTGTGGAAAAGTCATATATTAAATACATAAATATTTTAATTATATATTGTAGTAAATTGCATGAAGAAAAAGAGTGTGTTTACCCTGGCAGAATAAAGATAAATAATAGTCCTAGATTAGGGTGGACAATAATGGAAATTATATTGAACAATGATTTTATTCACTAAATTTATTTATTTACTACTTTCAAAGTATTATTTGAGAATTTCAAAACAGATATTGTCTAAAGAGTAAACTTGATCTCAGAATAAAATAATGAACCAAACTGACCAAATAATGAACCAAAATGAAATCCTTTTTGAGAATAAAATAAGAGATGTTTTTATGAGATAAAGGAGAAGGACCACCATCCATAGACTCTAATGAAAGAGATTGCTTTTAGAGGAAACTCCTTTATGATTGTCCAGATGCAAGAATGTTTGCTGCTTTAAAGCAGCAGATCTCAATCAGAGAAGATATTACCCTCCAGGTCACATTTGACAATGATTGAATACATTTTTAGTTGTCACAATTGAGTGCATGTAGTGTGTGTGTAGTGTGTAAGTGTGTGTGGGTGTGGGTGTGGGTGTATAGAAAGAGAGAGAGAGAGACAGAGACTGAGAGAGATTAACACTGTAATCTAGTGGGTAGAGGATAGGAATACTATAAAATATCTTAGAATGCACAGAAAGATTCTTGTAGGAAGCTAAGCTTGAGAAACTCTAAAGAATGAAAGAGCAAGCTACCCCAAATTGCAGTGCTACATAGAATGAAACTGTAGAGATAGACAAAGAAAAGATTATGAAGGGGTTTACATTCAGTGACAAAGAGTTTGCATCTCATTTTATTAAAAAAAGAAAAGTGAACTGGCATTAGGTTTAAAGTTGTTAATAACATTTCATTTACACTTTAAAAAAATCATCACTCTGTAAAACATAAATCAACAATTTTTTTTTTAAATAGAAGGATTCTGCAAGTATATTCTTAAGGGGAACAAGCAAGTTATAATAATATGAACCCATTTTGGCAAATATACCATGTCATTATCTTCTTTTACATGAAATTAAGAAAATTACCAATCTGCACATCCCCTTTTTATGTAAAGGTTTTTCTGAGAATTAAAATATATACATATATTTTGAATATTTTATGTATAATAAAATAATTATAGATAAAACCAAATTTAGAATCCCAGCATGGATATTATAATAGTCCAGGTGGAATATAAATAATACAGGTTTGGTCTAGGAAGGAGGCAATAACAATTGAGTGAACTGGGCTGATTCAAGGCAGTGCAGGTATAAATTGAGCATTAGGTAATGGGGTGACTGAGTAGAAGAGGAAAAGTAGCTGGTTAGAGGACAGCAGAATAAAATAGACATTATTATTGCTGTATGTATATATGTGACTGTAGAACCAATATGATTCTGCAACCAGTACACTCAGAAAAATGAGAAATTATACCCCATCTGATTCAAATGTATGGTATGTCAAGATCATTATACTGTCATGTGTAACTAATTAAAACAAATTAAAAAAAAGAAATACCTAATAGCACCTAAGTGGGTCAGATGCCAGTAATGAAGTAAAGATTGTGCTTATAAAACTATTTCATATTGGATCTACATCCTTAAATGTTCCAGCCCTATTTGTAATTCACTAGCATTTGAATTTTATTGAGAATTACTCTAGTAATATGATTGTTATGTGTTTTATATTCTTGTGTGAATTTATATTTATCTTATAGCCACAAAACAGAAAAAAAACTCTACTTGTCCTTACATGTGTAGGGGAAATTTGTGTGTCAATGTAAAATTATTATACACTAGAATATATCCCTCCAGTTTAATCAACTTACAATTTTATGGAAACCATTTTACAATTCTGCAATTGTAAAAAATTATATAAATTATAGAAAACTGCTATAGCAAAGCAAAATAATTCCTGTCAATGGGCTTGCAAATTCAGTCTTGGCCTGTAGATGTTAAATTCACTTCCCACACGCTTTGTGGAAAAAGCCAATCACGCCTTCATTTGAGTAATCATTTCAATATTCCTGGTTTATGTCTATTCTTTGAAGGATTATCTTTTTAACTGATTTAACATCTGCTCCATTCCCTCATTGACTAAAAAGTAAATATAATACTTATAATGTGTTTATTTTGATATTTCCAGTAGTTTTGCCTGTGTTGAGAAAAATTTCTTTTCACATATTGACTTTATTATGTTTTAATTTAACAATGTAATTTTCCCCCAGGCAAATTTAAGTTACTTGCCATCATATCCTTATATTTCTCAAACTAAGTCATGGATAAAATATAGTTGAAAATACTATCTCTGAGCTATTGTTTTCTCCAAAAAAATTATTTTGAAAAATCCATTGAAAAATTTACACAAAAGAAATGAATGTATGTTTCTCTCTTTTTTAATTTGGAAAGTATAAATAATTTTTTAAAAATAGGTTTTATCATAAATGTCTTTTGTTGAAATGGATTTGAATACAAGCTTTGCTGAATACAAAATAACTGCTGCCGGTTTCCTAGTTTGGGAATGAGAATCAAACACAATTTACTAACACATCCAATTTTAAAACCAAAATGTCCCCATTGATAACCTTCCTAGAAGCACAAAAGAAAAAAAAGTCTGAAATCATTTCTGTTTCTGTGACTCAAGCAAATTGGTGTGTGAAGCAATTGCATTTAGCTTATTAATAAGTCACCAAAGGAAAGTTCCATCTTGCCCAAGGAATGCTTTATATTCCCATGTTGTCTTTGATGTGTGCTACTAGGAGACAAAATGCTTTGTAGAATTGGAAATGTAACCAGAAAACAGTGTCTTGACATTCTCTAGTCTATTGGAAAACAAATAAGTCAGAAAAGGAAAAAAAAAAGGAGAGAATGGGAAAAAAAAGGCAAACCTCAGAAGGCTGCTTCTCATTTCTTCCCTCAGGCCTTTTCCAGGCAGTTAGCTCTCCAGGCTAGGAATAGATCCAGATTCATTTCCGCATATGAATGCCAAGCTCACACAATGATTCTTGACTTCAAAAATAGATGTTTCTTTTCAACAAAGTTGTCAAATTATTTTAGGATATTTTCTCCTTATTTGCACAACTGATATTAATTTATTATCATAGGGAAACTAAAATAGTTTCTTACATGCTAGTGGAAAGAGGAGCACAATTAAATGGTTTTCATAGAATAATTAAGGTAAGTTGGGGGAAGTCAGTTTATATAGGACACTTGGGAATTACAGAGGGTACTCTGAAGTAAAACATTAACATATGAAAGAGAAAAAAGAGAAATTAATGGAAATAAAAAATATTCAAGGAGCAGAGAGAGATCCAGGTATTTAAAGACTCTGAAGTTTATTCTGCTTGGGGTCCCACTTGAAGAAGGAAAACTGTTATAAGCATGGTCTAATCATATATTTATTAAAGGGATATTTAAAGCACCTTAATGTCCTTCACATGTTAGTTTCTGGTGATACAGTGATGAATAAAAAAGAAAGTGGATGTTTCTTACAATCTTGGTCAGGGAGGGCAAGAAACACATTCATTAAATAGTCAAATGGCTGCTTCACTAGAGGAAATAAGATGCAATATTATGAAGGATGATATATCTGAAAAATTCAGGAAATACACAAAGGCATTATGAAAAAGCAAACCTTACAATCTCACCACACAGTAATAAACTATGACAATAACTTTGAAATAGCCTATCCTATTTTGTTTTGTCATCCACAAATATATGATTTTGATAGTCTTATGATCATATCATATATTCAGATTTATATCTATTCATTTTAATTACATTAGTGTCTAAAATTATTTAATGTGTTTTACATATCTAACTATAGTTGAGTATAAAACAAAAAACATTTGTTATCATCCTATTGCTGGAGAATTTTTGTTTTAAAGTTTTGTTATAAATATTTCCATAGCAAACATCTTTGAATGTGTATCTAAGCATCTACTTGGAATTCTAAATGAAGAATTACTTGTACAAAATTGGTTGAGAGGATTTGTAAATAATTAATATTTTCTAATAAAAATATTATGGTTTTGCTATATCTAATCTTAATTTATTTAACTTTATGCTTTTTAGCTTTTTCTGTTTCTTAAATGACTTTTCCATTTGAATTCTATATCATTTGGAGTGAGTGAGGACTTTAGTGTTTCTCTTCATTATTTTTGTGATATTTTCTATAAAAACAAATGGATAACAGCATAATTAAGGCATTTTAAACAAAAATTTTAAAAAGATATTAGTAATCTTTTTTAAATACTAATACCACATACTAAAATGAAGAATTATGACTGATTTTAGAATAAAAATCCTGCATCTACACTGGAAGTCTCATATATCCAGACATTCTATTCAACATATATTTGTCAGGCACTTCTACACAAAAAAAATGAAATAGTTGCTAAACATTCTAGACTCTCAGAGAATGCAATCTGACATTAATATTGACAGGGAAAATGTGCAGAAGCATGGGTTAGAATAAAAAGGAAGAATGGTCACTCCACAGAGAGGAAATTGCATTTAGGCATAGTGGATAAAAGGAAGAATACCTGTGTTAAGAAATGTAAATAGTTGCAGGGTGACAAAGTATAGGGAAAGTAGAAAAGTTGGCGAATGAAAGTAGAGAGATGGGCCAAGATCAGTTTAAATGACTGAAGCATTAAACAAAGTGGTCACCTGTGCAAATTTGTGCTATAAAAAGATACATTTTCAAGGATCAAAGGAGATATTTCACAAAAACCAAGGGAAATAATCAGAAGTCTACTAAAATTGCCCCTCCCACAATTGTGGGGAAGGCTTTATGCAGGTAACCCCCAGGAGGAAGGGAAATGGAGGAATACACACTTGATTGAGACAGAAATGTGTCCTGCTGCTTTATTCCATGATCCACCCTTAAAGGTAAACTATGCATTTATTGTCATAATCTATAATAATAATTGGCTTCTCTCTCTTCTAATAGACTACAGTGTTCTGGATAAAAAAAAATTATCATATACCTGACATTGGGAGGATGCTTAAAATATGTTTAATAAGTGAATCTGTTTCTTCTGAGAAAATGCATTATTCGTTTTTAAAGGTTTTGAATGAGAATCTCTGGATATGGTGTATCAGTTGGGATCCAGTCGAGAACACAAAAACTATACTAGTTGTTTGAAGAGAAAGAATAGATGGGGCATTTGGTTAAATAGATGTTAAACAACAGATAAAGTATAATCTTGAAGTATTATATAGGAAATGACAGCAAGTCCCATCTCTCGACCTAGAAAAAGGAGAAGAAGAATTTGGCTATAATAGAACTCAGAAGCTCATTGAAGGAATTGAAAGATCTGGGAATTGAATCTTGTGGAAAAGGGCATCACTCTGCTGGCTCTAGGACATCTGACAAGGCATGATGAGGTTGCTTTTTGGGAAGTGCTAAAAGAATCTAGAAGATGGAATGAAGTGCCATTCTTGAGGTCAATATCAATACTCCACTACACTGCAAGGAAAAGGAGGAAAATGGGGAAACTCAAGGATCTGCTTTCCTCCTCTTTCCATTTGCTCTTCAGTACATTTTACTTGTAGAAAATAGAAGAAAGCCTGTTGAAGAAGTTTAATTTTAGTTTGCATAATTCCAGCCTAGAAACCTAAAACAGAGCATGAATTTGTTTTTTTTAAATAATTGACAAAATGGAAAATTTGGAGCTTAGAGTACACCTAAACATTTACTCTAGGATCCTAATAAGTAAAAGAAATAAGCATTTGGGGAAAAAAATACTCATTTAGGAAAAAAAAAAAGTAAAAGAAAATGATGACTTATCATTGTCCTAAAGTGTTAGCGACAGATTTTTTTTTAATACCAAGACATTATGATGTAATGTATAATATAAACAAGCTCACTGAGTTCACCAAGGGTATGCCAGGTTTCAGTAGAGACAAGTAATATACTACCAAGAAGAGGATGGGGGGAAAGGGAGAAGGAGAGGAGGTAATGGAGGAGAAAGAAAAAGCATGGACGAAGAAGGACAAGGACAAGGAGAAGAGGAGGAAGAAGAAGCAACTTAACACTTGAGTTGGGCTGGGGTGTAGCTAACTCAAAAAAGTATTTGCCTAGCATGTTTGAGGCCCTGGGTTTGATACCCAAAACCACAGTCAAATAAACCTTGAGTTGACTCATTCCATGGCCTTGCCCAACACTTTCTGGTTTTTTACTTTTCTTGTGGGGAAAAATGTTAAATATAAGTCCACACTTCAGAGAAGATGGCAAGGTTGGGGACAGAATTTTTGAATTCTTCAACATTTTCTGGAAACCATGGGAGAGGATAAAATCTTCCAAGGAAACTGTACAGAACCAGCTAAAGTGCCCCAAATGGTAGTTGAGAAGCAACAGTATTTAGAGTGTTAGGCAGAGGCTGAAAAGAAAAAAAAAAATTGGAAAAATACTAAAAGGTGCAATTCAAGAAAGATGAATACTGCTATCATATTGCCATTTTAATTTGTTTTTTTTTATTAACATCGAGTTGAATGGTTTTCTCATATTTAGATGGTTTAGTTTTTCTTAATAAAGTTATCTATTTATGTCTATTAAATTTTACTTGGGAGCTTTTATGTTGTTTTTAGACATCTTTATGAGTCTTTCAAGTTGATATAGTTCATAGAAAATCTCCAATGACATTGTTCTAACTGCTCCTCTGAAACAGCCTTAAATTTAGTAACAGCTTAAAAAATATTATGCCAAAAATGCAACATGTTTTGGAAAAATCCCAGATATATGGAAATGCAATCCTAATTGTGCCAGTATTCTTTTTTTCCTCTTTATACCTCTTTTTACCTTTTTATTTTGTAGGCAGAATCCAAACATAGTTTTTAAGAATGGGGGGAGTGAATGTATATAAAGCAGACTTCTTTTATTTCAGTCTCATTTTGCCCATTTGTAAGCTTAGCTCCTGTGCATATCATGTATCTTCCCAATGACTCACTTTCCTTTTCTCTAAAATGAGGATAGAAATATGTGTCACTGAACAAGTTGTTTTGAATGCAAATTGGATCAATGTACAAAAACAATTTCTATCACTACCTACACATAGGAAACATCTAATAAATAAGAGCATTTACATTTATTCTCTGTATTTTAATTTGTTTTTTATTTTTTTATTTGATTACCATAATACTGGCACATACTATTGATAGATATATCCTGTCCTTCTATATATATACTTATTCGACACTCCATGTTTTACAAATAAGAGAATTAAGGCTTGAAAGTCATGATGTTTTAGCCCCAAAAGCAACAATTGAGTTTTCAGTGTCAATCACAGCTATTAGACTACATTCACTAATCATTTTCAAAGTCAGATCCATAAACCACTGTCTCAGAATAAGCTTCATTGTTTGGTAAATGAGATTACTGAGCCCCACCCAGTTTTACTGAAAATAAGCTATTTGTATTAAGCCCATGCATTTTATTTTCAAGTATCACTTCAAATGCTTCTCAAGCACGCTAAATCAGAAACTCAAAATAAGATCCAAAATTTATAAGAAAGGGTAGCATGAGGGAAAGGAGATTTTAGGGATGGCATGTTTTGAACACATACATTATGATATATTTCAGATCATATTTTAAAACTAAAACTTGGAAAAATTATTTTTTTGACCCAGAAAGGCAAAGACTATTTTAAACTGAAAGTATGCTTTTATATAAGATCATTCTGTAGTATCTTCAGGAAAATTCAAAACAAATTGAGTGATGATTTGGATAACAAAATTCAAAGTTTTTTTTTTCATTCATTAATTGGACTTTTTTTCATTCATTAATTGCTGACTTCATTGCTATGGATCCAGCAATAAAGGGAAGAGGAAAGACAAAAATTTCTTCTTTCACTTGAACATAGTTACATTTTACCATCCCAGTAAGTGACCTCGTATCAATGAGACGGAAATGAGATAATGTCTGCAGAACTTTTTGCAAACTGTAAAATGTAATGAACTCGTAAATGACTTTTGTGAATACAGTAGTACCTCTACATCACTTGTCAATTTCATTCAAATCTTTAATATTCTACAGATACACAAGGAACCCACTATTTCAAGGACAACATGAGGCATTGAAGCAACAAAAGTGAGCATAACAAAAATCCCAGCCATCAAATTGTTCAGGATTAATTAAACAATCCCAACAAATAGCAGAGAGTTGGGGATTTGATATCTTCCTGGGGATAGTGAGGGAAGGTGAAACACTGAGGGAAAGCTGACAAGGAATTCAAAATATAAATGTGACTGAGAGGTAGGAAAACAGTATCATTCATAGAAAACCCAGAATCCTCTGACATTGAGGCACATTCAGAAAGCCAGTAGGTATAAGAGTGGATGAAGTGCTATGTTTGGGAGAGGGTCAATGTAGGCCTGGACAGGCCAATGGGAAGTGGAGTCACTCATTCAACCAATGTTTTTATATTTATATACTATGTAGGTAACACAGACTTAAAATCCAAGGTTTAAGTTGAGGATATCCCATAATCATATTTTCATTTTATGTTCAGAGTTGAGGCCAAAGTCAAGCATAATTGTTCTCATGGACAAGAATACCAATATGATGAGAAGAGATGGCATAGGGATATAGTGGAGATGATGGATATTAATGAATTTGAGGTGGAACACGATGGAGAGAGACTGGATTTCTTGTTTGGATGAATGCATAAATAAACTGTGGTACCATTGCCTGAGAAAACCATTTTAAGTGTAAAGTAATTAGTTTGCTTTTGTGCCTTCTGACCATCTGATTTGGCATGTATCCCACTGAATTTTTTAGTATCTTCTCTAAACCATCTGACTAAGTTTGCTTAGGAAACTGACATTCTTAAACTTTTGATAATTTTCATATACCCCTCTTAAATGTCTGACACAGAATGGGTATCCAAACATGGTTGTTATTTGAACTGAATATATATAATATGACCCACAAAATAGACTACCAAGCTAACAAAATTCCCAATGAGGAAATTCAATCTAAAGAGTAACATTTACATGATTACAGTTGTGAAAGTTCTGAATTTACCAGCATGAATTCCTTTCAGAAAAGGCATCTTCAGCTATCTGAATTGCTCTTTTCACAATTTTAGCTTCATTGACTTTCATTTCAGAGTTATTTTTAGCATACAGATATTAGCTACTAAGACATATTTGGTAATCAAATAAGATACCTGTTTATCATGCGTTTCTAAAGCACCATGGGAATAATTGCAGTGTGAATTTATAAGCCCTGGAAGTTTTTTGAGTTACAGCTGTCTTTGAGGACATTGTCACTCCTCTTCCTACTCCCCTTTTCTTTTTCAGCCTAATTACTGGGTGATATTTATGAAAATAAATCAGATGTAAAATGTCAACTTACCACATCAAAGTTGTTAACAAAATAGTGAAAGTCTATTGGGATTAATATTAAATTTGTATTGCTTGCCCTGTGGAGACCTCCCACTTGTTGCTAATTCCTACTGTTAACAGACTTAAATAGACTGAGAACATGTAATCAGGACAAAATAAATACTTTCTTGTACTTTTAATGCACTATTTTTATCATAAATCTTATTATTCCTCTTAAATAAATCTATCCTTTGAAAGTTCTTTCTAAAGTAATGGAGTTACAGTGAATCATTAAAGCTAAAACAGCAGCAATAACAATAACCAACACAAAAGCCACAACGAATTAGGCTCTTAATACTCTTGGTTCTCCATCTTCAGTTTATTCTTTTGTCTTTTCCACAGAATACTTATATGAAATAGTGCAGTTATGATAAAGTGGCTAACATGTTTTCAACAATTTTGTTGTACCACATATTGGCTGAAGCACATATATGGCTTATATGATTTTATTTTCACCATGAAAACAGTCTATGAAGATGAAACTGATATTATCTTCACTGTGCCCTTGAAGAAACTAAATTGAAAAAGGTTTAAGTAACTTTTCCAAGGACACACATGTTTTCAAAGTCATACAGGTCTGAATTTAAATTCTGGCTTCACCATATGCTGGCTGTTTGATCCTGGGAGAATTGCTTAATCAATTGAAGACTGAAGATGCCAACTACCCTGATTTTCAAGGGACCGAGGGCTTTTCCATAATACATGATTTTTATGCTACAGTTCTGACAATCTTGGGACAACAGATCAACCTTCCCTATTTGAAAAATGAGCATAGTGAAAGTGCCCAACTCGAAGAATTTTGTTGACTGTTAATTGATAACATTTAGAGTACTTAGCATAATAACCAACACATAATGAGTATTCAATAACTGAATTCTTTTTGTCATTATTGTTCTTATTTTCTCCTTTATCCTCATTGTCTGAAACATCCTTGCTGTATTTCATTATGTGTGTTACTATGTAAGTTATTTTATAAAACCTACACTGATAATGCCACCCTCTTGCTAATAAACTATGATGATTCCACATTATGTATTTAATAAAGCATCTATTATTTAATAAAAGATTCTTCCTTCTCTTTAGTGAATTTCTTTAGAAAGTATATGGGGTAGAAACAGGGTAAGTACAATGGGCAGATATTCCAGGCTTTATATCCAGTTCTATACATTCTTAGCCTTGTGAACTATAGAAATTATTAGACTCTCACCACATTAGTTTATTCATTTTGAAATGGGGTGCAATAATATTTATCTCATTAAATCTCTGTAAGCATTATGTGAAAATTTGATTGTAAATTATCTTGCCAATAAGAAATCCCACCAAAATTCATTTTACCATCTGAATTTTACATCTACCTTCCCTTTTAAATTTGTCAATGCCCCTACATCTATACAGTCACACAACAATAGCAAAAGAATTTCATATGGTATCTCACTTGTTCACAATGTTTCATTTCTGTGGAATTTCCCCTGGGAAATTCTTAATATGGAGAAATGTTATTATATTTTAGGACCCAGATAAAATATCTGTTGAATGTTTTCTAAAATTCTAAAATATTCATGCTGCACTGTTTATCTTTTTTGCACAGATATCATGTTCTAAGTGTAATAAAATAATTAAATTTGTGTTTCAACTTCATTTAACACCAGGCCATGATCCCCTTTAGAAGTTTACATGGCATTTTACAATTATAGAAAAAATACTCCTTTAATGATCAGTTAAGTTCATGGATAAACAAGGGAATGCCTTGTCTTTCTTTTATATTTGCACCTGTTCAACCAAGGATCTAGCACTTAAAAAAATAGCCCACAATAATTGAACAATTAAAAAAAAACAATGAATTATGTATTCAAGTAGCCATTATCTTTTGACATTGTCCTCTTATGAGTTTATATACTTATTCCAGTGACACTTTTACTACTCAAAATGTGTTGGAAAACATTTTGAGGTCCTACTTACAGGTCCCATTGTTTTCATATTTGGAAAAACAAAGAAAAGATGTTACATGTTAGTAGCAGAATTAAAAAGGCAACTTGATTATTTTCAGTAGTTGATAATGCTGTATGCATTAGAAAAATAGGAACTGAAAGTGGTTGAAAAATACAAAGAAATACTGGCAAATTCTCAGACATTCTATTAAAATTATATAGATTGAGTTTAGTACATATATACTTACATAGACACACTCAGCAAAAATATCTTCAAATATTAAGAAACTAAGCAGAAGTTATCTATAGACAAGTAAAGCAAAGTTGACCTAGAAATAAAGGCTCACAGTAGGCCCTGCTTATGCACTTTTCAAACATTACAAGTGTTCCTCAAGTCAGTTTGCTATTATGAAGCATTGGAATAATTAGAGAAGCAAATTTAATGTGTAAAAATGTTCTTGTTGGTTTCCCATTGTGGTAACATGGGATAATTAACATTCCTTACAGAGTTCCATGACTTTAGAACTTTATTTTCTTAAAATAGCAATGCTGTAACTGTGACAGTGCATGGCATTAAGAAATTATGGTAAATTCACATACATAAATACCACATTTTCATACATAATGCCACATATTCTGTATTTTCTAAATTGTGGCACAATTGACTACTTTGTTGTAAAAGTTTATGATGTAATCATATATTATATTGGCTTTCTTCAAAAGTATACATCTTTTCTCTCTAAGTCAGGAACAAGGCTTGTGTCTCATACTTTATTACTGTTCACTATAAAATCTAAAGGGGATATACTGTGCTTGATATATACTATTGATAATTTGAAATTTTTATCTCCTAATCCATTGCACAACACTCAAAACTATTAAGGCTCATAGATTTTGCACTGAAAAAGAATTTCCAAGACATAAATGAGACTTATCAGGGGAACATACTGATTTCAAAAAATCCAACCTACTCTTTATACTGAAAGATATATTTAACTTGAAAAGCAAGATGGAGCTGGAGAAATTTTGAATAATATGTTTCATAGTAAGGTGTCTATTATTTCTCTTTCAAAATTCAAAGAAATTGAAATAATCTTCCCAAGGTTATAGTGGACAAATGGTGCTTCTTATAAATTATCAACTGTTGTTAAGTTGTTAAGGAAGGAAAAAGAAACAGCCCCATACTAGTATCACAGTTGGTCGAATTTCATTAAGTTCCAAGGTTAAAAAATACAACTTGGAAGCTTGTGAACATTATGATAGATAACAAAAGCTATTAGATTCATCTGTATTACCTCTCCTAAACATGAAATAGGGAAATAAATCATGGTTTGGAAGTTTTCTAGAGTTAAGGAAGCTATAATTTTTTTGTTATTTGAGTTTTTTTTTAAAATAAAATCTACCCATCAAAACCATCTGATTTTGGGGAATCCTTTTCTCTGTATCTGTCTGAAAAAAAGAAATATGTAGTATCACATTTATAAGAGCAAGTAAAGTATTATATCATCATATATTTTATTAAATACATATGCTTTATGTTATAAAGTAAGGTTAATCATGCTAACAGATCTTTGCAGCTTTAAAGTATGCTATTATGGATAATGCACTTTAATAAAAATATTTACCTTTAAAAGTGATTTTTCACTTTAGTGTATCAAAGGAAAATTGTAAACTAAATTCATTAAGTTTTGATCTTAGGTAAATTGTGCTATTCAAGCAAATGAACATTTGTTTGCTTACTTGTGAAAGAAACATTGCCAGATAATACATAAATGAAAGGCATAAATTCTGTCTTCAAGAAATTGAATATATTGGAAGAAACCACAACAACATAACTAAATATGTTAATACCCATAGTTAAAGTATAAACAAAGTGCTGAGAATTCTGGAAAGCTTTCCCAAAATACGTGATTTTGAGGCTACATTTAAAGGATGATTTGCAATTGGAAGATTAAAAAGAGGAAGACTGGTGTAATATAATGAAAACAAATACAAAGGAATGGAGGTATAAAATGTCATAGTATATGTTCAAGAAATGGCAAAAATTACATAAGAGCCATATATATTTCTTTTTAATTCATCCAGTGTCATACTGTTCAAGTGGCTATTTTATGAAATCATTAAATTGTTTGCAAATAATGAACAAAATTTGACATCAAACAGAAGTTATTAATAATTTACATTTTAAGAGGCTAACTATTTATGAATCTTTCTCTTCCCACATTCAGTGATGGTTATCTGGATTGACTATCTTAAAAAAAACACTTTGAAATGTAAAGTTTAATGCAACGTGTGTGTGTGTGTGTGTGTGTGTGTGTGAGTGTGTGTGTGTGTTTGCGTGCATGCATGTGCAAGTATGTGTGCTGGAGATTGAGCCCTTTCGCATACTAGAAAGGTGCTCTACCACTGAGCTGCATCCCCAGCCTAAAAATATGAAGTTTGAAAGTGAAAAATAAAATACAAAGAAAATATGTGATTGTTTTAACAACTGGCTCTATGTAGCCATTACAGACTTATTGAATTTTCTGGCATTTAACTTGTTTCATTATTTAGTTTCACTTTATCACTATAACTCTTTGGTCTTGTACATAAATTTTACTTTCTCTTGTTTTATTTAAGCTACCTTTTAAATAGTAATGCTCTTTTAGGAATATCCCAATACTGTGAAGATTCTTTCATTTCTACTCAAATACAAAAGTAATTGAGTCCTGGAAGAGAAGCCAGCTTGGGTATCAGTTGTTTTGTCTCCTGCCAACAATAACAATTGATTTTCTTGATTCTAACCCAAATTAAAATCATTGAGGAGAGCAGCTCCAAATGACAATTGGTGTCCACTCCACTAACCATGTCATAGTTAATTACATTAAATATGCTATATTTCCTCCTTTTAAAATAGTCTCAAAGGGATGACTATGAACAGGAATTTAATTATGTTTTAAATATACTTCGTTGTGCTCAAACTTTGTAGTGAAACAAGATCCCCTATTGGGAATCATTAATTAAGTTTTTATTCAATGCAATATTGTGGGACTATTAGATGAACTGGACCACACATTCTATATGAGAATTTTTACCCACACATTTGACTGAGTTGAGGATATGCTTAACCAGGAATTATTTGGGAGTTTAAGAGAACAATTTTAAAGCTGTAATAATGCACTCTGCTAGAAAATAACAAATCAGGGTGTTTCTAAATTCAAAGACACCATTCCCAGCATATGGATATTGAGTCATGACTTCTACTCTAGTATATAGAAAATAAAATTTATTCATCAAATATTCGACATCCATCAAATTTAACTAGTGAATAAAATTCCTGGTTAAAATTTTTGATATAGACTAAAATCTTCAGGTGCCAAAATCATTTGTATCTCTGTAACAGTTATACAAAATATTTTTTTCTGAATAAATAAATCATTTGATCAGTAGATAAACTATTACCAAATTATAATATTTGAAAGAATTGAGTTGCTTTAAAGGAATACCAGGGAGGTCCTGTCTAATGTAAACTTTCTAACACATAAAACATAAAAAATACCATCATCCTCTGCAAAATCATACTTTGTATTTCTTTATAACATTTATCATTAGCATATAATTTATTTCCCTACTTCTTTATTTGCCCATCAATTCAGCCTAAAATATAGACTGCACTAGAGTGATTTTGTATTTACTATTTTATTTTCAGCACATGGAATAGGTCTGGGACATAGTGTCTAATATTTATTAAATGAATAAAGAAATGGATATTTCATTAAAGATAATGCCTATTTAAAATATTGTAAGAACTGCAAGAATCAGCATCTAGATGATTATCAATTTACAGCATGCCAATTCTATTGATAGTACACTCTATTCCATACACAATATTCCAGTTCTGGACCTTGTTTTGTCAATATGAGTATTAAAAGATATCACTTTTTAAACATATTTTTTTAGTAAAATTAAGTAACTTTCCCATATTTTTTAGACATTTAAATTTGTTTTTTTAAAATCATTTCTCATATTCTTTACCCAATTTCCTGTTAGATAATTTGTATTTATCTTATATTGTTGCCTTTATCTTAGTAATTTATAGAACACTTTCCTATGTACTTGTGTGGTATAACTTGTGTGTGAGGGTTAAGTGATGTTTTAATTCTTGGAAATGTTTTGGCACATAGAAAATGCTCTATAAACATTAGTCATTGTTATCTATGGATCTGAAGTTTTGATAAATTGGGCAAATCTTGTCATCCCAGGATTGCAAAATATTCTTCTGTACCTTCCTTTAGTAATTTTTCCAACTGTACTTGATAGAAGAGGCAATATGGACTTAAGATAATGTGGATGTCAAAAGGATTGGAAAAAGCCTAAGTTACAAAATAGCATGTACCAGGTAATACAACAACACATGATTATCAAATGCAGAGTAGCTTACAATAATAAAAGTATATTGCTCACAAGTAATAAGTGTCCATCAAGGTAAAATACATTTTTTTCATCAGAGACTCTCAAAAATCATTTGGAGCAATGGCAATGACATTTTCAGAATAGGAATCTAATATTTTTTATTTCTTGTGTTAGCAACTAAATACTTATAACCAGTGTTCCTCTGCCTGTCTCTCTCACCCCTACATACAAACACTGACACCGTACTTAAATTTCTTCATTCAACCACTAAGAGATCAGGATATATGATATTTCCAGAGGCAGTGAGAACCGAAACTATTTGGAAAACAGAACTAATGGTTACAAAACAAATAAGAGGAGGTAAGATATATGGAAGTAAATGGATATGAACAAGAACAAGAATAAATAGGAAAAGTTAAAGATGGCTTTAATCCTGAGAGACGAAAAGGATGTAGCCTCATTATTAAACTATGAAAAAGCTATAGATTTAGGAAAGGAGGATGAATTCTTATTTACATACCTTCAGTTCAAGAAACCTGGCAGACCTCCAGAAAATAGCTTTGGAAATATAAATATGACTGTAAGAAAACAGAGCGGAAAGGAAGGTAGAGACCGAGAGAGCCTAAAAAAAGAGAGAGAAGGTGAGGATGATGTGGAACCCATTTGAAAATGTAAAAAGGAATACTGTTATTAAAGGAAACAGCACAGGAGGAGGGGAAAAAAAGATACAGACAGAACCTTAAATAGATACAGACAGAACCTTGGAAGATCTTTTGTTAGTTCATGCCAGCAGAAGGAAGAGGAGGAGCTACCAAGGGCATCAGAGTGCTTAAGGGAATGAACAGTGTCCACAGAGAGAAGCTGCTCTGAAATTACTAAGGCTTTTAGCAAGTCCACCAGTTCAGGGACGTGGATACAACAGTTCCACCAAAGTTGTGAGACATGTAGACAAGCAGCAATGAGGGGCGACTGATGAGGAAACAAATTGAAAATAATTGGTGTCAGCCTTTCAAGTAGGTTAACAAAGTGGAAACAAGAATTATATGTTAGCTATTTAACAGAGCCGCAGAATCGAAGGCAGATATATTTGGTTGTGGCTCCAGCTCATACATATTCCAAAAAGGAGGCATCATTTAAAAGAGAAAAGAATGAAAGAAAGGAAAAAAAAAGTGAAAGGATATTATGAAAATATAAAAGAGAATGGTATGAAATGAAATAGGTTATTTAGCAATTGTAATATGAAAAATTTTACTGAATTTGTCATTATATATATATTAATATATATATATTATATATATATAATATATATATATATTAATAACTAAATTTAAAGAACAACAAAAACAAAAAGTTGAAGTGGAACCAGGGTACTAAATTATTTTCTTTTCAAATGTCTCTTTCTAAACAAATAGGAATGATTATTATCATTTGTAGATAGTGGTAATAGTAGATGTGGAGATAAGAGTATGGAAACAGTGACAATATTTGGGGATTATGTAAAATTAGATATAATTGGCAATTATTAATCAGTCAAAATATATTTCATGAAATAATAAGAGGGAAAATATTTTCAATAAAGTGGACAGAAATATGTAATATTAGAAAGAAACATTTGGAAAAATCTAAGTTACATTGTTACCTGTCATACTTAAAATATATTTCAAATCATTTAAACTATCATCACCTGTCATCTTCAACTCTTCCCCACATACAAATGTCAGCTTGTTGTTTGTTTAATTTTTGGTGTGTGTACATGCTATATCCCCAGTGAAAGACTTCATAGATCTTATTTAAGCCAATGTCAATGTGTTCATTGTCTTTACCTGTTGTCATTGTTTCATCAGTATATTATTTCCAGGATGTCATCTATCATCTCAAAACCCAAATCATAACATGGCCCCTTTCAACTTTAAAACTTATGATTTATCTTCCTTTCATGATAATAATATAAAAATTTAATACCATAGAACTCAAAAAACCTTCATGTTCTGGCTACAACTTACAAAAAACACTAGTATATACCTGAGGTAACAAAAGCATTACACGCTCCCAATGATAGGAGTGTTTCCAATTTCTAGGGCCTGAATACCAATTCCCAGGTAATATTTTCTCGTGGTATTTTTCCAGTTTTCCAGCAAGAATCCCACCCATTCCAATTAATTATTTAATTCCTTTTTGTTTCAGTTGTCTTTCTCTTTTACCTTACTATGAACCTTAGCCACAGGATATAATTTATCTTATGCTCTCCACAGGTTACAGAATATTATACATACTTGTTACATTGTCACTTGAAAAACCAAGTTCTAAAATCAAGATTAACATTTTACTTTGTATATTATGGACATAAGATAATTTTACTTGCTTAAAGAAACTAAGCTTACCAAACTTCTATATATATATATATATATATATATATATATATATATATATATTTT
>NW_025999949.1:13154019-13193281 GCF_001458135.2 Marmota marmota marmota
TATATATATATATGGAGAGAGAGAGAGAGAGAGAGAGAGAGAGAGAGAGAGAGAGAGATTTGAATGAGTACTCCCACAATTCTACTTCATCTCCTTAGCCTTGGCCATCACTATCACCACATGCCCATGTTTGCTTTTCTGAGAGTTCAGGCAGATGAATTAGAACCTAATTAGATGAATTAGGCTGAGTTATCCTAGTTTCAGTCACAGAGTATAATACCTGATCATGTGAGTAAAACCAGATAAGACCAAAAGAAAAAGTGAACTACCTTCCAGACTTGTAAGTTAAACAGGTGAATTTATATCAAGTCATTGGTATTTGGAGTCATTTCTTGCATAGCATCATTGTACAATAGCATCTATTACACAAAGACATGAGCTTTATTAAATTTCAAATTCCTACTCTTGAAAGTTCAAAATATAAATTAGCCATTTCTTTTTATATATTTTTAGTTATAGATGGACACACTACCTTTATTTTGTTTATTTATTTATCTGGTCCTAAGAATCAAACAGTGCTTCACACATACTTAGCAAGTGCTCTACCACTGAGCCATAATCCCAGCCTTAAATTAGCCATTTCTTCACTGAGAAAACTAACTGTAGTTTACCAATGAAATCTAGTTAATCAGCATATATTCACCAACTACTCATAATGTGCAGTGAATTGTAGCATTTGCTATAGATATGCTGGTAAAAATCCTGGATAATCTAAGACTGTCTAGATTTTGATTTGAACAATAAAGGCATTACAGCCATAAGATATTAAGGCAGAAAAATGAGGTAGTGTGAAATGGCTAAAAGTTTATTCACACACACACTCGCGTACACACACACAGATGCACAAATAAAACAAAATTCAAAAACCGTCTAAGCAAAAAACACAGAGAAGGGATGGGTAGACTAATATATAAAAATGAAATAAAAACAGTTTTCATTCTCATAAGCTGTTATGGTTTAGATATGAGGTGTCCCCCAAAATCTCATGTGTGAGACAGTGCAAGAAAGTTCAGAGATTAAAATGATTAGATCATGAGAGCTTTAACCTAATCAGTGGATTAATACACTAATATGGATTAAGTGGGTGGTAACTATAAGCAGGTAGGATGTGGCTGGGGGAGGTGAGTCACTGGGGTCATCTCTTTGGATTTTATATTTTGTCCCTGGTGAACAGAGCTCTCTTTCTTGCTTCCTGTTGCCATGTCCTGAGCTACTTTCCTCCTTCATGCCCTTTTGCTATGATGTTCTGCTCACCTCAGGCTCAGAACTATGGAGTTTCCACTGAACCTCTGAAACCATGAGCCAAAATAAACTTTTCTTTTTCCTAGTTTTTCTTTTCAGGTCTTTTAGTCACAGCAACAAGAATCTGATTAAAGCATATAGTAAGTGATAGGAAGATTGAGACACCTAACTTGTCAGTGACAGGAAGATTGAGACATCTAACTTCTCAGCTAATAGGACATGACCTAGAAAATCATTCTGACATAGAAAATTAAACAAATATGTTTTGTATCAGTTGGTGAAACTGTTGTACTTATATTTTCTCGCTTAACCCTCCAAGAAACCTATATTGTATTGCTTCATAAAAATGAAAATTGCCTTTCAGGGAATTTAGAAAGCCAGCCTCAAAATACACAATTAGTAGTAGAAAGAACGGACTCATACCCATTTAGAAAAAATATTTTGTTTTGTTTTTCCCCCAAGTCTTACAATCTTTCTTAGGAAAAGAGTGAAATGATTGGTTTATGAATCCTATGTGAGGCAGATAATAGCTCATAGATGAAATAGAAGCTCTGTAGAATACATGTTAAAAGCATATTTTTATTTTTATTAGTATAATAATTGAACATATTTATGGGGTACAATGTGATAAGTCAATATGTGATGTCTACAATGTGTGATGATCGAATCAGTTTAATTTGCATTTCCATCTCTTTAAACATTTACTATTTCTTTGGGTTTAGAGCCTTCAATCTCTTCTATTTTAGTTCTTTACAAAATATATAAAAGTTATTGTACACTATAGTTATCTACTGTGCTATAGAACATTAGTATTTATTCTTCCTTTCAAAATATATTTTGGTAGCTGCTATCCAACCTTCGTCTTTCTCTTTTCTCCCCGCTTCTTAACATCTAATGACCACTATTTTAATCTTCACTCCTATGAAATGCATTTTTTATGGTTCTATATATAGCAAGTATATGCAGCATTTGTCTTTCTTTGCCTGGCTTATTTCGCTTAACACAGTTTCCTCCAGGTCTACCTATGTTGCCGAAAATGAGAAAATTTTATTCCGTATGTGACCAAATAATATTTCATTATGGAAATAACCACACATTATCCATTCTTCTATTGATGAACACCTCCAAGATATGATTAACTCCATATTTTGGCTAAAGGGAACAGTGCTACAATAAATATGGAAGTGCAAACAATCTTTGATATATTGATCTCATTCCTTTTTATATGTACCAGTAGAGGGATAGCTGAGTCATAATTCTATTTTTAGTTTTTGTGGGGAACAACTATGCTGTTTTCCATAAGGACTGTACTAATTTACATTTCCCTTAATTATCAGTGTTCTCATTGCTCCATATTCTCATCAGCTATTTTTATTTTATTTTGTCTTTTGTGATATAGTTATTCCACAGAGAGTGCAACAATATCTCATTTTGGTTCTGATTTGCATTTTCCTGATGATTAGAGATGTTGAACTTTTTTACATACATTTGTTGGTCATTTGTATATGATCTTTTGAGAAACCTCTGAGGGTTTTTTTGCCCATTTTCTCATCAGATTTTTGTTGTTTTGCTAATGAGTTTTCATGATTTTTGATATTAGATCCTAGATTGAAAATGATTTTTTTCTGTGCTGATAGTATCTAGAAAAATTAATTCAATCTTCTAAGTCTCTATTTATTCAAGAAGGAAAAATAATAATAGAATCTACTTCATAGGTGCATTTAGTGTATAACCTCAAATAGTGTTGGGATTCAGTGCTAGATCTGATTTGTGATGGTGGTAATTGTTTTAAGATAAAAAATTTTAGTGCATAGAACCACAGGAAAGGACATATATTTGAAAACTACAAAAATAATTTGGTAATCAGGTCCCAACATGGACTATGTGACCTTTAAAATATGATGGGATCTCTCTAAGATTCAGTTACTACTTCTTCAAATAGTGCTAACATTTTAGAAGTAGGGTTGCATGAGGTTTAGACAAAACAAATGTAAAGTGTCTGGTCCAGCACCTGACCCACAGGTGTCAAAAATTATAGCATAGGGGAGTAAGGTTGTGGCTCAGTGGTAGAGTGCTTGGCTAGCATGTGTGAGGCACTGGGTTCAATTCTCAGCACCACAAATAAATAATATAATTATCCATTGACAACTCAAAAACAAACAAACAAAAAAAAAAGAATGGTAGCATGGGGCTGGGGATGTGGCTCAGTGATTTAGTATTTGCTAAATGTGTGTGGGGGGCCCTGGGTTTGATCCTTAGCACCACCAAAAATAATGATAATAATAATGATAATAAATAAAGAAGCAATTAATGACATTTTAAAGAATTATGTTTATTAATATCTAACATATATTAAGTGAGTTATTAAAGTGACATTACAAAGTAGTCACATTAGTCCTGGTGAACAGCAAGAAGAGAAAACATTGGTTGGGTGTCCTCAACTACTTGCTCAGAGTTACAAGCATAGGACCCTAAGACTCTATGGAGATATGGAGGGATGTGCAGCCACCCAGTGCTGGTTAGCATCATGACCTGTTGAATTTTAAGCTGAAAGGAAACTCGGAGGACACTTACATAAAATCTCCTTTATAGATGAAGAGTGAACAATTTGTTATTTTACTGAGGTCATTTAAACTGCAGTGATACTGTTTGGGGAAAAAATGGGTTTTCTGATACTCATTTCAGATTCTGTTCACAGAAAGAGCTCAATTCCAAAGCATCAACCAAGAAACTGGTAGTGAGGATATAATGTCCCAGGATTTTATAATCTACTAAGGGTACACATGAATACAAGTGAAAATTTCTGGCCTAATTTTATTTACTATCATCATTATCATTCTCAATATTGCTGGCTTCATCTCTGATAGTACAGCTTGAAGAAAATGTTTTCTTTAAAACCTGAGTTTTTTCACCTTTACTCCGAAAAACTTGAACATCTCTCAAATGCATGCATGCATACTGATATTAAAATAAAAGTAAATAATTTTAGAGATAATCTGTAAGATACTCATAGAAGAGTTAAATGTTTTACCTTAGTAGTAAATTATTTATCAAAAAACAAAATAACAGCAGCATGCCATAGTGAAATATTTCTTTTAAGCAGGTGATTCATTTTTTATAGCTTACATTTTTTCAGGGAACCTGTTTTGGTTCTAAACATTAAGTTATAATCCAGGTGCACTATTGACTTCAAGACAGAATAGAATGACTATCCAAGCATTAAATACAATTGCACCCTCTGAATGAATGTAAAGACCAATTTTTCAGTCCTTACTCAGGCAAAACTATCTTTAGAATCAGTGGGAGTTCTTACTAAATTAGGAATGAATTGGATTTAATAAACTCACAGCTGTGTCCATTTTAGCATTGCTTTTTCTCTAGGATTCATCATAGTTTATTATTTTAACTAATGAAAAACTGTTTTGTATTACAAATATAATGAATAATTAAACAACCAATAGCTAATTTTGACAGCTCTATTTCTGAAAGTCTTCTTTAAAAGATAATGTCAGTAGAGTAATGCAGAACACTTGTGTAAAAAAAAAAAACAAGCATTTAATTCAAAATCTAAGATCTTAAATTTTGTTTTCATTCTGTTACTAGTGTATCATCTGATAGGTGATTTTGAGTCCAGAAAAAAAGATACTTTAGTCTAAAAATATACATTTCAAATCAATAAAAATCCATAAGTTTAAAAAGGAAAAAAATATATAGAAAATCCAGCAATAGCACCAGCCTAAGTTTTGGCATCTTCCCATTTTCTAGTCTTCTTTCTCTTTTCAGAGTACATAGAAAAGAAAAAGCAGTAATAAGACATGATTGCTTCCTATGATTATGAAGTTCTAAAGGGAGAGCAATTTTTGTATTAATACTGTGAAAAATCCTTCTGAAACATCCAGTAACAGCTGTTTTAAAATTCATCTATAGCAAATATAAAAGTAAATACTTCTTTTGAAATTATGATGATAAAGTTTCATCTCACCAATCAGACATCAATTTTTCCTCTGCAAACATTTGCATGTAGCTGAAATTAGAGAGCACTTTCAACTCCAAATGATGGAAACAATCACATTGGCTCCCACAGAGAAATGTAAGAGTAGTTGATGTATCAAGGATAATCCAAAAATGTCATATGTTCTTTTCCCAGGTACAGTTTTTGTTTCAGTGAAAAGGGAGTAAAAGACCAACCCCCAAAATAATTCCCAAAATCAATGCAAAAAAATAAATATGTGGATTTAAAACATTAATCGCTTCATTGAAATGTTACTTTCTGAAAATTTCTTGATCAAAACTATTTTCTGTAGAATCACTAAAATGACTCTCATAGACAACATATATATAGAAAGGTAGATTATAAATCTGTTCTATACATTTAAAAAATATATATCCATATTTAAATGTTATGTACCCTTAAAAATTTAGGGAGACCCTGTACAAAATAAAAATTTAAAAGGCTAGGGATGTAGCTCAGTGTCCCTGGGTTCAATCCCTGCTGAAAAAAAAATGTTATGCAAAATATTTGAAAAAAAAAAGAAGGCCCAGGGCATGTAAATAGTAAGTTTATAAGAAAATAAGTAAAGTACACAATATAATACATAATAATGAATTACTATTACCCTCGCTCGATGTATAGTGATCATGGATAAATTCAACATGTTCTAAGTTTTTTAAAACAGCTTGATAAACATGCAATGAATAAACATGAATTTAAATACACAACAATCAAAAATGAATAAACATAAACTTATATATAAACTATAGGAATTTTATACACATCACAGGAGAATTTGACATTAAATGTCTCTAAGGGAAGATATGTTTCCTTATCTCTACCTGGCATCTAATTAAGTGACGTGATTTAGTGAGTTCTCAATCCACATTTTTTGTTATCTATAGTGATCATATACAATAAAAGGGGAACAGCTATATTACAATTATAATAAGAAATGATGATACCTGTTGAAACAAGATATCTGGTAATCCATCATTTATTCAGCAAACATTTTCATCCTTACTCACCCATCCCTGCAAATATATACCATATACACAGGAACACACTCCTGTGTACCTGCTAAAAAACATGTCTTAACCATTTGGAGGGGGGGGAGATAAAAGACAAAGGAACAAAAACTAAATGGCATACTACTCATTGCTAGAGTAGTTAATTAAGAAAGTTAACTAAGAAATCCTATTGCATTTAAAGGAAAAAATTGAAGAAACAGGGGCTGAGACTAAAGCTCAATAATAGAGCATGTGCATAGTATGTGTGAGGCCCTGAGTGTTCAATCCCCAGAATCAAAAAGAATTATATATGTATATATGTAATTATAATGTACTAACTAAAATAATGAATAATAATTATATAATGGAGGTCAGTAGAATAAAGCAAGAAGATCAGGGAGAGGGAGGAAGAAATAAAAAAGAAAGATAATGGGAAATGAGATTCATCAAATTTTGTGTATGTACACACATGGCATAATGATACCCACTCAGATGTATAATTATAATTTACCAATAAAAAACAAAGAATCAAACTGACAGTCATTTAATACTTTACAAAAATATATGAATTATGTGGGTGTTATATGTAAGATAATAATTTAGGTCCTGGTTAAATAATTAAAATAAAAGTGACTCCTGTTCTAATGAATATTTTTGTGGCTAATGAAGAATTTAAACTGTCTACATATGCTAGGATTTTCAATCTAAGTCATTGATGATAACTTAATACATTGCTGAAAATGTCTTACCTTAGCAATTTCATAAATCAATAAAGGAGGCTTTCTTTGAATTTAATCTCAACAACCACAAAAGGAATGTTGAATATTATCATACATGCATCATTACTTTTTAAAAAAAGAGCTTGCATAAAATTAATGCAAAAATATGATATGAGTCCAACATTTTCAATCAGAGGTAGAATTTTGTATTCAGAAATGTATGAATTTTCCCATGAAAATAATTAGATTTGTATCACATGCCTGCCATTTGAGAGGTAGGCAGATTTGAACAAATTTCTTAGCAATATGTTACATTTTTTTCAACAATAAAACATGAATCATATTGTCTGTCAGTCTAAACACTACTTATAAATGAAAATACTTATAAACTGCAAAGTGATGTCATGTAATTTTTATTCATTAAAAAGATGAAACAAAAGAGGTAGGTCCTATAATATATTTTTAAAATTTGAATATAATACTACATTGTTGGTATGATAGGGGAAAAAACTAAGTTTCCAAAGAAATTACATATAGCAGTTTATATATAAATTGATTGAGGGGTCTGAAGAAAGTTATTGAGTAAAGACAAATGACACAGCTACATGATCAATATCAGACAGACCCCCTTTAAGGATAATCTAAAGATTGTGAAGATTATAAGAGCAATGGTAACAACAGCCATAATAAAATTCCTTTTAGAAGTTATTTTCAAAATCCTGAATGAAGAAGCAAGGTTTCAGTGTATGTTCTGGAATATACAATTATAATGTGAACACATGCTTTTTTTGCCTAATTAGAAAAAAGTGGTAGCATGGTCATGCCTAGAGACTTGATGCTTAGCATTAATAAGGGGATAACTCAGAGGACATCAAGCTGTTTTTAGAAGGCCTCCATAAACTACTATATTTATAATAAAACCTGCAGATGTAATCATACAATCATTATCCCCAGAGCCAATAGTACGTTATCCCTGGAACAACTCCATGATGAGACATTTTGCCACATGATCTAAGTTGCTTTAGTCCTATTTAGTAACAGTAAAGCAAGTCTTGGTTTGCTGTGTAGCTTGACTGTCAAGAAAGAGGCACTGTGAATTCTATAAGTATGTGTTGGTCACTACTAGGTATTCATGTCTAGTGCAGCTCTTGGCAAACAATAAAAACTAAAATTGTAACTATTTAATCAATGGCACAGAGATAGCCACATTTCTTAATCTTCATGACATTGTTGGAATTAATAGAATTCTTTTTGTCAGCCTTAATCTTGAAGACATTCTGTTAGTAGCTTTTTAAACCCAAAATAGCCATAATTATTTATTTTACATAAATAAATATCTTGTACATTTTGCTCTTTTTTAAATGACTCATTGCCTTTATCAATCATCATGAATGCTCACATGTTCTTTACATTCTATGCATGATATATTCTCTTCACATACAAACAAATATGGACACTGTATGTATCATTAGTTCTAATTTATTTGTTGTTGTGTTTTTCTGTTTTGTGATTAGTATAATACATTTAAGATGTTATAACTACCTGGGCTCCTACAAATCCTGTCCTGCTCACCCCTCCAATAACCTACATCAGAGTATCAGTAGAAAAGCTACCATTTTGTATGTATATTTTCTACTACTATCTCTTTAATTTCTTGCGAATTGATTT
Source organism: Marmota marmota marmota (assembly GCF_001458135.2). NCBI lineage: Eukaryota > Metazoa > Chordata > Mammalia > Rodentia > Sciuridae > Marmota > Marmota marmota. Next base: position 13,162,650 of record NW_025999949.1, read on the forward strand.
AAGCTTCCACTATTCTTCTGAGACTGGTCATTAAAGAGTTTATTTATCAATGATCAAATTTGATAATCTTTCCCAAGTCCTCTCTGTCCTTCAACCATTTTCAGTGTTGTACACCTTGTCTTTCCTACAGTGAATTTTCATGGATTTCTTCCAACCTCTATCACTTGTTCTTACTCTTCACCTAGTTGTCACTCTTAGAAAGAGCATATCCCCAAGTCCTGTCCTTGACACTTAATTTTTTTGTATTATTTATATTCCAATTACTCATTATACTCAATAATAATAATTATCACACGAGAAGTTACCCCAATGCAAGATTGCTGTGAGGTAAATGAATTAATGTGCAAAGAGCTTTGAAGTGTATCTACCCATTTAAAATATGGTAACTATTATGATTCTTCCCTAGACACCAAAACATACATTTTCTATTTTTCACTCAATATTGATGAAAATAAATCTCTCTAGCGTTTCAAAGGGAATCTCTGAAAATCTAGTTGTCGCTCCCAACCACCAATTCTTATTATTACTCTGGTCATTAGTTTCAGAATCCCTTTCACTTAATTTTTCATGTGTAAAATCATTCATACATGAAGAATGGAGGTTAAGTATCCTTAACAAAACAAAGATAGCTATTTGAAGTAATGCCTATATTAGTTAGCTAAATTTAATTATTCCACAATATATATACATATATATTCAAAACATATTGTACATGATAAATACTTAAAATTTTATCAGTCAACTTAAGAAAACATTGTTTTAAAGAAGAAATCATATGTCATAAAATGTTTTAATCTGTGGAGTATATATGATTACTAGGTACAATATATCTAATTCCCATACACAATATATTTAAGCTATAAATAAACTTTGGCCATCCAGTCCAACTTCTTCATTTTCTAGAAAAGGCAAGTAGAGTCCAGAGTGTTTAAATGATTGAGGTTAAGTGATCTGCAGATGTTCCTACAGGGGTTTCAGACAAAATCAGATTTGCACCTACAATCTAATACTTTTTATGGGAAAATATATTTTTACTTTAAAAAATATAAAAATAAAATTCTGCAAAGGGGAAAGAAAACTATTTGTCAAATAGCCTCTTAGATGAGAACAGTACAGTCATTTCCTTCTAATAAAACATGTCAGAGGAAATTGTTTAAGTTTAAGAGAAATTGTTGATTATCAAGCATTTGTGTTCTCTCACTGCCTCTGGGTACACCTGGGGTCAATTGATAGCCTACTAAAGGTTCAACCCCTGAGACACTGCAGCCAATATAACCTTAGTAGGAAACTGTTAGGCTAGGACTTGGGTGAGTCCATGAAATTACCTGTGCTGCTCATTCTTTTCTGACCTATGCCCCCAATCAAATAAATAGATCTTTAAAACTAAAAACACCCTCATTAAAAAAGAAAATTTTCTGTTTCTTTATTCCCATTAATAAAAATATATATCATTAAATGTATTAATTCTGAGTGATGATTGGATTCTTTTAAAAGCTGTAAATTTATTACATAATTCACTTTGCCAAGACTGACTCACCTGAGCTAGAGTTTCTCAAAATTAGGACTCAGTACTTTTGAATACCTAAAACTAGAAAATACATATTAATTCCTCGTGCTTTTAGACTTTATAGCACCCTAAGCCAAAGGAAATATAAAACTTATATAGCCAAATTAATTAACCACATTAATTTAAACATCATGGATAATGTTGGATTGCTGACCTAATTCTTCACTGACAATAGGATAGAGCAAGAGTCTTTGGGTTTAGTATGTAAGTTTTATGATGGAAAATATTTTCTTTTTTAAGAAAAATTCCATTTTTTTTATAACTACAAAATGTTCTTATCTGCAACACAGTAGTTAGGACTATTATACTTAAAAGTTGTAAAAGTTGTCTAGGTTGAAGTTTTTTACTACCAGTGGACTCAGGCAAGTTATAATGTCTCTGTGCCCCAGTGTTTTTATTTATAATATAGGATAAAATACATATATCAACAGTGTTGCTGTTATGATTAAATGATCTTATGTAAGCCCTGTAAAATGTTTGATGTCATAATACATTTGTGCATTAGAGAACATATTACTTGGCAAAAATAAGTCAGTATCTGTGTGTTTTCATATTGTTCCCTGCCAGGACTAACCTTGAGGCACATTGATACTTACATGAGCATTAATTCAGACATTAAAATTTTGTAACAGTACCAATGGATAAGATGGGCTCCATCTCTCAGAATCTTTTCTGTAATTCTGCCTTGTCTTTACTATATGAAACTAGTATTGGTTGACCTGGGTGGACTTGAAGACTTGAGAAGTTGAGTAAGTTAAAGTTAGTTGACCTTTCCCCAAGAACAAGTTTGTTTGCTTTACAAAAGGTGAACTAAACTCTTTGTTTGAATCTTTACTAATCTGTAAATTATCTGGACTTTCTTGCTGTTTTATAAATTGAAACATCCTAGCTCACAGGGAAGGAACTCAGTGAATGATGAAAGGTGATTTATTGACTTCATATTTAAATGTATGTACAGGGGGTATCATTCTTTCAAGTACAAGTGATTGTTTCCCATATGTATTGTTTCACCTATTCTTACTTAAAACTACAGTATTAAAGTGTTTCATGATATTGTACCTATCTCCATGGCCACCCCTTCTTTCTTCCTTGCACAGATGTTCAATGTTACCAAACATTTTTGCCTCTCATGAGTGCTGGGGATAAACCCAGGACCTTGTACATGTGAGGTAAGTGTCTCACCACTGTACTACACCTACAGCCCCAGCCTGTTTTCTCTCTCACATATGCACATAATCACACGTGGGAGCCATCACAAACAGAAGTGAAGAAATAGCAATCCCGTTTGGATTATATATAATTAAAAGGACAGATGAATTAACCACCTCCATCTGAATCAGTCATATCTACTTTGAAACTATATTTATTCAGTTTTCATGCTGGTTTAATTACAAAATCGATCTTTGGTCAACTTTAGAGTCATAAATTAAATCATAATGATTGTGAAATAGTTTACCATTACATAATGAGATCAGTTACTTAAAAATATTATTTGAAATATCATTTTGTAAAGTCACATAACCTACTTTTAACATATGATTTCTTTTTAAAAGTCTGCAGAATCTAAAACAATTTTGTCTTACTCGGCCTAATTTTTTAAGTTAATTTATTCTTAGCCAATACATAAAAACACAAAATTTACATGTTAATGGAGTAATATGTGATGTATTGATAACTGTGTACATGTGTTATTAGGTTAAACATATATATTGCCTAAAAGATTTATCATTTATTTCTTGTGAAACATTCAAATTCCTTTTGTCTAGCTTTTTGAAATATGCAACATAAGTGCTATTTGTAGTGATCCTGCTGTACAACAGCACACCAGAACTTTATCTAGCTGCACGTTAGAAGCCACTCATAAACCTTTCCTTTTCTTTATCTATGCATGAACTGATAGTCACTTAGGTTGTTTCTTGGCTATCAGGACTAGTGTTGCAATGAACACAGGAGTGCAGATGTCTTTTCTATTAGATACTATTTTATAATTATTTTACTTATCTAACTCGCTTCAAGATAAAAAAAAATGGAAGCAGAGTAAAAATTTTAATTCTGTTAAATACAACTTCATTATTTTGATAACACTATATTTCATTTTGCTTCATCAAATAGCATATAATTGTAATAGCATAGTTCATTGCACAAAAGTGTGTGTAGCATTTTAAATGTTGTAGATTACATGATATAAATGCCAGTGGATATGCACAATTTAAATTCCCCCCCCCCAGAAACCCTTATAAAGTTTTAAGGTACTTATCTGAATATTTTAATAGGCAGAAAGCACAAATTAGATTGATGCCTATAAAAACTTCTCTTTGGTGATAAACTTAAAATATTAATTTTAGCACAATATTTTTGATCTGATAAATATTAGCATTTTTAAACTTAAAACAATAACAAATACAATGGCTCTGAAATTTATACACACACACACACACACGGACACACATACCTTTTCAGTTACAAAATTCTGTTAGAAAAATATGTGGCAAAGACTAAAATCAACCATCTGCAAAAAAGTAAAGATTTTCACTGAAGTAAGCAAATAATTGCAGGTAGAACTCAAGAATTTCTAATATCAAATTTCAACTGATATGAAATTGGAAAAGTGACAAGTACTCTTCTATCTTAGAGGTAGCACACAATATGAGACACTGCACAAATTGTAGTGAGATATATTTTGTTCAAAGGACATCCAAATTTATAAGGAAATATAAACTTGGCTATTTCATGAATTTGGTTATTTAGGGTATTTTTTTTAAGTAAAATTTGCACCTTTCTAATAAAAAATGCAAAATGATAAGATTTAATTTGTTTCTATCATGACAGATAGTTTTCTCAAATTATAAAATCTCAAATATCAGAATTTGTTAAAATTTTAAAACAAGAGTTAGTAGGTCATTCTGGTGTGATGGCTATAGTTGTTTTTTTTTTTTAATTCAATATATGCATGTACAAGCTGTGAATCATTATTGGTTTATAAAACTATTGACAGCAAGAGAAGACAAAAATTCAAAGATTTGTGTTTTTGCCAATTCTTGTTGAGGTGTGGATAAATTTTACAAATATTTATCATTATGTTTCAATTCAAAATTTTTTTCAAACAAAAGGAATATTTGAAGAACATACAATAATCAAAGACCAAAATCAATAGTGTAATTTATGTTTCCTCACTGATATCATAGAAAATATGTCTGAGCCAAATTTTAAGCATTACCTAAAGGAGAAGCTAACTTTCTAGCTTCCTAGAAAGAAATGAAAATTTCCATTAAAATGAATATTTTATGCTGCAAAGATATAATAATGATTTCACATATTTTGACTTGAATACAAAACCATAATATTCTTACTGTAGTTAGCAGTAATAAATAAATGGCCTTCAAAATCTCTAATAAGAATATGAAGAATATTTTATTAATAGAAATAAATTTAGAATTGCTTTCAATGTCCACAATAGCAATTTCAATGTAATACCAATAGAACAGATGACATAAAAGTTAAATAATTTTCATGTATTGGATATTAATTTTGAAATTAGTATAATTTTGCTTTTAAGTCATGAGAAATCAATTTCTTTAAAATTGATGAATAGATTTTGTCAATGTGAAAGATGACAACAATAAAATACTTAGTCACAACCTATTAGAATTTTAAAAAAGTTACCTTTGAAATAATTTGTTACAAAGTACTGTTTGACCATAAAATTTTATGATATCTAAAAAAAGATCAAACAATTTTTACAAACTTTTAATATCTGAGGCATTGTGCCATTTATCAGATATAGATAAAAAAAAATATACACTTGACTTAAAATATTTTACAAGAATTAGTTCTGGTTTTCTATAGTAAAGTATGGTAACTATTGGATAAAAGTATCTATATGATATATTTCACATATTGAGAAAGAATATGAAATGCCCAACACGTTAAAGTGATGTTTGAAAGAACAGAAAACTTTTATTATTCTGATTTGATTATTGTACATCATATCCATGTTTTGAATTATTATAATGTTCCTATAAAGATGTACAAGTATTATGTCTCAATAAATAAATAAATGAATATTTTTAGGGAGCATCACATTTTATATTTTATATTGATTATATGATAAATGAAAAAAAATTGGCATTGAGGAAAACAAAATAATAATTTATCATGTTTCTACTATTTAAAATTGCTACTAAAAATTTTGAGATTTCATAGATAGCTCTCATTATATTGTTATTGTACAACCTTGAGTGCTGACACAGAGAGAGAAATATTGAATTTCCATTTTCTATATTGGACAAGTGGCAACATAATGAAAGTATACAATATTGGATGTAAATTCAGTATCCTGAATTTGCATCATTAGAAATCACAAGTTACTTTTGTATTTAATGAGTTTCAAATGTCTTAAAGTCAATTTATTGAACAGTGAAATAGAGGCATGTGTGTGTGGAGCTAAAAACAATCTTAAATGAAGAGTCTGGCCCTCCCCAGTGCTTTCACTTTCTTTATTGAGTGACTGTGAGGAAACCATAATGGAATCAGGTTTCCACAATGTTTAAATACCATGCCTGTAAAATGGGGGCTATCATAAAGTCTACAAAAGATTAAGCATCAACATAAAAGAAAACAGAAACCAGGATATTTTTGTTTTTCTGACAGAAAAAGCTTTCCAAGACTATGGACATTTTACTTAAAATTAGATTTTCAAATGCTATTCAAATACATGAATAAATTTCTACAAATGTTAATAGTTCTACATTGTAGAAATTCTGGATGTTCTGCAGATAACAAAAACCATTTTGATTTTGGTATATTTTCCAACAAAATTTCGACCTTAGGGCATGGCTAATGGCCAACAATTATATGAAAACATATTCAACATCTTTTGTGTCAGGGAAGTGCAAATCAAAACTACATTGAGATCCCATGTTACTCCATTCAGAATGGCAATCATCAAAAATACAAATAACTTGTGCTGGTGAGGATGCTGGGGCTAGGAAAAGAAACTCTTCAACTGTGGATGGGAATTAATATAACTATATGGAAATCAGTATGGAGGATCCAAAAGAACTGAAAGTTGAACTACCACATGATTTGGCTATGCAACTCCTCATTATTTAGCCAAAAGAATTAAAGTCAGCAAAAGAAATATATGCACACCCATGTTTATTGTAGAATGATTCAGAATAGATGAATTATGGAATCAGTTTAGGTGTCAGTCAACAGATGAATGGATAAGAAATGGATGAATGAATAAGAAAATGTGGTATATATAAAAATAGAGTTTTATTCAGTCATAATGAAGAATAAAATTATACCATTTGTAGGAAAATGGATAGATCTGGAGAGAAAGTAAGCCAGACTCAGAAAGACAAGTGTGATATGTTTTTTCTCATATATGAAAGCCAAGGGACAAAAAGAAAACAGTGATGTTGTGAAAGTAGAAGGAATACCATGGGGTAAAGGAAGGGGATATGCCAGAGAAAGAAGAAGTGGATAAGGAGAGTTACTGGAGGGGAAAGTAATGAAATTATGCTGTATACATATGTGACTATGCCACAATAAAACTCACCACCTTATAAATAATATATGCCAATAAAAAATCCTACACACTTCTTAAGAAATGTGATTTTGAAAAATATAATGATAAAAAAATGATTCAAAACTCATTATACAGTATCATTTCATTTTGGCATAGGGATGTCATTTTCTCTTATGAGCAATTTTTCTCTTAATTTTAATATTAATTAACAGTAATAGTAGATTTCTCCTTAAGATGCCAAAGAACATAATCAAAATCAGTTTTAAATATTGAAGCAAAATATAAATGACCTATTATTACTTCTTTTAACTGTTCTATGCTGTGGACCATTGAAGTTCTCCATTATAAACATGTATCCTAAAATAGCAGATATACCACATTTCACAGAATGAAAAAAAAATGTAAATCAAGCAGATTTCCTTAAATGCTTTTGTTTTTTTTTTAAATTATGTCCTAAGTAGTTTTTGTTATATTAGAACATTATGTGATATATAAATTAAATCATAGAATATTTCAATTTGTATGATTTAAACAAATCTTTTCACATCCAGTTTTTAGGATAAAGCAAATAATGATCTGAATTTTAAAAGTAGGGATACAAGTTAAAGCAAACTGTAAGATCTGAATTTTTTCTCCTCTCCATTTTGTTGTTGTTGGTGGTTGTTCTAGAAGAGTACAGAATTTTCTTCCTATAAGTTATAGTTTCACAGCAATTTTATGCTGCTTGCCAATAACATTAAAATGTAACAGTAGTTTTCACTAGGCCGTCTTATGCAATCCATTAAATTTTTAAAGTTGAAAACTTGGCATTGAAAATTATTGCATCTCTAAAACAAAATGTCAGATTCATTCATGCTGTGGGAAACTTATAATTCCATTTCTATAAACTATGTCAGCCTTGAAAATAATCACTCACCTGTTGCATCCACCCAAGCTCCAAAGATTCGTTTTAAAATCTTAATATTCCCAGTGTTTCTGAAGCAACAGGCATAGAATACATTTGCTGAAATATACCACTTTCAACCCTTGATGCTTCCTTTCCACTTAACCAAGAAGTCAGTCACAGTCTGTATTTGGGGTAAAAATGGGAGTTCATAACCCACTTGAATCAAATGTATGAAAGATGATATGTCAAGAGCTTTGTAATGTTTTGAACAACCAATTAAAAAAAAAAAAAGAAGTCAGTCACAACAGAGCAAAGACAAGGGCAAAGCACAGACTTACATTTAAGCATTTTCACGAATGTGATTGGTCTATCTTCTGGTACCAGCAACGTTGCTTTACTAAAGCTATTTTTTTTTACAGCAAAATGAGTCAGTTTAAATGACTTAGCAAATACCTTTTTCATATCCTGAATCAGGAATAAAGAGGGAAGCTAACAATCATACACTGGCATCAAGTATCAAATAGGCAAACTTGGTGTTTATTGTATGTTTGTTTATGCATCTACTTATAAATATAAAACCATATTGCAGAATGATAAGCAGTGTTGATAATTATCATATATTATTGACCGCTTAGAGACAAGATAAGAATGAAAAGGATCTGGCTGTGGTGTCGAATGCCTATAAGCACAGCTACTCCAGAGACTGAGGAAGCAGGGCTATAAATTTGAGGGCAGCCAGGGAAATGGAAAGACCCTGTCCCAAAATAAAAATAAAAAAGAATGGAGAGATGGGAAAGTAGCTCAGTTATAGAGTGCTTGCCTAACATATGCAAATCCCTAGGTTTGATCCCCAGTACTGAAAAAAAAGAAAGTAAGAAAAGTAAAATATCAGTAAATCAACAAATCAACTTCAGTCAGAAGTCATACAGGCAGTAGTGCCTCTCAGTGTCAAGTATTTCACAACATTACCATTCCTCCAAAAAAATCCCATGTTCAAGAGAAAACATTGAAATGAGAAATATGATGATTTGTTTACACTTTACATTGAAAAAAGAAAACAATTCATGAAGTAAATATTGCAAAAACAAAATAAATGAACTATTTTGATGAGTCATACTATAATATATAGATGCAAAATTTTCAAAATGCACAGGATTTTAAATATCTATTCCAACTCCTACAATTTAAATATAATAAAGTGGAGACAGTATAAAATAAAAGCAATGAAGAAATCATGGATGGGGGAAAATATTTTATTTTTTGTGACCTGAACGACAATTTCAATGTAGTAGGAAATTACATAGAAGATATTTAGGAGCAAATGCTTAGTATTGTTTTATTTCTCAAAGAAAAATATAAGTACATGAAAATAAGAGCTTATGGATTAATCGAGGTGACATCTTCAAGAAATGGAAATACCTAAGAAGACAGAAGTAATACAAGTGTTACTTCTTAGGATACACTAAGTATATCCCTTTTATTTATTTATTTTTTCTTTTTCAAAAGTAAGAAATGTATAACAATGTGCCTTTAAGTTTTCAGAAATACAAGCTAGATATCAAAAGACAGTTCAGGTTCTCTAAAGACGAGCAAAAGGTAATTAGAACATTATTATAGGATAGGTTTAATGGCACAAACAAATCAAATGGTGCATTGGAAGATGTCTTGTGAGAACAAAAACCCAATATAAGTTTAGAGTAGAAAGGAAAAAAAAAGACCAACTTCGTCATTAATGATTTAGCTAAGAAAATTAAAATGATACACCAAATAATATTTAAAGTGTCATTAAATGGTGGGACAGTTAATGTTCTTTTTTATTTTTATCTAATTTTAAATAATAAACATATATTAAATTTCAACCTCTTTAAAGCATTGTGCAAAATTCCATGAAGATATAAGATGTTAAAAATATAGACATTGATCTCCATATTTCTTTGTTACATGAGGTAGATAAAAATGCATAATCAAATGTGAAGCAGATTATAGTAAGAACTATAATTCTAATACAAATGAAATTTACAATAGATTTGAAGATAGGAGAGTTGAACTTCAACTGGAGACAGCTAGAGAACTGTATCTGGGAACAAGAGATGGCATTTCCACAAGATGGATAGGCAGGGGAGCAGCTTAATACAAATGCATGGTGATTTAAGAAAACATCAACTCCACTAGTGAAACTAGGCCATGTGATTTTTATAGTGATAGTAAAATACATAGTTGGAGCAAGAGTTCAATTATGAAATGTATTGAACATCACAAAGAGATTTTAAACAACAACAACAAAAAAGAATTCACTCTAGAAATAAATGGAATGAAAAAGCAAAGTAAACATGCATTAAAAAAAAAAAAGACTAATGACAAAGGTAGGTTGTTTGAAGAAGTAAATTCTATCAGTAGTACTAAATGCAAATTGATGGAAATCTGTCCCATTGTTCAGAGTCACTATTCCTTCATGTATCCCCATACTTGTGAGCCACTAAGCAGTCAAAGATCATATGTAGGAAGACTATGTTTAGCCCCCAAAAGTTACTTAGCAATATTTCAAGAACAATATTGAGAATTGAAACAGAAGGCAGAAATGCATCAATGGTCAAAGCAATAATTTAAATTAGTACTCCATGGTTAATCTATGTAAAACTTTCTAACAGGGACAACTTACAAACAGAAATTTGGCCAGGAGCAACCAATTGCAGAATTATAGAGAACTGCATTAGCCTCATAGCTTCTGTACCTGCTGGAGATCTGAGGCCATCTTGGTAAATGTTGGTTGGTTGAGTAGGGATACAAATTTTACTCCTACATTAAAAAGTTAAGCAATGATCTAAAATGTGTTATACCTGTAAACTCTCTCTGTCTCTCTCTTTCTCTGTATCTCTACACGTACACAATTTATTTATTTAGAGTGAAAGCCAATGATACACATTTTTAGAAGGTTTACCACATGGAGTTATGACATGTAATACTAGCAACATCATTTGATGATTTTTTTGAGGAACTAGTTTACCTGAAAGCTCTGCTTGATGATGGGCATAGATTGAGAAAATGCTAGACAATATAAAACAGTTTGTGTTAGAGTCCTTGGTCTGGAGTGTCAGTCTCCGGCATGCTGTGAGTTCCCTTCTTGGAAAGCCCACTGCTCAAATCATGACTTTATCATAAAATTCACCTCTTCGTTCTCATCACAGTTATCATTCTGTCCTCTAACTTGCATACTGCTTTTATCTCCCTGTACAATAGTGTTCAGTAAAGTATATTAAAATTACTTTCTCATTAACTTTTCTTTCCCACTAGAATGAATTGTGAAATTTTCAATGACATGGATCATTTTTCAACTCTTTATTACTCTTTCAATCCTACTGTTCTAATAAGGAGACTTGAAAATAGAAGCTTAATAAATGTTTATAGAAGTGAAAATGTCACAAAACTCCATTGAAACTTAAAATTTACATTATCTTTTTGATTCTAAGATAATAATTCAAAAACTAATAAAAAGAACAGTGATTGAGATATGTAATAAAAATTGGAGATCTCCAATAATACTATAACTTATACAGTAGAAAAATTACACTGACATAAAGAGGACTTAAGAAACAAATGAGGCAGTAATTAAGTTGGTCTCAAATTTATATAAATGCTTTTAAAAAACTATTTATATCCTGGGTAATATAGGTATATTTAGTAAGCCAAAAAACCTTACTGTGCACTATGTAATATCAATCTTAATACAATGTCTTAAAATTACAAATAACAATACATATGTAATTGTGAAATAAAATAATCCTCATTAGTGTTGGTTAAGTGAAGGAGGAGATTCATAATCTAAAATTAAATACATTTTAAATAGTGAAATTTATATATTTTCAAATGAGTAATTAAAAAAAAAAAGATGTGTGTGTCATACTAAGACAGAAAAAATAGAAACACAATGGAATGTTTTTCCCTAAAAGTTCCTAAGGTAGGAAAGCAAAGAAAATGAAAATAGTAAAACACAATAGAAATAACATTAGTGAAAATGCCTTGTATTTATGCTTACAAATTTATTTTCTGAAAGAATATCAACAAAATTCTTGAAATAGGAGTTAAACCCAAAATAAAGTGGTAAAAGAATAAAATGAGGAAAGTAAGTTATAATATTGATGACTTATATGAATATTAACAAATCATTTAGAGTAATATTATTCATAGAAAAAAAGCACAGTTATATAATTAGTCACAGAAATAAGCACATTATAAAATGTCCAAGCTAATGGAAAATATGACACATAAAAACAGAAACTATTCAAGAAAATAATTATTTAAAAACATGCTTTTCATGCTTCAAATTTCCAAGAACAAAAAGAGAGAGAAATACTTGCTGATGAGTTAAAATGGTCTGAATATTAGCAAATAGATTACAATCATACGTGAAAGGAATGGCCAACACAGATGAAGCAGGTTTTATCCCAAGATTGCAAGGCTGCCATTACCCAGGTCAAGTGATTAATATACCTCAATATTGCAACAGAAAAAAAATAGTAAATAAAATATGTAATTGCTATGTAAACCCAATAGAATAATCAACAAAGTTTAATATTTATTTTGAATTAAAACTCTAAAATGATGTGAAGGTCATCTTTTGAAGTCAAGTAGAGGAAGAAGAATGGGAGAGGGGAGAGAGGACAGGAGGAAAATGGGGTGTGAAAAGGGGTATCATGAACTGAAATAGATTTTCATGCATGTATGAGTTTGTCAGGATAAACCCAAATACAAAGCTCTGAAAAAAAAATATTGCCTTTTAAAGTTTTTAATTAATTGGAAAGGCTATCTATTTTAATAAACCCAATACAGAACTTTTTGATTTACAAAACTAAATCTTTAGGTTTAAATTGTGGTTTCTCACTTTATAGAAGAGTCTACTGATTTAAAGATAACAACATTGACCTATCTACCTCCAGAATTATCTTCAATAGCATGTTATTGGAATCTTTAGAAAGACCATTTAAAACCTATATTGTCTCATTAAATATTTGAAAAATAGATTTTATTTTATTATTTTAATATATTACTGAATAAGTTGAAATAAGTATGCTTAGATATTTTCAAATTAAAAAGTGCTTACTAATTTTGCAATAGTCATAATTAGTGGTGATGCACTATTTCATTAACAAAGTGCTTTCTTATATGTGGTATAAGATTCACTTGGTATAACAATTCTGTAAATTTTATACAATATATAAGAAATGAGGAAGCTTATCCTGGAAGAGATGCTGCACATTAAGAAAGTAAGGATACAGTTAGTATTAGAACAAATGTTCTTTCCTACAAGATCAGGGGTTCAAAAAAATCATCATAAATATTTCTAAACTAATTTTCTCTGTATTTAAGTAGTATTTTCAAATATGTTCTGAAGGGGCTCTGAATGAATATTTTTTTCTGATAGCAAGGCCGAACATTTTGGGAAGTTCTTACTATGATGATAATGAAGATAATGATATGCTGAGCTGAGGAATCTTTACCTCTCATCATCCAAATAGAAACAACTGGGTTAGAAGATATGCCTACTTTTGCATACTGGATACATATGCAACATTCTTGCAGATTATATTTCCTAGTATACACTGGTTATATATAAATCAATATCAGTAGCACCTGATGATGGAGTTATACATATGTGAAGTATATTATAACTGAAAGATTTGGGCAACAGAAATTGATTTGTCTATGGGTACAAGTTTGACCTAAACTAAATTATCTACTGCCACAGTCTCCAAATATTTATTTATTATCTACTCTGTTCATAAGTTACTATGTTAGAATTTGAGGGACATGTGCTAGGTGATTTTAAAATTTTTATGATACTTCTTTTTGCTCAGTGAAAGTCATGAGTTAAATAAGATATTTCTTATACATTTCTAATAAATGAATTCACAGGAAGTTTTCCATGATGTCTGAGCTATTTAAAATAAAGGAAAATATGAATAAATATGAAATGATATCTTGTATACATATTGCAGTCATGGCTCCCTTTAAATCTGTTTAAAAGGAAAAAATTCATTATCAAACAACATTAAACACAATGCCTAACTATAATAATGACACCTAAGTCTTTTCAACAATATTCATTTTGGTCTTCATTTTGACAGCAAACTAACCTAATAAAGGATCCTACAAAATCATGTGCAGACACTAACATGAGGCCTGTCCCTTGGTCATGTAAAAAGTCTCATCTTTCTGAAGCACAATCCCTGATTTCTCCTGTCTCTATTGCCTTCCCTTCATTTTGCAGCATGTAAAATAAATTGTTCTATATTCAGAAACAAATGATTCCAGGAACCAAAAAAACCCCTTATACATGTGAAAGAATTTTGAAATCATCTCAATCTATGCAGTGTTTTTCCTCTCCAAATCTATGAAATCCTGTTTGATATAATGAAAGGAACAAGGGTTTTGATTTGGCCAGTCCTGGTTTGAAAATGATGATGAATATATCAATTTGCTTCACTATTATAACCTTTTAAAATATCTATATGTATTCTATAATATCATGTTGTAAAATTTAAGTATATATATGGGCAATGGGGCACATGCCTGTTAGCCTAGCAATTTGGTAGGCTGAGGCAGGAGAATTCTGAGAGCAGTGGTAATGCACACCTGGATTTAATACTTAGTACAAAATATACATATATTTGTGCATGTGTATTATACATACAAATATATATGCATATATATGCATATATATATTAAAATTTATTTTAAAACAGGAAGAATCTGGTATTCTCTTCTTGCAAGCTAATTTCCTCAAAGTTGCTTCCTCCAATTTAAAAAGGAGTTAAGTATATCTATCACTCAAGGTCAAGATGCTTAAATGAGAGGCACTCACTATTGACAGCACTAATACATATGACTCAGGTGATAATAAATATTAGTTTCTTTTCCTGCCATGAAGATGAGAAAAGTAATGAAGAGGCACACTAATTAGAAAGGCCTAATGAATTTTCTCTCTGATAGAAGTGTTTTCACAAGTTCTTTGGAGAAAAATTAGCTATTATAGAGATTGATACACAACATAGAAGGTAGAATTCATAAATTATAAATATTTGTGATTAAATATGCAATTAATAAGAATGCAGATATGATTTATTGTACATTCACTTTTAATAAATTTTTGTTGACTACTTCCAATGTAAGGTTTAAAAAGTACTTGAAGTATGTATAACAAATTTTCCCCTTTTATCTAAGCATTCTTCTCAGATAACATGTTGAATAAGCATCACTTGATCCAAACCTGAACCCACTTATTTTTATATTAGTTATTTCAGTCAAAGCCAGTCAATGTGGTATCCACCTATAAATTTGAAATAAATCAGAGTTTCTGGGTTACCATAAAGTTTTGTGAACATGTAGAGTTTGTTGCAGAAGTCCTCAGTTAAGATTGTGACAGCAGAAACAAGATCATGTCCCAGCAAGCTGACCTGAAGAGGTGAGAAAAGCAACCATGCACAAAATTGGACAAGTGACAATGTAGCTGGGACGTGTGAGAGAGAGAGATAGAGAAGGAAAATGTTTTTAATGGCCTGCTAGTTTTCATGAGGCTGGCTGTACATCTTACAGGGGGCTTCTTTGCAATTCTCTTGTGTATTAAAAATAAACAAGGTAGATGGAAAGCTACTCCACTGCATTTTAGGCAAGAGTTCCTATTATGAAATGTTGTTATATGTAAATTGTTAGTGTAACTTAAGAAGAAAAAAGAAAGTGAATTCAAAGGTAGCTCAGGCCTTGGTTATTTTTGTGTGTGTGGAATATAGCCTCCTGAAATGTAAAAAGCACAACTTTGGTCTTTGTTTTGTTGGAAAATGAGAAGAATTTTAAACATCAGCTTGAGATGTTGGTGGAACCAGGTTAGTATGTCCTAAAAACTACCCCACAATATATTATTATGGGATTTAAATAAGTGGAGCAAATGATAATTATTATGAAGAATGTTGGAACACATGGAAAGTTTTTTCTTCAGTTTCACCAAGTTAAGTAAAACATGCAGGTTACCCAAACCCATTTTTATTTCAAGCTTCTCACATTATTCTTTGAAGTAATCAAACACAGAATATACTTCATAGAGATATGGAAATGCATACTTTACTTTTATACTAAGTAAAGATTTTGAGTTTTAAAAATAGGAAGAACATTTAGTGTTTGTTGCCTTAATAAATGTTAAATCTAGCATCTTACACATTTAATTAACATGATGCATCAAGAAAGGAGCTTTACAGAATGTGAAAGAGAATAGAGAAATAGCTAGACATTTGGGAAATAAGGTGTTGGTACAAATGTCAGAATAACAGGAATCAACTAAGTAATACACCTAGGAGGAAAGAGAAAAATGTAATATGCCACATGATATTTTTTGACTCTCCTAACCTTTTAAACAGAGATCAATTAAACTCTTATATAACAAAATTGGCATTGATGCAATGCCAATGTTTCCCCCATTAACTACTTAGATATCATTCTATTGCTCTTCACATCACAGATTAAAAACAAGACTAAACTTAATTACTTATTGAAAAATTGTGTTTCCCCAATATATCTCCGCATAAATACAAAAATATATGGAATCTTACAAACTATGAGAGAATCTGTTATATTTGTATTTAGTTTTCTTTATTTTTCTCTTTGCATGTAATGATCTTAATATGTTTGCAGGGAAGGCAAAATTCTGAGTTTAAATTGAAAATATCAGGAAGCCAGAGAGAGGTTCTGAACTAAGAAAGAAAGAAAGAAAAAAAAAAGGGTAAGAAGCAAGATTTGCTAATCACAAACACAAAATTGTATTTAGATTATTGCAGAAATACAGGAGGGATCTTCATTAATACTGGTTAAACTAGTTAAATCAGTTGCCTGAACAGATGAGAATCAACAAATATTTTAACTTAAAATTATAAAGGAGAATTAGATTAGATCACAAAAATGCCTTCTTTGGGCAAGTTTCAAAAAAAAATCTAAAGGATTTTATACTTATCCATCAGAGAAAGGAATAAAGATTATATATATATATATATATATATATATATATATATATATACACACACACACACACACACACACACATACATACATATACACACATACATATACAGTAAACCAATATGTATATAATATGTAAATCAATATTAATGATATTGATATTTTTATCAGAAGAGAATTTCACTGAAAGACCAACAAATTCACAGTAGTGAGATTGGTTTGGTATTATGTTCAAAGAAATCCTGCTTCAAACAAAAGATTAAGTCTTCTTTTAAGGTAGGGACTAGATTTTCATCTTTGTATTTTCAAAGTCTAGGCAAGTGACTGACATGTACTAGTTAGACTTCAATAACTGATTGATGATAGAAGGTATGTGTGGCTTAATTCAGAAATGAAAAATAAGCCACTGGATGTTTCTGTGAAAATAAAATCTACCTTCATAACTTAAATTATGTCAACGCCATAATATTTAATTTAAAATAAAACAATACTATTGTAATAAATTATATAAAAACTAAATTTGACTTTTGTTGATAAAAAGAAATAAATAAGTTAAGATTTACATGAAATAGTATACAACAAAATCTTTCTAACATCTTCCAACTTCTATGACTTTTGAGGCTTGGGTTGTGGCTCAACAGTAGAGTGCTCACCTAGCACATGTGAAGTCCTGGGTTTGATCCTCAGCATCACATTAAAAAAAATAAAAATTAATAAAAAATAGGTATTGTGTCTAACTATAACAACAACAACAAAATAAAATAGTAAAAAAATTAAAAAATGAAATGTGACTTTTGAAAGAATTACATAATTATAATCTATAGTATTTCTAAAATAAGGATTTTTCAATAACCTTTGTAACCACAGATAAAAATAAGAGGTTATCTTCAAATTGTTGAAAAATGGCTGATTTCTGATGACTCTCACATTGGTAATATTTAAATATTAAGTAAAAATGTCATTTCTGATATTCATCTATTAATATATTAATGAACACTGTCAAGCTAATACAGATATTAAAGATTTTCTAGCACTTTGCAAGAAAATTGATTTTAAGAGTTTCTGTTTGACCTCCTTTAAAAAGATTTAACAGATAAAAGAGCATTCAAATACTGCTAAGATTTATGAATGAAAGTTTTTTTTAAGCCACAAGAAGAGTATCAAACATGAATTTTATCCTTGCACACTTTCATTTAAGAGAATTTATCCTCTTCATCATCTTAGAAACTACACAAAGGCAGAAGTTGGCATACAAATTAGCAGTCTGAATGCAAATTTGTTAACACAAAACATTTGACTCAGTTCAGCTGTTTTATTTTTGACAACAGCCAAAAAATAAAAATAAAAGAACCCATAAACAACAACAATAAAAAAACATAACTCTGGATTTCCCCATATATGTGAAAACTGAGTAAATATTTCCTCTAGACTACATAGTTCAGTCACTTAGAATATGGAGCCAATAAATTCAGGGTAAAGTGTTTCATCTCTGGGAAATTCTGTTGTATTTCTTTTGCCAGCTCTCCTAACTTTGATCTGTTATCTTGCAAATGCAGCCTTTAGCCATCAAAAGCTTAATATTACAACATGCAGGTAGGTCCACATAGCTTCATTCTCAAGCTCTTTGGAGAAGAGTCAAATTATACTTCTGATAATGGATTTAGAAAAGTCATCTCTGTATGTGCACATATAGTTTAAAAACTGAAAACAAAAATCACTTCTAAAAGTTACAAATTAGCTAAGATTAAAGATTCTTTTGACACTATCTTATTAGGCTTTACAGGAATAGCAATAAGGTTATATTCACTTTTCTGAGTGAAAATACTAATAATAAAATATTAGTTAAAATTATAATTTTGAATTATTAACCCAATTATAAACTGTATTATATATGTACACATTTTTATGGTATTTTAGGAGAAAACCTGAAAACCGAAAAGTTAGGCTAATGACATTTCTGAAAATATACCCAGAAATAAAGCTTTAATAATGCAAGTAGAAAAAGTCTAGTTTATATTGGGAGTCTTGTATAAAGTTCAGAAAAGACAAGAATAATAAATAGCTACATATGAAAACACATTTTATCACCTACACAAGAAAACACAGTGCAAAATTTGGCATGAAGATTAAATTTATTACATGTATTATTTCTTCTTAAGATTTTGATGAAATTTTAAATGCCCCCATTCAATGTTTAAGTTATTCTTCAGACTGCATGTTAAGATTCTCATTTACCTATATTATTACACTCAAGTGTCTTGTCTTATACTATTTCTTTAGGAAGCATTGTTTTGTATCTAGTGAGGATTTGGAAATAGGCACAGTGGTCTCTCCCATAAACCAATTAGGACTAAAAAGAGATAAGACAATATCCAACAAAAATAAAAGTGCATTAAACAGGGAATTTAAAAACTTGCTTGCATCCTCTGATTGGGTAAGTCTCATGTCTCTGAGCTGTCTCCTCTTTTATGTGAAGATAACCAGCTATGTTCTTTTAACCAGGTCTCATTTATGGAAAGAAGTAGACATTAGGAATGAAGTTGTGATAGATGTACTTTAAAATACTTAAAAAAATATCTGTTTATCTCTGCAAATAAATCTAATGAATCCTACCAAGTAGTCAGTCAATAGACTAGATGAATTTTAAGAACTTCCCTAACCTTAAAATTATGCAGAACTAAGCAGAAGATTAAGGTACTAAATTGAGTAATTTTATTTGCCAAGGTGTGTGATACAATTGGTAAACATTTATACCCACAAATTATTTTGTATGTTAACTCCATGAGTTCATCTGCATGTGTAATTTTAAATTTTACTCAAGAGCACTGAGTTAGAATCTAAGGATTATTAGTTTTAATTCTGTTTTTTGTACTTACAGTGACATGTTAATTTATGTGTTATTTATGCATTTGCTCTACTTAATAATGCTTATAGAAGATGAAAATAGTGTTTATGTCCATTATACAGAATCATTAAGAGGATAAACTAGGCAAGTAAAAAATGTTTAAAAATGCAAAACCAAGTTTTAAATTTTACTGTAGTTTATATATATACACACACACACACACACACATACACACACATATGACATGAATGTTAATCTTAAGTTTTCTTCTAAATTAAATTCATTCAGTCTGAGTTTTTTCTCTCAGAAGCAAAGAGGTTTAATTAGTAATTTAATCATTTACATGTTTTTTTATTTTAATTCTATGATATTAGGAATCTATTATTATTTCATATTTCACTTAACCACTAGGTAATTACATGATTCTGGCAAGCAACTGCACCTCTCTGCACTCAGAAAAATGTTCATTTTCTCCTGGTACCATTTCCTAAAACATGATATTATCCATATTCTCTCTATACACCAAGTACCTCTGAGTATTTTGAAGACAATCAGATGGACAGAAAATTATAGCAGGAGCGCTCACTTCTTCAAAATTATTTAGGATTTAATAAATCTACTTCCATGGAGTCTGTTTCCATTCATAAACTTCCTTTGAAAGTGGTATTTGACCATATTTGTAAAAATGTCATAGTTTAAAAAAAAACACTTAGTGACTCTTTAAAATATATTATCATAAATATTCTTTTAAAATTACTAACATAAGACAGAGGGAAAAGAACTATATAATCTTGAACATTATGAACTCAGCTTTTAAGGGAATTACTCATTAAATTTTACATATTTCAATCACTTTCTGGTTGAAATATGTAAAACTCCTCAAATTTAACAGAATACATTATCTTTGCAAATGTTACTCCCATATCTAAAAGAGACTTCTAAAATATTTCACATACTGCTAAAATTGAAGATAACCTCGTAACATTATTGATTTGTCTTACAGTTACAATATTTGTAAAATGTATTATTATTTCTGCAGAAGTTTTGAATCATATCATTGTCTTGTTTAAGAAATGTATAAGAAATTATGCTGATGAAAACACAGATGAGAGAATCAGAAATCTCATGTAAAATAAGAATTTAATTTCAAGTACTACCCCTCATATTCTTTCTGAGATGTGATAGTCTATATATTGATTTTATTTGTAGACTTGTAATATAATTGGATAGATTTTACTGAAAATATGATTAGTTGTTTATTTGATGTATACATTATATGAGCCTTAATGTTTTCATTCCATAATTACCTTTTATTTTTCTACCAAACAAGTACTTACTATTTGTTTTATTTTAGCACAAACATATCACTAATACTCCTTTGTGGTATTAGTTGATATATAGTACTTAAATATTAACTTTTGTGATGGATTGTTTTTGTTGGTCCCATCTGAGCTAACTCTGTGGTAAAACCAATAGGGTATAGGAGAAAGAGAGTTGAATATAAACTTGATTACCCAGTAATCTAGTCTCATTTCTGGAGCTAATGATCTCTGAAACCTAGTGAAAATCACTTATCCTTTTTAGGCATATGCACTTACTGTATAATATATGAGCAGCGAACTAGCTGATATTTAAAGACCCTTCCAGCTCCATGAATGCCATGATTTTTGACAAGATGAATGAACAAATTCATGTAAGCACATTAAATAATCAATATTAAAAGAAATCAATATCAGAATGCAAGGGATGAAATCAGCCCAGCAGAAGGGGTAACATTTTTCAGCTACAGTCTGCTCCTGATTCACAGAGCCAGCAGCAGAAGTAAATGTATGCCGGTGATAAGCAGAAGTTTCAGAGTATTTCTCAGATGTATAATAGCCCGGGAACTAGGCCAAAATGAAATAATAGCTACTGAGAAGAAGCTACACTTTGTATTTACTATTACGGAAAACTTAAGACATTGGTGCCAGGGATGAAGCATGTGACAGTTCATACTGGCTTTGCACATGCAAATTTATTTTTATAGTATTGATAACAACTAGTAACATAGGCACTGGGCTATGTATGTGATTTACATAATCTCCCAATATATCCTCTGATATTCTAATCTTTTTTAAAAAAACATAATGAAACTGAAGCTTAGAAAAATTGAGTTGCTAGTCCAAAGCTAATTACGGGAACAATCATTATTATTTAACTTTCAGATTTTAGTGGCTTTAGAGGCCTTGTTTTTATTTTTTTCCCCACTATACTGTAGTGATTCTTAAACTTTAGAGTGCATCAGAATTGTTAGATGACTGTTAAAAACAAATAGTGCCTACCTTCCAGAGCATTTAATTTAACAGACCTTTGGTAGGAATAAGACTTTTTATTTCTAAAATGTTTCTAGAAAATACTGGTGCTACTTATTGGAGACACTTTGAAAATCACTGTATTACAAACATAGAAGAACCAATAGATTAATGTGATATCTAATGCAATATGGTTACCATTGATATTCTTTTTATCCATGCAAAAGTTATGTGATACATATTCTAATGGTACACTTAGATTTTTAAAGGAGACTGAAAATTGGGTTGTGGGCAACAAATTATCATATGTGGAAAATATTAACCCTTAGGAATTCTGAGACCAGCATAAAACAGTAGCATAGCCCAATGACATGAAATATATTTGATGGCTGCAAAATTGGAGCCTTATGAGAAGAAAAGATGGTCATTAGCACAGAGATGGTGAATACTGGAAGGTATTCAACAAATTGATTTTTTTCAGTGACATTCATTTAAATAATGCCCCTAAAAAGAATAAAAGTCTTATGAGAAACCTAATTCTGAGAAAATCTTGTGGGCATGGAGTTAGGTCTGCCTAGAAAAGTACCATGAATCACCACTTGCTCACTCTGAAAGTGAAAAGATGAATTCCATAACCATAGGGCCTGTACTATCCCTAGACCTCATCCAAAATCCAAATCATAACTTTCATTGTATCCTTAAACTACATATAGCCCTTTGGATTGTAGGTAAAGGAAAAGGAAGAAAGAAATAGGAGAAAATAGGTAAAGCTAAGTTTTGATGTAAGTGTAGATAAAATAAAAATGACCTTACATTTCATTTGTATCTTACACATTTTTCTTGATTTCCTCGTTTGCAATTATTTTACTTCTAATCTCCCAAATCTTGAAATTCGAAGTACAAGATGGCATATTTTATCAAAATAGTCATGTTGCCTAAAGGAACAGGCACTGTTTTAGTCAGCTTTTTAGTTGTTGTGACTACAAGACCTGACAAGAGTAATTATAGAGGAGGGAAAGTTACAGAGGAGGCCTCATGGTTTCAGAGGTCTCAATCCATAGACAGCAGGCTCTGGCTCTATTCCTTCTCAAGGCAGAACATCATGGCCAAATAGTGTGGGAAAGGGAAGCAGCTCACTTGATCATCAGGAAGCAGAGAGAGGGAGAGGGAGAGGGAGGGGGGATGAATGGATGGAGAGGGAGGGGAGGGGGGAAAAAGAGGGATGGAGCGGGAAAGACACTCTCCAGATATAAAATATATAGCCCAAAAGGCATGCCCTCAAGGACCCACATCCTCCAGCCACAACCTTCAATTACGACTCAACCCCCCAATAATTCACTGATTGGGTTAACCCAATCATTTCACTTCTAAACCTTCTTGTATTGTCTCATACATGAGTTTTGGGGGACACCTCACATCCAAACCATAACAGGCACCTAACTAAACATATTGTTTGGTACTTTAAAGTTAATCCCCAACAAGACAAAATATTGGAATTGTTTAATATTCTGAAAACTTTGTTAAGCAAGTAGAAGAAAGTCACCTCTTGGGACAGATGGAGAAGGACATTTGCAGCAAGGGGAAGGGAAATTCAGTACCTTTCACTTATTTGCACCTTGAGATCTTAGGCAAGCATTTTACATCAGAGCTTATTTCCATATGAGTACAAAGGTAACTGCTCTACTTCTATGTTGTTTTACCAGATCTTGGGATAATTTTACTATATTTAGAAACATGTAAGAATAGATGCTGCAGTTTATTTCATTTCACTGTTTCTGTAGACACCAGATTCTCTGCTCAGGGAAGAGATGTCTGTATCCAAAACTTACTCAGCTAACCCACAAATAGAAACACTAATTAATATCATGAGCAGTAATAACAACTAAAACTAAGCCTATGCTCCTGGAGTACTTAATTTATAGAGTAATTCTAACCCTTTTCTCCTTGAAGGATCTCAAGGGAGCATGCATCAGGTTTTCAAGATACTGAAACTTGCTTTCTTAATTATTTCTGCTCACATACTTTTCCAACTAGGGCTTATTGCAGCATCTCTCCCTGTCCCCACCACCTCCTAGAAGATTCAGGAAAGTGAGATGATGCAAAAGGACATTCAGGGTTGTTTCCAAAGAGTTAACTGTTCAGGGGAAGTTCAGCTCCGAATTCTGGGAGCTGTTCAAGCCCTGTCAGACCTGTGTATTGGCTTGGCTTAGCAACTCAGTTGTTGAAAATCCACCCAGTGGGTGCTGCATTCAGTAAGAATGGAAATCCCAGTAGCTCTTTCTCTTTTGGGTTTGTCTGCTTTATTATTATTCTGCAAAGCGCAGCAATCCTCTTGTGTGTCGGTCTTTCAGCCCTCAACTGACCTCTACACGCAGGACTGCTAGAAGACCACCTTCAGTGACTGGGATGATTCCATGCTGCTTCTTTTCTCTGCCCCTAGAACTGCTGAGTGGTTGCTGGGATTGAACTATGTATGGTGCATTCCTCCTGCTTCCATGTGCCCCAGGCCACCAAGTAGTAGGGAGAAAGTGCAACATGCAGGAGCCTCAATCCCCATTACTTTTCCCCACAATGAGCTTTCTGAACTCTCGGGAGTGGGAGTGCGTTTTAGAGGAGTTGTTTGAGGGTAGCTTTGTGGTCTGCTGGGAGAAAAGGGCTTCTTTCTCCGTGACTCCACCGGATTGTGCGGCAGCAGTGGTTGCAGCTCCATGGACCATCTGGAGTGCAGGAAAAATTAATATACTGTTAACCCGCCTCGCGTTTCTGCCTAGGACACACACCTACCCTCGAGGCCTCCTGAAGGCTCTTTGGTGTCAATGCATTATATTCTCTCCTTCCAGCAAAACACACACACACACACACACACACACACACACACGGACAGGCATATGCATAATTACCCACTCGCTCACCAACTTCAACCTGGTTTGGTCCATAGAAATTTCGCGGAGTCTGGCTTTCTAGAAAAAAAAAAATAATAAATATCTCTAGAGGAAACAGATGAAGGGAAGGACACCTGCCCAAATCCAGTTTCAAACACAAAGGTTACCTCCCGCCAGGTGTATTAATGATGCTAATCTTGGAAGAAGGGTGTTGCTGATGACAATGACACCCCCCCCCCCAGTGACTGTGACTTATTTGGTTGGTATCTTTGTTTTGTGAAGACGTTAACGTGGCCTCCCTACCCCCTTGGAAAATGTCTTTTAAGATACTACTTGTCTTTTTCCTACACCAGGTTAAGATTGTCGCCTTGAGGCTGGAGAGAGTGAGGGTGTCAGTCCCCGCAGACTCCAGCGAGGCTAAGACCTCCAGGCGTGGCCACCCGGATGTGGGTGAAATGTACTAAAGATCTCAGTTGTAGCTCTACCCCGCCCCCGCATGGACACCCGGGACCCTTTTCAGTAGGAATTAACATAGGAAGAGGGTGCGATCTCCACTATTCCAGAAAAGCTCTGTAGCCAAGTATTATCTCCTTGGAGTCCCAGAGCAAGCAGAAAGGAGCATCCTTCCTGAAGTCCGGAGTCCTGCAAGAGCTCCTGGGATCACGCCTTGGCATTGGGTGCAGGAAGCTGCTTCAAGCTGCCACCTGATGCGGACGACGGACTGTGCCTTTCGTGCCTTCGCCTCACGTTGTGTGGGCTCCCTCGGGATCCCCTGAGAAGGAGCGTGGGAAAGCGCCCCGCTGGTGTCTTTTTACATGGGCGGGGCGCTTAAGCACGACTTGGAGATTCACAATTTCTATCTGGGTGAGACCTAAACAGACACGCTGCAGCTGGAAGCTGCAATTCAAAATCTCTGCCCTCGTGTGTGTCTGTCTGTTTCTCTCTGTGTGTTGTTTCAGCTAGAAATAGACATGAAACAAGTCTAGGAAGCCTCCGCCCCGCTACCTCCAATTTGGTGCCCTGCATAGCCTTTTATTTCAGATGAGGACTGTGGAGATAAAATACCCAGGGAAGGTTAGCTTCCTTTTAAGCCCCACCCTAGAGGTTCAGGCCTACCAAAGACCACTTTATCTTGCCACTTTGAGGCGTTTCCTCCCACCAAACCTCTTTGTCATTGCTGTTGCACGCAGAGGTGAGATGGTGGAGAGATGAAAACTATAGACAGATGGTGGAATTCTCATGGCCGAAGCTGTTCACGTGGAAAACTGTGCGCCCCTGACCTCCTGAAACCTCCAACTAGTCTAGGTCAGGACCTGCAAAACCGTCGGAAAGACTTCTCAATCCTTTGCTGTGGGCTCGAAAGCCCAGAAGAAACCGTGTGGAAGACAAAAGCGGGAATAATAGACATTTAGGCAAACATTGTTTAAGACATTGCAGAAATCTTGGTCTTAGGGAAACCTTGAGACTCAGCTGAAATTAAAAATTTAAAAGGAGAATGAGAAACAACTGTCAAATCACAGAGCACCACCCTGTGATTGGGAGCAGATCTAAGGCATAGAACCTATGTAAGTTTCTCAGAATTTTAGGACAGCGTTTCAAGTTATAAAATGTAGGATATGTCCTCCATGTACCAGATGTGTGGCAATGAAGAACTTTATTATCATTAAAAATGTTTTAACGATCTGTAGCATATTGATTTTGGAAAGGGCCAAAGCAGACTGATGATGTCCCTCCTCCCCAGTGTTCCCAAAGCTGGAATATACTCAAAAGAAATCAATTATCTCAGTCCACAGTATGAGCGCCATGAATAGAGGGGAGGGGTCCCGTTGCCAGTGCCATTTAAAGCATATTAACGCGCCCTTCCTTTCTGGTGGCGCGTTTTATTTGGAAAATACGGTAGGTGCGGGCTGCCGGGGCTGTAATTGCAGCCAGCGCCGCTCAGCATTTGTCAGACTGTGAAGCTCGCCGGGTTTCGGAGACTCACTCCCCCTCATCGGCCCCCCAAATGTGTTTTGGCTCAACAGGTATCACGTGAAAACTCGCACTTAATCCCCGGTCATCTTCTCGAAGGAGACACTCCTACGTTTTACAGCCGGGGTTGCTGCTAGTTTTCTGCGCATCCCCCACGCGGAGCGCTCTTCTAGCAGGCAGCCCCAAGGCCATCCATAAACCGCAGACTCCCAGTGGCAGGCAAACTAAGCATAAATGTGTGGTTCTTCACATGTCGAGTTAGCCGGCGAAAACCCCTTGTAAGCAACCTCAGAAGCGTTTTGCGCACTAGGCATTGTGGATACACAGCTTAAAACAAGGGTTTTATCTCAAAGCTACACTGAGGCTTCAAAACACACACACACACACACACACACACACACACGAATCAGTTTTAAGGACCAGGTCAGGATTTTAAGGCAGTTGCTGCCACAGAGACTAGGGACGACTTCTTGCCATTTAGGGATGCAAATTAAAATTCGAGACATGCCACCCATCATTGGTCATAGTAGAAGGAGCGGTACGGTAACCTTTCCAGTTTCCTCCCCCCAAAACATGAATTATCATTTCTACTGAATGCAAATGTGCTGGCTTCTGTGGGGGGACAGCCAGCTGCAAGCTGGACAATAAACTGTTTCATAGAGACGCGGCCGGATTGCGGTTCAGAGAGGCACTCCTTTACAAAGGAAGAAGCGTCCAGTTTGTATTGACAGCCATTGCGCGCCTGGGCCAAAACACCCCCCCACACACGGCCCCCAGTACACAGACACCCAGGATTTGAAACCAGCTCCACTAAAAGCGACATCTATCGTGTCTATTCGAGCTGCCATGAGTATGGAGAAGTGATTGTTCAAAAATGATGGCATGAGTCATAAACACCTCCTGAGTATTCTTTGCAGCAATTAATGGGCAGCAGGGTGCAGAAGTTGTGGAAGAGAGCAGTAGATCTATTTTTCTCCCCGAAGACAGCTCTTCTTCCAATGATCCTGACTGTCCCTTGCCTTCCTGCTCAAGAATAAATTTTACAGCCCACTCACCCCCTCCCCTTGTCTGTACATGTGACACTCACTCTCTACCTGTCTGAACGCTGAGACTTGCTGGGGATTTTCTTTTTGGTCATCAGCTAATGACTTTCCTCCTACCTTCATTCATCCTCAAAGGTGGATCTATACACGGTGTGGCATCTCAGACGGTTTTAAGACTCCAGTTTTGGCTAAACCTTTACCCCAGGACCTAAAGAAGCTCCCTTACATTTCTCATTGCACAGAGTCCACGTAGAAATAATTCAAATATGTATGCAGACGTTCATGTTGTGTAGGCAGGCTTGCAAGACCCTTGTATCCTAATGCATTTAAAATCAACATCTTTCTAGCATATTGGTAACTTTGTTCCCTGAAAGGGTTAAAAAGCATTTACACCAGAGTGTCTAATACAAATATTCCACCAGAAACATCAAACCTTGCTAATTTGACAAGAAACCAAGGCAATTCTCACTACCAAGGAAAGTCTTGCAGAGGAATCTGCCTGGATATCCACTAGTTAGAGGCTATACTAACCAACTCACGTATTCGTTTGAGCATACTGCAAGAATATTTATTGAGCACAAGCTCAATCACCGCATTGAACGCCAAATCTGGCAAGCAAAATGCATTTCCTATCTGAGGGGGGAGAAAGAGCTGTGAATCAACTCCTTCATCAGTATTATCATGATTATTTTATCCGTGCAAATTACAAAGTAAGCTGCTAGCCTCGCTCAAGCGACAAGTCAGCCCACCTTCCTCCAAACCAGAGGGGTCCCCTGAAAGCCGACCTACCTTTCACACAAGACACCGTCAATAAAAAGACGAGGTTCCAAAACGTAAATCCACTTTTAATCCCCATTTTCTTCATCAGGACGAAGTCTAGGCGGCCACATTTAGCGCATCTTCGCGTGCCAGGCTCCCGGGGTTTGGATTCCTTTGCTCGGCTTTCCCCTTTGCGGATCCCTTTCATATTATTCGCGAGCTCCTAATTCCTGCTCCTCAGCCCGGCGCAGTGGAGTTGTTGCTGTTGTTGGTGCGCGGTCACAGCTCGGAGTGAATGGTGTTTCTGGGATACCACAGCAACCTTGACGAGGACTCAACCATCTCTCCAACGGGGGCACAAAGTCTCGGCTACTCTGGATTCTGTCTTTTCTTGTGCGTTTTTTCCCCTCCACTAAAATCTACCTCAATTCTAGCTCGTTACAGCAACCACCAGAAACCACTAGTGAGACTCTTAAAGCCCAGCTCCGCTCTCTGATAAACTCCCCACAATATTTGAAATTAAGGGACTTGGTTTTTTTTCCCCCGAATAGATCAATTCCGCCTGTAAAAACAGCCCAAGAAATATAATGTTAGTGAGCTCTCCATCGCAGCCTGCGAATTCAGAAGCATGTTAAAGGAACATTTTAATCGGAAGATCTGCGTTGCTTTTGATGATAATGAATCGGGCTCCATCGATGCCCACGTCTTTATAATGGAACATGTGTTACTACTGTAGTTGCAGTATATTTCAGGCAGCCTTCTCGCATTTATTATCCTTTGATTTAATCGAAAAGGGAAATCACGGAAGAATTTATTTGCACACATGCATTTACATATTCAAATACCTACGTGTAAACCCATAACTCGGTTTTTATGATTCAGTAAACGGATTTCATCCGTGGCCGGGGCGGGGGTGGGGTGAAGAGGGAAGTCAGAGTCATTTCCCCAAATAGTTCATCCTTTCATCCTCCCAAATTCCCTTTCAGCTAATGTGTACTGCAGTTAAACTACTTTATCTGTGGTCGTTATCTAGAACACACGCATTTGTCTTAATTCTGAATCTGTCCCAAAAATGTAAATGAGAGTTTTCTTCCCCCCAAACGCAAAATGTATATATCTATACATATGGACTTGGCAGTCCCATACACCATTGAAGGGTTAAGATTGTACAAAGGAAGAGTTCTTGCGCCATCTACTGGCCATCTTCAAGCCACCCGTTTCTCCTTCACTCTACCAGGGACCCTGTTTTCTCTTATCCCATGTCGTGCAGGAGCTGCGTCCCTGAGCCCAGCGTGTTTTGCTCCTGTATGCCAGATTCCTAATTTATTTTTGGTACAGTCCTGGCCCAAATCTTTCGACGAGAATGTTCCTTAGACCAGGCGCCGGATTGGTGATCTGACCTTTCGGGAATCTGGTCCCATCTCAGGAGTGGGGAGGGCTGCAGTGCTGTTTTGGAATAGGTAATTGCTGCTGCCGGTGGGTCCTTCTCGCATGCCGGAGTCTATCAGCGGATGAGCGTCTTTGTACAGGATTTAGTCAAAAAACTACCCAATTTGAGTTTTCAGCTCCTTGTCTTGCCCACAAATCATGGATCCTGTCCCGTAAACCACACAATCACCCTGGCCAGCTTTTGTTCCTGGGCTCAAATTGGAGCTGCGGGCTCAATGGACCAAGGTGGTTGCCTCTGGCTGGAGTTCTGCTCTGGGAAGTGGGCACTGTGAGAGCAACCTTAGGCGTGAGTGGCGAGTAGGTTCAATCTACCAGAAGAATTCTGAGCTCTCTGGGTACGTGGCATTGTGTGCGTCTGCCATTCAAGAAGCTAGAAAGAGAGGGAGAAGCGGGGGTGGGGGCTGCG
>NW_025999949.1:13193306-13204148 GCF_001458135.2 Marmota marmota marmota
GTGGGGGCTGCGGGGGTGGGAAGCGAGCAAAGGAACGCTGGCACTGTAGTGAGGGGAAGGGTGCTTGTTGATGGAAGATGATGGAAGGTGTGATTTTCTATGCGTAGGTGTTTTCTCAAGTATGTTTTTGCAGTGCATATGCGTGTTCATGCGTGTGCGTGTTGAGAGGGATTGCTGTCCTGGGCAGAGATAGCAAAAGGCAAAAGCTGTAGACGCCCAAGTGACCTCATTAAATTCCAAGAGGTACATTTAAGAGTGGTGGGGCAGAATATTGTTCTTACCCAAGGGTGCTCTTTTATTGTCTGCATATGCAGATTACTAAAGGGAGTGGGCGACAAGGTTGGGACTAGACTGTGATTGGGAGGATCAACATTGAAAATGTCATTAGCCTGCTCAGCCACCTTGGCAATGGCTCTGGCATTGATTTTAGTGGAGATGTCAGGGTGTGTTGTTGCTGCTTTGCTTTTTGTTGGGCTGAACAATGAGTTAGATGCAAACAGGTTCTTGGACTTAATAAGGGCACATTACAAACCTCTCCTTCCCAAGGGTTCAGAGGCTAGTCACCTCTACTAAATTTATTTTTATTAAAAGAAAACAAAAATCATTGCACTATGCAGTCTATTTGAGCACATGACTACATATCCACACAGGTGGACTTTAAATCAAAAGAACTTAATTTCTCAAAAAACAGAGATATTTTCATTGGAATTATTGTGCACAAAATAGTTTGATTATGGGACCGTGAAGACTACTGCAAAGATACCAATTTCTGATACTTATTTTCAAACACATTGCTAATTCTATAATCCAGTTATCTTTCCCTGCCCATCATTTCAATGTGAGATTGTTAATTATTTTTTTTCAGGTAGCTTATAATACATTGAACAATACTATGGTTTTTAGTTTCTACAGCTCACCATAAATTTCAAACCACTTTTCACTCATGTTTTTCAGTTTCTGAGACAAGATGGAAAATCATGTTTTACAGTCAGAATAAATTAAGGCATGAGGAAATGAAGGGGTTTGTCCAAGGTCATCATTGGAAGCACTGGATTTTAGTTCAACACATGTAGTGCTGGATCACACTTGCTTTTCATGCTCAGCAGCCTTCTCTTCTGGGGAGCATTTCCAAAGGTATTCCAGAAATTTAAATTTATCAGCCAAAAATTCTAAAAGAGAAATCCCCCAATTTCTCTAGAAGGGAAAATACAATACCTATATTTGGAAGGAAGAAATAGTTTGTTGTAGCTGTTCTGTAGGAAAGCAACAAAGTTTAATGTAGGTTTAAGACTGTTGGAGAAAACAGAATGAATAGCTAATGTAACATTAAGTACTTACTGTATACTAGGCATTGTGTTATATTTACATTGCATACCTCATTCAATACCCCCTACAACATTTGAGAAGACCAAAATTATCTTCATTTTAGAGATGAAAATATCTATACATGATGAAATTAACATTCTTGACTTACCCAAAATAATATATATTAGAAACTAGGAACACATGATGTCTGATTTCTAAGTCCACATGCTTGCCAACTGTATCCTATGCTAGCTTACAAAGATGCTTGTTTTAAAAGTGTAGTAATAGCAACAAAAATTTTTCTATAGTGTTTCCATGTGATTATAGAAAAGCAAGGATTTATAAGATAGTTTAATAGTGATCAGTTTTTAAAACATGTATACATGTAAAGAAAAATCTCTCTTATTTTTCTCTTGGTCAGTCTCTTTGTTTTTTGCTTTTTCTACTTCATGTAGCTTATTGATCTTCTCACATACAGGTCATGGAAAAGAGTGACTTGGCAGGGATAGTCAAGACAATCACAATGATTAAGTACTATAAAGAGCTTTTAAAAGGGGTTTAGGTCAGAAATGGACAGGTTCTTTAAATTGTAAGTGCCAGAATTCCATTCCCTTTCTGTTCTTCCCCAAAATACCTATGGAATATAATTTACTTTGATCTTAAAACATGGCTGAATTTGCACTAAAAGGGAGAAAATAAGCCTTTTTCCAAAAATTTCCCAATATTATCATAACCCCTTGACATTCATTTACTCTTTGAGCATGACAGGGGCCACATCACAGGAAAATAAATAACCTGATCAAAACAGAATAAGAACACAGAAAAAAACATAAGAACTTGTCAAGGGGATTATCTTTAATTCTAGAAAGGTGTATTTGTACCCTTTTTTTGTTGTTATACTTTTGAATGAAACTTAGAATGTGTTTTGACTGAAACTTAGAATGTGTTTTTCCTCATTCATGTTATAGACATATAGATTCATATAAGGCTTATTGTACAAGTGCAGTCTTTATTTTGTTACAGAAGTATCCCTGCTTATTAAAGCTGAATGTTCACTGATTGTATGTATGCTTTGATCAATTAAAAGGCTCTATCTCAAACCTGTTGGTGTGTGTGGGGAAAAAATCCAATAACTAAGTTAGAGTAAAATAAGAATGCTCATGATTTACAGATGATGACCAAATAGGCATTTCCCTGTTCCTTCAGAGTTTTTGTTGTTGTTGTTGTTGTTGTTGTTTGTTTGTTTTTTTAATAGAATTCACTGACAGGAAAGCAAGGGAGAATAGGAACTGTCTTCTGCATTTTACATAGATGTCCATTCTTGCATCAGTCATGTCTGACTTCTCCAACTCTCAGGAAATAAAATATTTGAATTTAAATGTTGACTCAAGAATAATAATAGAATTCCAGTTCAAGTTTATGCATTTTCTTGATTAGTAACATTCCCTATTTGAGAGAGAAAGAGAAAAAAAAAAAGCTAAGAGACCTAATGTTCATGATAAAATAACTTTTTAAAAATCAATCACATTTAAGAAGATAAATCAGATGGGTCTTACAATATCTGTCCTTCTTGCTGCTAATCAGGAAACATGGTTGAAAGGTGTAGAGAAACTGATTGTGTTACCATGTGTGCCTTCCTAGGGGGTCATCCCTCTTATCACCTGACTCCTCTGAGCAATTTCATCAATATAGAGATGCAACAGGCACCACAGTCTTTTAAAGCCTTTTACCAAATTAAGAAAGTCACTGAAATTTATGTCACATAAAGATAACAATATTAGTTTTAAAGACTGAGAAAACAGAAATGCACTGAAATAGAAGACAAAGACAATTATTAGAATGACTAAAAAGTGTATTTTTGACATGAGCCACACATCTAATAATTTAGTACATTTACATTCATGTCTTCTCAAATGCTGCCTTCCTAAGTATAGACAATTCAGTATGTAATATGCATATAGTTTAATATAAGCTATATACCAGCCCCACTTACTGAAATAAGGGAATCATGGTGTGTTCTTAGGGGACATATGAGTAATGATCCTGAAAGAAAAAAAAAACATAAGAATTTGTAAAGACCTGTTGGCTGGGAGCAGTGGTACTGGCCTGTAATCCCAGTGACTGGTGAGGCTGAGGAAGGAGGATCAAATTTCCAGGCCAGCCTCAGCAACATGGTGAGACTCTGTTTGAAAAAAAAAAAAGGGTGTGGAGAAGGGGGATGGCAGGGGATCTAGCTCAGGGTTGAAAAGCACCTCTGGGTTCTATCACCAATACTGCAAAATAAATAAGTGAGTAAATAAATAAATAGCAGACCTTTCTCTTTGTCTTTTTCTTGATCATGGGAACTTATCATTTATCTCTGTGTGGAAAAATTCAAGTTAAACAAAACATTAAGCAAAATGTATCTTTGCTAAATAACCAAAATAATCTAGGCTTCTCTCTTTTATCAGTAATAAAGTTGTCTTGCTGACATTATATGAATAAACCTTAATTCCCAGTGCACCAGACATTTTTATCATCATTTCTTTAGTAGAGTTATGTACTATCAATTTTAAATGCAGTTGAGAATACATAAATACTTAGAGAACATGCATCAAAAGTATGGATTTCACAGTATGTCAATTTAATCAAAATTACTATCAAAATGTAGTACACATTTGATTTTATGCCCTGAAACTATCTGTCAACAAAGTCATTGTTATCTCCTAAAAACTTAGTAATCTGAATTTATCATGTACATATTCTCTGCTAGTTTTAAAAATTGACAGTTTCTTGAGGTACATACATGTTTTCAAATATTCAGGGTACAGTAAAACCATGAATACATTTTATTTTGTAAATTCCTAGTGTATCCTAAATTATGTAGTATATTATGTTTTATTCATATACATAAGGATAGGTTTTCTAAAAAAATTTGTTGTGAGATTTAAACATCTTCAATAAACAATTTTACAACTGAAAGTCCGTTCTAGAAAAGTGAGTTTGTTTTTAAATCATGTTTGATAGTAATTCCAGAAGCCTATACTAAGCAAACCACAGTCCACAGGTAGAAAACAAGTACATTTCCCCTAAACTCTGGTGGTGATAGACCAGAATTTATTACCTTTTTGTAACTTTTAATTATGAGGCTAATTTTCCTATTGCCTTAAAACTATTAAATGAAAAGAACCATTAAAATAGTAAAAATTGTTTCACAAGTTTGAAGCCTGTAATTCACCTATGTTCTTATGTTTGAACCACATTAATATTATGAATATTTGTCCTGTATGGTTGTATCTAATTTTAAACTTCCCACATTACCACCAACAATTCTGTAATTTCATTGGTTTTTCAAATGTATTTTAGTATTAGCTAAAAGATTTTCCAGAATAAGAGCACAGGAAGCCAAACCATGTAAGCCTCATTTTTTTTTTTTTTTTCAGATAGGAGGATAACAATGACCTTGACTTAGAATGATCATTTTGGCTGCAAAAGGAAAGAAAATCAATGTAGCTGATTTTGGTTTGGCTACACATAATCCAATTTGGATTGTAAGTACAAATATCTGTCTCAACTGGACAGGGATCAATTTCATCTTTACTCTTTTTATAGCTAGTATCATTTTCATGTGCGTGTTCACTCATTTTATTTAAGAAGTCATTTTGAACTCCTGTTACAAAGAAATAAATACCAGAATTACACATTTCTCTGTCCTCAAGGAGCTTATGATGTAACAGAATTGAATGTATTCTCAAGCAACAGTAGTGTCAGTGTAGTATAACCATGTTGAGAGAGTCCTGTAAAATGACATGATGGGAATTTGAGAAACCTAAATGGAAGAGAAAAACATTGGTGCCATTCTAGAATCATGTGAGAATACTTGACAGGGAAAATCTTAGTAAGGAGACTGCTTTCCTGATGCATTCAAAGTAAAGTTAGGAAAGTTATATGAATATTTAAAATTTAGTCAATTAGGATATAATGCTTTTAAAAAACACGTGACAAGTTATAGAAGTATAGCCAGGAAGAGATTAAAATTGGGAAACAGTCCTTGCAATAGGTCCTACTTTTATGCCACTTATGGAGACCCTAAAGACTGGTCAATTCATATAAACTTCCAGTGGTAATTTCTAAACAACTCAGTCAATTAATTGTTTAATTGAATAAGCAATTCAATTTGTTGTTTTGGTATTTTTGTATACAGAGGTTTATAAAAATAATCAACTTAACACTTCAGATTAATTGAAGAAATCAGGTATTTATTATAAACATACTTCAGTAATGATTAAGGTTAAATAATAATTAAATACAAATCAATAGTTACATACACATATATTTTTGTCTGTGTTTTTTTGCAGCAATAAACATATCCTGTATTTATAAATGACCCAGAATTTAACCTATTTAGTATATGAATATCAATCTAAATTTTGGAAGATTTCACATATTTAGATAAATTTGAATGAATGAACAATCTAATGCATGGCAAAAGATTTTTATGTGGGTATTATATCAGCAGTATCCCTGGAGAGGTTACATTTTCCAACAATTACAGTGTAATCATTAGTCATTTAATCTCTTCAATTTTGTAAATAGTGTACATTTCCTAGGACAAGAAAGAATTTTAACCCTATTTTTTCCCAACTAACTTTGCCTTTTTTTCAAATCAAAAGACAAACAAAGTAAACAAAAAAATAGCAAACCCCCCTCCAAAAAAAAAAAAAAAACACTTCAAAATTTAGCAAACCCCAACTCTTTATCTACACTAAGTGGTTCAAAAGAGTGTGAAGAAACATGATGAAAAAGTCATCCTTTCTAAATGAAAAAATAATAAAATTAAATACTGTAAATACTTTGCTTGGTTTGGATCAGCGTGCATAATGCTTTAGGAAAGCATTTGAGAATGCATTTATGGTAAGCCGTCACTTTTTAATAACAGGAGGACAATATAATGTTATACTTACATGCCTTCTCCAAGCTCATTTTCTTCATCTATGAAATGGGGAAAATTGCTTGTATCAGAGTTCTTGTTTATTCTTTCAAATGGCATAAAAGTAGTATAAGTTTCCTTATAATCTTACTACTATGTACCTGTATACCTTTTTAGTAGTAGGTTAAAGATTAGTCTTCCAAAAGATGTTTCCAAGTCTTAGTCCCTGAAATCCATGAATGTGATCTTGTTTTTAGAAAGTGACAAGTATGTGAGGTGTTGGCTATATTAAATTAACCTAACTTGATCACCCTACAATGTTATCCATATATCAAAGCATCACATTATCCCCTATAAGCATATACAATTATTATTTGTCAGTTAAAACAAAATTATCATCTATGCTTATGTAACTATATTAAGGATATTGTGACTCCATCATTCTGAATTTAGGGGGTGCCCCAAATCTAATGGTAAGTGTCCTTATAAAAGAAAGGCAGAGAGAGACTTGGGACACAGAGGCATAGAAAAGAAGGCAGTGTGAAAAAGGAAGCAGAAATTGGAGGAATGAATCTACAAGCCAAGAAGCACCAAAGATTTTTTTTTTTTTTGCAATCATCAGGAATTAGGAGACATAGAATGGATTTACTCTCAGTGCCTCCAGAAAAATAAAAAAAAAATTAAAAAAAACATCAAATCTGCTAACATTTTCTCTTCAGACTGTGAGATAATTAATTTCTATTGATTTAAGACACTGAAATACTGGTAATTTGTCATGGTAGCCCTGGGACTACCATGGGCTACAACAGTATATGGGACTGTCAATGATGCTGGTCACTGGTCTTATGACATGGCTACTACATTTCAATGTGATCTCTGATGGGTCCATTTTGTTTCCCCCTGATGGAGTCTTTGCTTCCGATTCCCACTGAATGGCAGTAATCTTCAAAGTAATATTCTGAGGCTTCCAAAGTTTTCATTAATATTTTAGTTCCAAAACATTTATGTATCCTTATGACTATTACTTCTTCTAGGATGAGTTTGACATAAACATCTATGTATGATCTAGCACTACCAAGCCCTAGGTTGAGCAATAGCCATGTCCATTTTCATGTTTCCTCCCATCTCACACTCAATGTAGCTAACATTGCACTCATCCTTTCCATGTACTTCTCCAATGCTAAATTTGCTTCTTTTTGAATTTTGGAATTATTACCTTTGTCTTACTAATTTCACAGAGCCAGAACCTTATTTGTGAATGTGTCCCATCCTTTTATCTGAAAATGTCTCCTTTGTATGGGATTCTTCTGTGTCCCTTTCTGTCTATTCTACTGCCATCACCTGAGCCCAGAGAGTGGTTATCTTATGCATGTATTATTGCAGGGACCTCACTGTTACCTTGATTCTTTTAGGCTTGCCATTCCTGCTCCATTCTATAAAACAATGAGTGTAGTCATTTCACCATGGCTTTTATCTTATCCAATAACCTTGGTTTCCCATTATCTTCAGGATAAATTTACTGTCTTAAATCTCATCGTTAAGACCCTTCAAGGATATTCCTCCATCTGGTAAGTCCATTCCGCTAAGTGTGTACTGTGTTGGCATTTCCTCATTGGAGTGCTTGTTAATATTGCTCCATTAGCTTGTCAAATTTGTTTATCCTTTTATTGGCCTGTCCAAATCCATATTTCAACTCTGAATTAAGATATATTTTTTCTAGATTTGATGTATTTATGCATTCCAATGAACTTTAAGCATTCGTCTTTTTAAGTCTATAGATTATCTTATGACATTTATACTACTTTGCTTTACTCTTGCTTTATTATTTATAGGTAATGTCTTTATAAATAGACTGAAGTATCTTGGTCTTTTAAATTTTTATCTTAAAAATATCCACAATAAACTCTTTTTATCTTACATACTTAATATATACTTATTGAATGACTAATATGCTGCATTTTGACAAATCAATTCTTTGAGTTTATTTTTTATTTAATCAATGCAAACATTGGTGTGTGTATGTGTATGTGCATGTAATGTATGTGTATTGGAAACAGGAAAAAGGGGTGTGTGTGTGTGTGTGTGTGTGAGAGAGAGAGAGAGAGAGAGAGAGAGAGAGAGAGAGAGAATGTTAGTGCAAAGAAAGCAGTGAAAGGAAAGGTTTGTGTTCACTAATATTAATTACAATAAAAGGTTTGATAACTTATGCCAGAAAGACTTCTCTCATTTCTTCCTTGGCTCTGAGACACTCCAATTTCACATGCAAAAGCAGTTCTGTCTAACTGTTTGGCAGATTGTTTGAACTGGAATTAAATGTGCACAGCTGGTACCATCTGCTGCAAATTCTTTAATTCTTGTTATCTCTTAAACAGCTTTTGGTTTTGTCTTATTCATAATTCATTTATGGAGGATGAGGAAGACCTATCTGGGCTCTTCACATTATTTAATGGATACATTGCTAGTTATCAGACAAGCAAATCATGGTAGACTCTGGTTTATTAATATTGACTAAGTGTCTATAGTTTTATGGATGACCATACTGGGTCTTTGAACCAAAACCAAGATCAGTTTTGGATAGTTAAATAGAATTCCTTCTGAAGATTATGTATTGTGATAACAAGAGTCTTTCAAATATTTCTTCTTATATTTTGTCACTTTAACTTCTTTTCTTCATTATTTTACAAGTCCAAAATTTTTGAGTTATGATTTCCCAGCCAGGTATAAAGCTAAAACCCAAGATGCAATTCCTTGTTCTTCCCTTTCCCACCTCCTTCCATTCCCATTTTCTTAATATCTTGCAAGTCAGTGCCTTCCCATGAATCTTATGATCACTGGTTTTGTGCAGCCCTCAATACTTTCCACCACCCCTACCCCAATTCAATACACCCTCCACCTAGAAGTGATCTTTCTAAAACATTGTTCTGATCAATTTATCTTCCTACTTAAAATTGCCCAAAGTCTTTATTTAAGACTTTCCTCAAAACATTTGGAAAAAATCAGTGCACTGCTACAAAATGCTGCTTCTTCCTTTTGCTGGCATTTGTAACCTTATTTCTGCTGAATAGGTTTCAAATCAAAATTTTGCCTAAGAATAGGTTTCAAATCAAATTTCAGGTGACCTTTTATTTTCTTTTTGCAGAACTTATTTCTTATTCTTCTAGTTCTGAACAAAATGACTTTCTATGTTCCTGTAAGAACATGTGCATAATTTTGTGAATGAGTGAATTGAAAACTAGATTTATAGTGAAGGTGGCAGGAAAGTTTTCAATGCATAGTGGGTAAGTAGAGACTTTCTTATAAATGAAGGCAAGAAAAATGTTTTTATACCTGGTAGCAGAAAAAAAATCTTTTTTCTCATTTTGTTTTGAAATTATTCTCAAGTAATTTGACCCTAATCAATTAAAGGTCTTCCACCCCTTTAATCAGTGAAAATAAGGGCTGCCAAGGCACATAGGTGGGGGTGCTTATTTCTAAATTTAGTTTAGTATTGACAGAACTCATGCTGGTTTATTCTCTTGAGTTGCTACTACATACAGAGGCAAGTGGCTGGCTTTTCCTTTTGTCTGACATTTTTCTGATCTGTCACAGATAAGATATATTATGTCCAGTGTGTTCTTCTTAAGCATAGAAAAAATATATGGGGAGTCTTGGTCAGGAAAACAAAATGTATTATTTTCTCTTCAGATAGAACATGTAAGAATAAACTATGCAAGAAAACAGCAAATTTTCCAATGTTCTAGAAATCACATTGAAAGCCTTCTTCTTTATGGTGTGTTGAGATTTCTGCCAGTCATTCTAAAAAATACTAGTAAGGATACTGGAGCAGTATCACTCTTTTCTGGCAGATTAATATTTTGTTTTCGTCAAATTCTGTTAATGCTCAGTGGTTTTCTCTCTGAAAGTAGTAACTGGATTTTTTTTCTGTCACATAAATAGTAAACTAAGATTTTGGTGTGCATAAAAATGACCTAATGAGTTTATTACCTTATACCAGGCCATATCCCAAGACTTCTGAGTCCAGAGGAAGATAACAAGGCCTCTACATTTTTAACATGCTTCTTTATAAAAGACACCAGATATTACTTGGGTCAATTTTTCAGAAAATAAATCTACAGAAGCAAACATCTAGGAATCATGAGCTACTTAAGGAATGGGAAAATAGGTGTAAAAAAGACAAAATCTAAGAAAAACATACCTGTTGTTATAATTAAATGTGTCACATAGATAAAAATAACTCATTTTCCCCAATATAATTATATTTAACCAGATTCTTAAAATGCTGTTATAGGATCTGGAAATCATATTATCAGCTAGCATGATGTAGAGATCCTGGGTCCGTAAGGGCAGAAAGAAATAGGGGAAAGAACATGCTGCTAAACTATTGATAGTTAAGCTACTGTTCAAATAAACAGATTTGAATCAATTACTTGGTTCTGTCTAGAAAATGTACTTGCATAAAAAACCTGAAATTGACAGTCAATCTTCATATACACAGCATAGCCAAACATCTAATGCAACTGTAAGCTTTGATTTCCTTTACCCTATGCAGAACAAACCAGTTTTTTTTAAGAGAGAGAGAGAGAGAGAGAGAGAGGGAGAGAGAGAGAGAGAGAGAGAGAGAGAGAGAG